>NC_137089.1:19726120-20193620 GCF_951640355.1 Cnephaeus nilssonii
GGAGAGGAAAACTGGGGACATCTGTAATAGAGTCAATAATAAAAAAAATATGATCTAACTAAATCTGTAGCCAATAACTTTGAATCAGATATAGAGGAAAGTTAGAAATCATTTGTGATCTTTTTACAGGATAAGAAATTAAGCTTCAGTACTTGCTCACTGTCACATAACTAATTTGTGTGGTGATCTCTGACTGGTCCTCTAGTCTAGATCTCTTGTCTGGCCATGTTTTCACCATTAGATCGTTTTTGATGTAACTATGCTTTTAAATTTGTTTAGAATAAAATACATGTTACTGCACATTAATGGAAAGAAATGCCCTTGTGTGTGTGTGTGTGTGTGTGTGTGTGTGTATGATATTACTATATTGTCAATAAATAAGTTTTTTAAAAAAACTAAAGTAGTGATATAGTCTATTTTTCCAATCAAGTTTTCTTACTTAACACTCAATATAACCAAGAGTCAGTTTACAGCACAAACTAATTTATCTGACCAATAAAGTGAAGAAGCCAATAATATTGGAGTCATCAGCACAGATTGTTACCAGGTAAATTTACCAAGTTTAGAAAGATCGGCAAAGCAAAGCTCCAGTGGATTTAAATTCTTGCCTCTCAGATAGTTTTGTAGCTTGTGGCTCTTAGAGCTATAACTCAAGTGGAGCAAAGTGGGGTGGGGGGTGGGGATGGGAAAATGCTAAAGAGGCTTTGCTACTTACCATGAGTATGTCCATTAGGACAAGTTGAAAAGGACAAGTTATTCAAATGTGTAGCATCTATCAGAATTAAAGAGAAATATGCATACTGAAAGGCAGAATTTGTTTCTAATTGTACAAATTATATAGAAGCCAGGCACATCATTTTGCATAATTTAAAAAGTTGATGAGAAAATACCCATTAGGGCACCTCATCAATTCACCTAATGGTCTGGGATTATTACCTAAGGCATATTCTTAAGTGTCTTAATAAGCTTAATTTTACAGCATCCAAAGGACTATTTTTCTAATGCTTCGTGTATGTGGTGATGTTAAAACCACTCTGAAAATTACCCGATGCTTCTTTCCATTCTTGTCTTTTATGTATTTCACACCCTCTGACACTCAACAGCTGTAATTTAAAGTGAAGTAAGAGGTCTCTTAGAGCAGAGGACTCTTCAGCTCACCATTGTTATCTGGCCTCATTTTAAGTCCCATTACTTACCTGTTGTGAGGCTGAGGGGAGGAAAGAAAGAGGACTGAGACTTTTCAAGCTGTGAGAGCCAGAGTGTTGCTTTTTCTTTTTATTTCAGTTTGTTACATTTTGACTGTCACATTTATAAAAGATATAACTTGATCACAGTCTATGACACATATTATTTATATGTTATATATATATATATTTATAAATTTTTATATATTTTTATTGATTTCAGAGAAGAAGGGAGAGGGAGAGAGAGAGATAGAAACATCAATGATGAGAGAGAATCATTGATTGGCTGCCTCCTGCATGCCCCCTACTGGGGGTTGAGCCTGCAACCCAGTAGGTGCCCTTGATGGGAATTGAACACGGGACCCCTCAGTCCATAGGCTGATGCACTATCCACTGAGCAAAACCAGCTAGGGCATATATATTTATATATTTTAATATATATTTTTATTGATTTTGGAAAGGAAAGGAGAGGAAGAGATAGAAACATCAATGATGAGAGAGAATCATTGATTGGCTGCCTCCTGCACACCCCCACTGGGGATCAAGTCTGCAACCCAGGCATGTGCCCTGACAGGGAATCAAACCGTGACCTCCTGGTTCATAGGTTGATGTTCAACCACTGAGCCACACCTGTCAGAGTATGATATATATTTTTGAATAATTTGCTCATCTGAATGAAACACATGAAAAAGATGGTACACCGATAATCAAGAGCTGTAACTTCAATGCTGCATAAAACTACATGGTAGAAAATCAAATTTGGTCACCTAGGTATCCATTAAAGTTTATCCTTAGACGAAATGAAAGTACTGTAAATGTAAGTAAAGCTGAAGTATCTTAAAAAAAAACCACAATGCCTATGGAAATCAGACTGAAAACATATCAAAGAAAGTAGATCAATGAAAGACCCTTTTCAACTTGGTTCTGTATTAAACAATGAAAATCAATTATTTTAAATGAAACTCAATCTTTTTAAAATATGTTTTTATTGAATTTTAGAGAGAAAGGAAGGGAGAGGTATAGAGGCATAGAAACATTGTTGATTGGCTGCCTCCTGTAGGCCTCCTACCAGGGATGGAGCCTGAAACCCAGGCATGTGCCCTGACTGGGAATTGAACTGGTGACCTCTTGGTTCATGGGTTGATGCTCAAACACTGAGCCACACTGGCCGGGCTAAATGAAACTCAATTTTAAAATGTCCTACATCATCAACAATATGAAATCATATTATTTAAATATTTTTTCAGTTAGTTAGAATTTTATCATCACATGTATATTCTATTAACCTGGCTTTCCTTTATTCTTATTTCAGTAGATATGAAGTAAGTTTGATACCTCAACTCAAATAAATAAAGTACAAATACTTTCTTAACATTACACTACACAGAATTAATTTAGACAAGTGTCAAGTTTCAATGTAAAATCAATAACTTCATCATGGTCTATATCTGAGGATAGGAGGGACCAAAAGAAAATAAAGTAATATAATAACTACAAATTTTGTGGATGAGAAAATAGGCTGAAAGTGATAAAAATGCCCTTTTTTTCTACTCAGCTAAATGTTAGGAAAATTGGAATTCTTACTCATTTTTTTAAAAATTTTAATCCTATCTATACTTCACAGTTCTGTCTCTTCAGCATAAAATTGTTCTTCTACAAATTAAAAGAATGAGTTTTTTTGTTAATATTAAGTGTGTACTATTTTGTAAAAGTTTACTAAGCCTTACAATCACATAATTTTAAAATATGGTCTAGTGATATCCCTCTATACCCTTAACTCTTCAAACGAGTATGCCATAAAACACCTGATATTCACATGTGGAGTATCTCTATAGCTTTATACATTTTTGAAAAACTTTTTGTAGAAACTCCAGATCTATAACTGATTGGAACTCCAATGTTTAACAATTTGGACATAAAACTATTATTTGTTTGGTTTGTCTTTCTATCTGTTTCCTCTAATAGCAAAGGCATTTGCCATTTATACATTTTTTTTCTTCACTGTTCCATGTGAAAAATGACAAATTTCCTTTACTTGAAGAACTGAATTGAAATGCCTTTTATTAATTTCAGTTATGTCAGCACATATACAACCAGAGAAATAAAAAAAAAAAATCAATACTCATGTGCGAAATCAGTAGTTTTGCCTTCAATCTAGGCTTAAGGATAGACAAGGCCACGCCACTAACAGAAATTAAAATACAGGTTTGTGTGAAGTCAGAAAGTGTGAAGGTTCTGATACCTAATCCTACTTAGAAGATAAGAAGAGAAATGCACAGACATGTATATCACAAGACCTTTGGGCCAGAGCAAGAGACAGTTACTCAGTTACTCATAATACAGGCGGCATCTAGAGTACTGTTTTGTGTTCTTACCCTGAGTTCCAATCTGGGCAGGGCTATTTGATTAGAGCAGGATAGTACCTGCACATGAAGTATATTATAGAAGAACCTAGAAGGTTCTCTTCTAAAAAAAAACAAGTCATGACTCTGATTTTATATACGGTTTTTGGTGACTTGCCCATCCTCCTCTCTAGAAAGAGAGAAACCCTATCTTACTCTGAAATACAAGCAAATCTACTCTAGGGAGAGGACAAAAAGGTATTTATCTTTAGTAAGTTGGACCATCTCTGGAGAGGGAGGTGTCTCTAAGATTTATTATCCTGGAATTCTCCGTGTACAACTATTCCTGGATTGGCAGCAGGTTCCTTTGCTCAGGAGACCAGAGCCGCAGAATAGAACATATCCGTGGAGGGCTGTCTTTGTCCCCCAGCAGCTGGCCTTGGAATTTCCCGAGTTCTGCATCAGCAAGTCCTCCTCTTAGGCGATTCCTTTGCTTTGGTTGGCATCTGTGTCAGAGGGGTATGGCGCTTGGCCTGCAGGTTAAACCCAGCTTTGGGTCTGCTTCCCTTTCCAACTGTAGGGAAATGCATTTTCCCTCTTTCCAGTCTTCACTCGTTTTGTATTTGGCCTTTGGGTAGAACTCCACTGTTGGGTAAAGGCTGTCTCCCTTTCTTGGTCAGATGAAATTTCTTGACTTTAAGTCTCTCCTTTTTCAATTGACAAGTGAACTATTCTTTGGACCCAAAGGAAATGTTTTTGCTCATTCATTTCTTTTATCAGAAATAACCATATAGCCACCGAATATACCAAAATAAATACAATACAGGCCCTGCCCTAAAGAGCCCAGTGGGGGAAAGTTAAACTTGCAAATTAGTTGCAACATATTATAAGTATATGCTTGAAATCTTAGAGGTTGAATTAAGTTAAGTAGATTCAATTCTATCAAAGGATGAAAGGTGCTGGCTAATTGTAAAGAGGTGGGAATTATGAAAAAGAAAAAAGGGGTATTCCAAGGAGAAAATGTGATCAAAACCTGGAGACAAAACTAAATGTGACATTTGAAGAAGCAAGAATAACTCAGCATGCAGTAAAATGGAATTTGAAAAGTAAGAGAAGAAATAGTCCTAAAGACATAGATATATGTCAGATTAATGTCATACTATGGCATTTCTAGCTTTTCTTATGATTAGTAGTTTCAATACTTATTTTTCATTAGGGAATTATTTCTTCAATGAAAATTATGTCAGTTAAAAATTAAAATTACTTCTATAGATTATAATGTATTTAAAATGGTGTTGGTGGGCAACAATAGCTGCATTTTAAAAAGATTGGTCTCAGAGTGGAGAATGGATTGAGTGAGTATAAATATGAGAGAGAGAGAGAGAGAGAGAGAGAGAGAGAGAGAGAGAGAGAGAGAGAGAGACACACAGAGACAGAGAGAGAGAGACAGAGACAGAGAGAAAGAAATAAAGAGAGCCTGGATTAAGGTAATGCTGATGGGGATAGAAAATATGGGTATAAAATATTAAGTATAACTAATTGGATATGATGAGATAGGTTTTGGCATCAAGCAACTATATGATTGTTTATGCTATTACTGAGACAAGTCTGGCTCTAAATTTGTTTACTTAAATGACTATGGCACAGTTGTAAGATAGATATAATAATAGTATCTATTTTTAGAATTGTGGTGACAGTTAAATAATACAAGGTAATACTACGTGATTGATAAATATTACTTTAATGATGATGATGTTATTATACTCAAGTAGAAATCTGCCACTGGCAAATAAATAACTGTATGTGTAACTGGAAAGAGATTTTTTTTCTGGCCATAAAAATTTGAGAACCTGAAAATGGTAGACAGTCTTTCTGATTGTTTCTAACTGGATCTTATTGCTTGTTAATGTGAATTCCCATAATGCTTCTCTAAGTCACTTAACTTTAATTTTGAAATGAAAACTTTTGCTGGCAACGACTATGGCTAACCCATTTGTACTATCAAGTGTAGTGTGAATGAATTACACATTTAAAAAGAGAGTTGAAAATACATGGTGGGGCAAAAGTAGGTTTACAGTTGTGACTATGCAGTACACAGCGTTTACTCTTGTATTATTTATTTCTTGTTTTATTATTTTCCATATGAACAACTGTAAACCTACTTTTGCCCCACCCTGCATTTTGGGGTAGTTTGTTGAGGGATGGAAAGGGACATAATGTAGTGCCAAGAGCTCAGAACCAACATACATAAATATGCCTAAATTCTTTCCCAGCTTAGTCACTAACTGGCAGATAATGGTTATGGGACAATTTTCATTGCTTTCTTTATCTTTTATAGAGCCTACATTTTCTCATCTGCAAAGTTAAGAGAGTAAAGCATATGATTTCTAAGGTTCCTTCCAGCTCAATCTAAAAAAATCATAGTAGGAGGATGGATCATTTTGTAAGTTGAAGCATGTGAGGGGAACAGTTTAAGGGTGAGTGGAATGATGGATGGGGTGTCAGAATTGTAGAAGGGAGTGAGCTGATTGCAACATGTTCAAGAAAGGATGTGGTGAGCATTTCAGCAGCAGTGACCTAAGATCAGACACTAAAGTTTGAAATTGATACAAGGGAAATTAAGTTTACAAGGTACAGAACATTTCAAAAAGTTAGGGCAGGCACTAGGCTGCCTTTTTTCTTTCTCTTTTAATGTATTTTTTATTGATTTCAGGGAGGAAGAGAGAGGTAGAAACATCAATGATGAGAGAGAGTCTTGGATCGGTGCCTCCTGCATGCCGCCCTACTGAGGATTGAGCCAGCAACCTGGGCATGTGTCCTGACTGGCAATTGAACTCTGACCTTCTGGCTCATAGGTCAATGCTAAACCACTGAGCCACACTGACCGAGCTATGCTGCCTTTCATTTCGGGGAACAATTAAGACCTGGCAGAATGGGGCTGTAAGATTTTCTAATATTTCCTCATGATTCTTAAGAAAGCAGAAGCCTTTGAAACACTTTGCTATGCTTGAACTAAAACCAAAGACAAATGAAATGTAGAAAAATTTCAACAGAGGCTATTTGGGGGTTCTTAATTTTTTTACTTTTCCCTATTCATAGTTTCTATAATGTACATTCCTAATAAAATGCAAATATTTATTAAAATTATTTGAATGATTACTTAAAAATCCTCACGGGGGATAAAACATTCATTTTGAATGATTATGCAGATGAGCCTGTAAAATCATAACGGCAAATAGTTGAGACTTTTCTAGCAGCATCCTTATGTGACAATTTTATAATGACCATAAATAATTGTCAAGTTGAAAACCATTACTGACCTCAATATGATCCCTTTAACTTATTTAACTTTTCAAAAACATTTATGAAACAATTATTTTATATTGAAGTCTGACAATTCTCCAGAAATGTAAAAAGAATATTCTTGTATAATATGTAAATTCTACAAAAAATGGAATATACACGATAAACAATAGGATAGAAATATGCCTAAATTTCTGAGGGTGCACAGATAGGAGGGGAACTATCTCTGTTTAGAGGACAGGAGTGATTTTTTTTTAATTTGGGAAAATAATGTCTCTAATGTCATGATTTGAAAATAAAGGAAGAACTAGGATACTGAAAATGGAATGAGATAGGAAACATCCACCATATGTTTTTAGAAAACAAAAACAAACCACTTTGGTAAAGGACCTTTCATTTGCACCTTTTCTATGGCAGATGCAGGTTGAAATAGAACACTTAATTCTCTCTCTCTGCCTGATTAAAGAAAGTAGTTATCTTTATATAAACAAACTACACTAATATAATGTCATGCTAATTTTTTTTTTTTTGACCTTTGTAATGGAATCAGAATGTCTTTTTGGGTCTTAATTTAGAATTCCCTCTTTGGTTCTTTCTGCATAAATTAAGCTTCCTCTCCTACATTAATGGGTTGTCTTCAGATTCCAAATGCAGATCAGAAAGGGTCCCAGTCCCCAGAGCATCATGTGGCACTTGACTTCATGAAGCAGTTAAAAACAAACACATGGGGCTATTTTAATTAGACATTTCCCTTGAGGAAATACCAAGTATTTTGAAAAGTTCATCACATTCTCTTGCTTAGGGAGTAATGGCATAGCAGGAAAAGCATTCATGGAATACAGGAAGCCATGAAGCAAATTCTCTGCTTCTCATTCAGTAGGTCCAAGTGAGCAGACTTTCCAAATATAGTGACTGCCCATGAGATCCATTCACGTGGCACCGAAGCTAATCATGACACCAGACCTCATAATGTTCAGCCTAGCTAAGGTTCAATGACTAAGTTAAGGAAAGTGCTTATGCTTGTGTTTGTCAAAATGCCCATGCTTTCCGTCTTCGGCATAATTTTCCCTTGAAATCCATTCACATGGCACCAAAGTTAATCATGACACCAGTCCTCATAATGCTCAGCCTAGCTAAGGTTCAGTGACTAAGTTAAGGAAAGTGCTTATGCTTGTGTTTTTCAAAATGCACAGGCTTTGCTTCTTAGGCCTGATTTTTATGTGCAAAAAATTCAGTGTGAGGGAGGGGGAAGGGAGTTTATTTCCTGGTTCTAATATCATTCCATTGGAGAAGGGGGTGCAGTTTTAGGTTGAATCTACATAAATCTTTAACATGAAACAGAAACCTGACAAAAGGTGAGAAGCTGCACTGTGGGAACATCTACCTCTCTTTCAAAATTATGTGTTTTGGCTCTATGCACTTAAAGAGTAAGTCCGATAAATAAATAAAAAATTAAGCTTAAAGGGGAGCTCTAGTTGAGCAAGTATATGGAGTGTGTGTGCAGCAGGCTCATCTACAAGTTGAAATATGGGGAAGTCAAAATACAAGGCAAAGCTTTCAAGTTTAGAATAATAATGATCACTTCTTAGAAAAATCATTTACAGAAGTAATGGTCAAGTTAACCTACTTAAATGTTTTGTTTCTTATTATAACAACTAGAGGCCCAGTGCACAAAATTCGTGCATGGGTCCCTCAGCCCGGCCTGCACCCTCTCGCAATCCGTGACCCCTCGGGGGATGTCCAACTACCAGTATGACATCTCGCTAGCAATCCAGGACCACTAGCTTCTAACCACTCTGCCTGCCTGTCTGCTCACCCCTAACTGCTTGCCTGCCTGCCTGATCGCCTCTAACCACCTCTGCTTCAGCCCCCGCTACCACGGCTTAGTCCGAAAGGACATCTGGAATGATGTCCGGAAGGTTGTCCAGAAGGTCGTTTGGCTGTCTGGTCTAATTAGCATATTATGCTTTTATTATTATAGATAACAAGAAATGCAAATTAAATCTAATATATCATTTTTCTTCTAACCAGAAAAGATACAAAAATTTTATAGGAAACATTATTGGTCAAGACATTTTTAATAAAGCATTCTCATACATAAATGTTAGTTGTGTGAATGAGTTCAATGTCTAAGAGAGAGACATTTTATTATTATTAAAATTACTAATACATGTGCACTTTGATCTAATTATTTTATTCCTTTATATATCCTTTAGATATCCTCTGGCACAACTTATTTTTAAGTTTTTTACTACCATAATGAACATTTATGGAAACTTTTTTTTTTAGGTTACATACTTTTAAAGTAAAATAATTTAGTCAAGATGTGTTAATTTATTTAGAATAGTTAATATACAAATTGCAGTACCCAGCTCATGGGCAAAGTGTGACATTCATAGTTATTTTAAATTACCAGGTATTTACTTATGTGATCATTAGCTCATTTCCTTGTGTGTGTATGGTTGTGTGTTTGTTTACTTGTACTTTTTATTTATTAGGGGATTTTAGTTTTTAAAAAATAAATTTACCAGCTTATTATATATCAAAGTTATTTATCTTTGTCCAATAGTTATCGTAAATATTTTCACCTTTTTTCCCCTGAAAGGCCTTTAATTGTTTTTAAGCTTATAGATCCATTCCTCAATTAATATTAGATTTCTATTCACCTCTCTTTTCTTCCATACTAGAGGCCAGGTGCACGACATTCATGCACTAGGGAGAGTGGAAGGGGGTCCCTCAACCCAGCCTGTGCATTTTCACAGTCCGGGAGCCCTCAGGGGATGTCCGATTGACAGCTTAGGCCCGCTCCCCAGTGCTGCCACTTTGGAGGCGGGCTGCTGCGCTCACCAGCCGTCAGCCCGGCTTGTGGCTGAGCAACGCTCCCCCTATGGGAGTGCACTGACCACCAGGGGGCAGCTCCTGTGTTGGGCGTCTGCCCCCTGGTGGTCAGTGCACATCATAGCAACTGGTCGTTCCACCATTTGGTTGATTTGCATATTACCCTTTTATTATATAAGATTTTATCAATTGATTTAAAAAATATAATTTTTTGAGACTATGATGTGAGGCAAAGATTAAGACTGATTTTTTTCCAGATAGACATTTTCTATTATTTTTTAATTTTCATTTGTTTTTTATGGTAGGAGGATTTTCATGTTTACTTTTTTAGATATGTTTTTATTGATTTCAGAGGGACTAATGGAGAGGGAGAGATAGAAACCTTGGTGATGAGAGAGAAACATGCCTCCTGCAAGCCCTCTACTGGACATCGAGCCTGTGATCTGGGCATGTGCCCTGACCGGAATAGAACTGGCAAACTGACATCCTCCTACTGCATGGGTCAATGCTCAACCACGGGTCAATGA
This sequence comes from Cnephaeus nilssonii, assembly GCF_951640355.1. Taxonomy (NCBI): domain Eukaryota; kingdom Metazoa; phylum Chordata; class Mammalia; order Chiroptera; family Vespertilionidae; genus Cnephaeus; species Cnephaeus nilssonii. The sequence continues at coordinate 19,736,315 of NC_137089.1, forward strand.
GGGCATCTCCATCCAGTTCCTGGCAATCTTAGAAAATGTTCTTCTCTGTAATAAAAGAGTCACTGCTTCAATGTTCCAGATGTTGGCCTTGATTTTTGACAGACATGTAAAGTAAAATGCTTTTAAATCTCTTCTACTTTTTTTTCTATTCTTGGTTGTTTATTTCAATATCTAATTGTGCATGGGTCACAAATATGCCTTTAGTCAACTTCATATTATAGATGCAATTCTTCCAGGATCTGGAAATCTGTTGATTAGTATTCTTCATTTCCAGTAGTGTTCTTTCTTAACATGGATTTTTTTTTTTATGGGAAATGAAGAGATAATTCATTACTCAATTTATTCAGCACCTATTTACTGAGTTAAAATTCTGTGTTGGACAATGTACTTCTATTACTGATACTGTTACAGCCACTATTGCAACTGCTTATTATATTTATTCAGATTTCTCATGTGCAGGGCACAGCTTTCTACACATTATCTCATTTAAGGCTTCATATAATTATATGAGGAAAGTCTTATTATCTCCTTCAGATAATATTATCTCAAAATATTAAGCAATATGCCTTATTACACAGTTAATAAGGGGCAGAATCAGAATTTGAAATCAGGGTTTTCTAAGTGTAAGGGTCAGTTACGTAAATACAATACTGTACTTCTAAGTTTCCTAGAGGAAAAAAAAAAATACAGAAAGCATTGTCCTCAAGAAATTTATGGTCTAATGAAGAGAGATTTATATAAATACACATATATCTATAATAATAAAAGGGTAATATGCTAATTAGACCAGAAGTCTTCCGGACTTCCTTCCTGACGAAGCCAGGGCTGGAGGGAAGCCAGCCCAGGTCCTGGGTGCCTGCCGGTGGCAGGAGGAGGGAAGCCTGGGTCCCTGGTGCCGGAGGGGAAGCCGGTGCTGGCAGCCAGGGGAAGGAAGGCCTACTCTTACAGGAATTTTCATGCATCAGGCCTCTAGTATTCAATAAAATGCTATGTGTATTTACTAGCGACTCTAAATGAGCTTGGAGGAATTGAAATATCTGAATATTTGGACAAAAGCCTATCTAATTCACTTTTCCTCAATTAGTCACTATTGGCTGCATCTTCTATAAATAAGATAATATGTGGTATTAGGTGGGCATAATTCTTAATGGTATATTAGGCTTTTTAAACTTTCTGGAAGTTATTTCTGTATAGCAAATTCCTGGGTAAGCTACATATATTATAATTAGAACTAAAAGGTCAAAAAATCCGAGTCATACTTAAAATGTGTAAGACAAATTTGCTATTTTATTTTTATTGATTTCAGTTATCATGCAAAGGTTAACTTATCCTTCATTTAATCTAGATATTTTCCAATAAGATGAACTCATCATGGCAACCCTGAATTTATGCTGCATTTTTTTCTCTTAATGAATGTATATATGGTCTTAGGCAATCCATCAGTGCATCCTTTTTTCAGATGAGAAACTAGCAAGATGGTAGTTGCCAAAGGAATTAAATTAGTTCAATAGATGTTACTGTCTGTAGATAATGAGCCTACAGAGTGTAATTTTTATTTTAGGACTAATGAGAAAAATAACATGTTTTTTAGATGAAAATATTGAGACTTTGTCCAATTTTCCCATTTAATATTGGGAAACTGAACTGCCCCAAGTTGAATTCTGGTCATTTTGCTGAAAAGAACAGAGATGCATTTTCTCCTCACCACATGGAACTGCTGCTGGCAGTTCCTACTTTGCCAAATGATTATCAGTGTGGACCTTTTAAAAAAATGTACATTCCTGAATTCTACCAAGATATATAAAACTGGAATTTCTTTAGGTAATTCAAGGAAATTTACATTTTTACTACACACTACAGTTATTTATAAACCCTGAAGTTTGACCACCAATAATGTTATACTTTAGGTTGGCTGTTTATGCTATGCACCTTAGTCATCTGATTGCTGGCCTGCCCTGAATTAAAATTGGGTTAGCTAGTAGAACAAGAACATTTTTTTTTACCTCACTGATCACTGGAATTTGCACATAGTTTTGGCTGCTTTGTGCTTGGAAATTCCAAAAGCTTTAGAATATATGTTCTGAATCCTGGAATCAGTACAGTTGACCTTGGAACGACACAGGTCGGAACTGTGTGCGTCTACTTACAGATGGATTTTTTTCAATACTCTAAATGTATTTTCTCTTCCTTATGATTTCCTTATAAGTTTTTTTTTCCTATAGCTTACTTTATTATAAGAATATGGTATAAAATATATATAACATACAAAATGTGTTAATCAACTGTTTATGTTATTGGTAAGGCTTCTGGTCAACAGTAGGCTATTAGTAGCTAAATTTCTGGGGAGTCAAAAGTTATTCACCGGTTTTCAACTACATGAGGTTCGGATCTTCTAACTCCCATGCTGTTTAAGGGTCTATTGTATTTCTGGTGAAGGGCCCTCTCTACCATGTCTGACTTTTGTTGTTATTATTTGTTTGTTTGAAGATTTTTTTGCATGTCAGCTGACCTCAGGGCCTTGACAAGGAGGTTTATTTTCCATGACTATAGCTTGCTTTCTCACATCAGTCTTACAAACTTAATGCCTTGAAAGCTGTGTATTGTAATAGTGTTGGAGAGACTATCCTTGGATTAGAGTCAACTGGAAGTCAGGTATTTCGAGTTCAAAAATCCTACCTTCATTATCGATAAAAGCTTAGAGTAGAGAGTTTAGGTATATAACCAAATGGACTTTTGAAATATTGAACTAGAGTATAAGAACTACTCACTCAGTGGCAGAGTGGACCTGGGGGTCTACCCTTGTGATGGAGGAAAAGATGTGCATTTTCTTTATTAGGAGAATGGCTCCACAATAAAGAAAGAAAATGAGAGGAACATGCCTAGTGTATTGTTCCATTAATAATCCATCAATAAGACCTTTCTTCTCCCACGGGGAAGAATAATTAGATAAGGATGGAAAAAGAGGCCAGGAATATAACATTAGATTAGTCCAATCATTTTAAAATACAAGGAGCAGAGAATAAATGTTACCTCTTAAATATTGCCCTGTGTTCCCAGCTTTGTTATCAATCAATTGTCCTCTGGTTAATATGACCTGCTTTGTTATAAGCTCATATTCTCATTTCTAAAGTCAATTCCATTGTACATGATTGAAATCCCCAAGGATGCTCATATATAACTGTTTACTGAGTTTTTAATGTGTCCCAAGCCCTGTTCTGATACTTCTATTTATATCTATTGACAAACTCATTTAATTTTTACAAGTTCATAAAGTTGGAGTTATATACAAGTAATATTACATTGTGGATTTTACAGATGAGAACACTGAGTTTTTAGGTAACTTGCTGAAAGCCAATGTCTAGAGCAGTGATGGCGAACCTATGACACGCGTGTCAGCACTGACACACGTAGCCATTTCTGATGACACGTGGCCGCTGAGGTGGCCACATGCCAAGGATGAAACATTTGCTGCTCCTGAGGATGAAACATTTGCGAAATAATGTTTTTTCCTCAAAGTGACACACTACCCGAGTTATGCTCAGTTTTTTGGCGAAATTTGACACACCAAGCTCAAAAAGTTGCCCATCACTGATCTAGAGTGTGTTAGAATCATAATTTGAACTCCAGAAGTCTGGCTCCAGCATTTCATTTTGGATCACTAATATATGCCATGTCTAGAGCTAAAAATATTAATCATTGCTCATTTGTACTTCATCTATGTTTGTGACTGTCTGGCCCTTCCCCAGTACCACCACTTCTGTCTGCTATGTCCATTGTTCCCACTAACTCCATTCCCCTTTCCATATCCTTTTCACAATTTGCACACTGTATGACAAGAGTCCCATGGTTATCCTATATAATAAAAGGCTAATATGCAAATTGTCCCCTCAGTTGGGAGTTCGGCTGGGAGTTCGACCAGGGGGCGGGGCCAGCTGACCAACTGCCCACAGCCCCTCCGTCCAGCTGGCCTTGCCCCTGATCAGCCCCCCTCCCACCCCGATTGGGGCTGGACAGCCAGACCCCACCCGTGCACAAATTCGTGCACTGGGCCTCTAGTATATTATAAAACCACTTATGAAAACAAAAATAAAAATTTACAAGACAAATAAAATGAATGAAAGGAATACAGGTTTTAAAATAACTGCAAGACTCGGCCAGGCCAGTGTTGCACAGTGGTTGCATATGCTCTATGAACCAGTAGGTCATGGTTTGATTCCCAGTCAGGGCACATGCCCAGTTGTGGGCTCAGTCTCTAGGGGTGGGGGTGGGGGATGAGCATGCAGAAGGCACCTGATCCAAGATTCTCTCTCATCATTGATGTTTCTATTGCTCCCTGTCCTTTCCTCTCTGAAATAAATAAAAATATATTTAAAATAGTGCAAGACTCATATACTAAAAATTACAATGAAGATGTAAATAATGGAGAGACATTCCATATTAATGTATAGAAAAATCAACATTGTAAGATAATAACTCTTCCCAAATCAATCTATAAATTTAATAAATACCTGTTGAAATTCAAGCAGGTTTTTTGTTGTTGTTTTTTTGTAGGCATTGACAAGCAAATTTGAATTTTATGTGAAAATTTGAACACCCAGAAAGCAATACTTTGAAATAAGAATAAAGTTGAAGGACTTTTATTTCTCAATTTCAAAAGTTATTATAAAATTAGAGTTATTAAGACAGTGTGGTGCTGGTATAGGTTAAACATAGATCAATAGAATTAAGAGTACAGAAATAAATCCTTATAATTACAGTCAGTTGATTTTTAACAAAGGTGCCAAAGAAATTATCTGAGGAAAGGATAACTTGTTCAACTAATATTATAGGAATTAATGAATATCCATATGCAAAAAAGAAACTTGTGTTATCGTCTTACACCATCTATAAAAAATAACTCAAAATTAATCATAGACTTAGTTATATGATTAACTAAAACAATAAATAATCGAGAAGAAACCATAGTAGAAAGACTTCAAAGCCATGGGATAAACAAACTTTTTAAAATACTACAACAAAAGTAAGCCCATAAGAGAGAAAAAAAAAAGACCCCATCAAAATGAAAACTTTTGTTCTTCAAAATACACCATTAAAAAATTAAAAGACAATATACTAGAAGGAAATATTTGAAAAGCACATATTTGATAAAAGACTTGTATGATATGAACAGACATTTTTTGAAAAACACATATTTGATAAAAGACTTGTCTGATATGAACAGACATTTCACCAAAGGGGATATATGAATAACTAGTAACCAAATGTGAAGATGTTCAACATCATTAGTCATTGGGGAATTTATAATTAAAACCAAAATGAAATACCATTAATACCCAATAGGATGTCCATAATTAATGACGCAATAAACCTACTGGCAAAGTTGTGGCAAAATGGGAATTATCATACATTACTGGTATAAAACAGTGCAGCCACATTAGAAAGTATTTACTCAATGGAAATGAAAACACACAAGCTCACAAAGACTTGCCAATTAAAGTTCTGTAGCAACATTTCTCATAACAGTCAAGAACTGGAATAAAGTAAAATGATGATCTGATAGGTAAAATGTGATCTCCATATAATGGAATATAATTCATCAATGAAAAAAGAATTAACTCATGACCCATGCTACATCATAAAGGAACCTCAAAAGCCTGTGCTAAGTGAAATAATCCATACACAAGAGACCACATTTGTATGATTCTATTTATATGTAATGTTCCAAAAAGCAATTTTATACCATCAGAAAGTAGATTAGAGTTTTCCTGGGATTGGAGGTAGAATGAGACTTAACTGTAAATTGGCATGAGGGATGAAAATATTCTAAAACTGATTTATGATGTTAGCTGCACCATTCATTAAAGTTACTAAATGTCATTGATTTGAAAATTTGAAATGGATGAATTCTATGATATGTAAAATACACCTCAATAAAGCTGTTAAAAAATTGAAGAATTCCATCTTGAGTTGTGTGAATTCTCTCCCTGGCTGGTGGCCAAAATAATTAGGCCGTATTGACACGCTTATTAAAAACCTGTGAGTTGCCCTAGCTGGTTTGGCTCAGTGGAGAGAGAACCGGCCTGCAGACTGAAGGGTCCCAAGTACCATTCCAGTCAAGGGCACATATCTTGTTTGCAGGCTTGACCCCTAGCCCTGGCTGGGGTGCATGCAGAAGGCAACCAATGGGTGTGGCTCTCTCTCAACATCGATGTTTCTCTGTCTCACCACCTTCCTTCCAATCTCTCTGAAAATCAATGGAAAAATGTACTCAGGTGAGGATTAACAACAACAAAAACAAACAAACAAACAAACAACAACAACAAAAACTGTGAGTCTGGTCAAGTTTTATAATATTTAAGTGGTGCCTAACTTGCAATGGTTCAACTTATGATTTTCAACTTGACAGTGGTATGAAAATGATATGCATTCAGTAGAATCCGTACTTTGAAGTTGGGTACTCTCTTGTGATGTGGGGCAGGGGAAGCAAGCAGAACCTCCCAATCAGCCACTTAATCATGAGGGAAAACAAACTGTACTTTACCATGTACAATGTTGTCAGCGTTTTGGTGATATTGTGTTTTGTGTTTTTATATCCCATCATTTTTGCAAAATGCCCATCTATGTCTCCTGCTTTCGGTGAGAAAAAGAGGAAGGTAATTATTCTTGAGATGAAACAAAATAATTGCCCAACTGTAGGCTAATGTAAGTGTTCTGAGCATGTTTATGGCTAGGAAGGCTAAGCTATGATGTTTGGTAGGTTAGGTGTATTAAATGCATTTTTGATTTCTGATATTTTCAATTTACAGTGGGTTTATTGGTATATAACCCCACTGTAAGTTGAGGAGCATCTGGGTAGTTATTCTGATTTGCTAAAAAGTAACTTAATAAAGAGAAGATTGTTGCTTCAAGTTCTGGCCAAATAGCTTCAACTTATTAATGAACACTGTCAATTGAAACAAAGCAAACAGATATTTCAGTTTTCTCTAGGGGCACAGACTTAAATCTGAATTCATATAACATTATTTCACGTAGCTTCTTTCTATTCTCTTTCTCTTTGAATAAAGTATTTGAGAATTTAAAATAAACTTCAGCTATTTAAAAAATGAGTGGCTTTATAATAGAATCTAAACTGATCCCTTGGAGGGAAACACAAGGACCTTAATATATTGTTCTCATTCACTTAACACTCAGCCTCAAGCTAATAAACAAGGTCATTCTTATTAAAAGGAGATTTGGGACAATCTATCTTTCCAGAAAATTTACTGGAAAAGAAAAAAAAATGTTTAAGATCAATTGTCTGAAAAAATTCAGAGACTCTTTAGAAATAATATAGTCTGCTGTCTTTCCTTTTAGGAATAATAAGTGATAAAAGTAACAATTTAGTTCCGCACAATGTTCTTTGAGAGCTTTATAGCTTGTACCACATATCAACTTGTTAATGAATTCTGAAGGTTAAATAATAATGACAAATTTTCCAAGTGACTTTTCCTAATCCTAGGACAACTATGATTGCTTTATATATCATATTTTCATACAGAGAATCTCTGGAGAACAATACATTTCACTGGCAAGAAAACAAAAATGATAAAAATAAAGTATCCAATGTACATCAAATAAACATTAAAGCAAGGAGCCCTGGCCGGTTTTGCTCAGTGGATAGAGCATTGGCCTGGGGACTGAAGGGTTCTGGGCTCAGTTCCAGTCAAGGGCATATGCCCAGATTGCTGGTTCCATCCCTAGTAGGGGGTAATCATGGGGCAGCCAATCATTGATTCTCTCTCATCATTGATGTTTCTCTCTCTCTCTCTGCCTCCCTTCCTCTCTGAAATCTATTATATATATATATATATATATGTGTGCGTATATATATATATATATATATATATATATATATATATACACGCACACACACACACACACATATATACATATATATATATAATAGATTTAATATATATTAAAGCAAGGAAAAAATAGCGTATAACACACAACAATGAAAATACATTGAACATGTAAAACATTTTTGGAAAAACATCTTAAAAGAGATGTGACTACTCTTTTCAAAAAGCTTCTCTCTGTTATTTTGATGCATGCTTCTGTGCTTCTGTGACTCAGTGGCCGCCATGCTTGAACAGCTGTCAAGCTGCCGGTAATTACTGGGTTACTAGGATGTTAGCATGCTCTCGGGATTAGAAAGGGCCAGTAAGACACTCAGTTGCAGATGAGAGAACTGTTGAGATACCAAGGCTAAAAAGGATGTGCCACAGAATAGCTTCGTAGCTGTTGTGAAGTGTATAAAGCACCTTTCAACAATCCCTTATTATGAAAGATCTGCTTGACTTCCTCCCAAGCCCCTGGTGCCAGGATCCAACAGCCTGGAACCCTCTTAGAGCATCTGCCAGAAATTACATCAGATTCTACCCAGAGAACGCTGAAACCCATGAACAGCGCAGTTCAGTAGCCAAGAGACAAAATACAGTAAGGGCATAAATATAAATTTAGTAGCTGTCTAAAAGAAAATATCCTGGCATATCTGCTCAGCTGAGGAAGAAGAAAGAGAGTGTAAGAGAATTCTATTGTTTATTTGCAACACTTCGTCAAGAAACCTTGAATTGCATCCAGGTAGCCAAAATACAAATGCAATTGAAGGGGAAATCAAACCAGCAGAAAAGTAGGTGTTATTGGCAATAGGTACAAATCAAGTTCATCTGAACCGTTTTTGGCCTACTGAACCCTCCTGTGCCTTGATTTGTTGAGATGAGAAATATGGATACATTTTACGTAACAATTCAGATGTTGCATCATTGGTAGTCATTTGATAAAAAGCGTGGGAGGCTAATTTTAAATGGAAAATATAAACCTACCCTATTGACAAATACAACTGTAGTTTGAGAATTGTAACTTCAGTACACACACACACACACACACACACACACACACACACACACAAACACAGTTTTTTGATTAATTTCGCATTGTCCTCCAGTCCTACTCTACCAATAATGATTGTTCTGAGTAAAAAGAGAAAAACAATCCATAAAACTCCAAAACAAACTTGTCCTTCGTTAACTTCCGAGGTGACAAGGTGGCATGAGCTGATGAGTGACTCGTGTTTGAGAACTATTAGTGCATTTTATTTATTTTTATTTTTTATTTTTATTTTTATTTTTTTATATATTTTATTGATTTTTTACAGAGAGGAAAGGAGAGGGACAGAAAGCTAGAAACATCGATGAGAGAGAAACATCAACCAGCTGCCCCCTGCACACCCCCCACCGGGGATGTGCCCGCAACAAAGGTACATGCCCCTGACCGGAATTGAACCTGGGACCCCCCAGTCCGCAGACCAACGCTCTATCCACCGAGCCAAACCGGTTTCGGCTATTAGTGCATTTTAAAACAATTCTTATAAATATAGATAACTGATAGGACATGATTTAAAAACAACAAACTCTTCATTTTAATTTATATACATTATATGTATTTATATGAATGGGTCACTTTGAATGCATATATTTTATGAATGGTCATAGGTTCACTGCTCATTTAGAGTGCTCATTGTAGGCATCTGGACCTTGACCTGAGCTGTCATTTGGAACTACTTCTTTCACATGAATAATTCCTGAAGGAATTAGTTTTCTAAAGACCTTATGACAATCAAATAGTATCTTTATAATGGCTCCACTAACTAAATGGAATGGTCCCTCTATATTTGCTGTTATTAATATTAATACAGTTATTCATAAATAATCTATAGATCCCAGTTAACCAGCCCATTGTTGGAATTCTGAGCCAGTACATTAGTTAGAACTTTTTGTTAAAATATATTTTTACTGATTTCAGAGATGAAGGGAGAGGGAGAGAGAGAAAGAGAAACATCAATGATGAGAAAGAATCATTGATCGGCTGCCTCCTGCAGGTTCCCCACTGGGTATTGAGCCTGCAACCCTGTCAAGTGTCCTGACGGGAAATCAAACCATGACCGCATGGCTCATAGGTTGATGCTCATCCCCTGAGCCACACCTGCTGGACAATTAGAACTTTTTTGGTTGCAAACACAAGAAATCTATTTCCATAGCTTAAACAAAAATGGAAAATTTATGAAAAGAAGCATATTGAGTGTGAGAAAGTAAGGCAGGAATATAGGTGGGCATCAAGAACTACTTGAAAGTGATGATTTAAGGGCAGTCAAGATTCTTTTTCTCTTTATTTCACCTGATGGTATTTTGAACACCTGCTTTCATCCTTGCTTTTGCCCTTATATTACCTCTAGATTATCTAGTCTACTTCTTTGGTCCTCATGGTGCTGGAATAGCAATTTCTGAAGTTTCTACATTACCTGTTTATCAATTTTGGTTCCAAATTTTAGGGGAGGAATTTGTTGGCTAGACCTTAGTCATGTTCCCATCCCTGGACCAAACATCTCTGTCAAGAAGTCAGATTGTTAATATTCACTTTATTATACATGTCATTGTTAATAGGCAGCAACTTGGAGTAGGTATACATTATGGTGGGGGTGTGCATTTTTAATTTCCCAAAGTGTAGAAAGGAGCAATATATGCAGTTATACACCATATACAGGACTGAGTAAATGAATTTCTCTTTTCTAGAAAACATTTTCTAGCTTTTGATCTGTTTTGTTTTCACTGCTTGAAAAACTATTATTATTATTGTAAGAAAATGACATAATTTTCTCTGTTGACCTTGCCCACTCCCTCTGATATCCTTACCCGTAATTTCATCATCACTGCTACTACCTGAGTGTGTACTGCCTTGCAATTTCATGACTAGTACATTAGACAATTCATTCCCTTTGTCTTCCTAAAAATCTTAGGTAGCAAATGATTTCAAGGAGGCATTTCATTCAATTGGTGAATATTTGTGTATTTGTTAAGCTCTCTCTATATTGATGTTCTCTTTGCTCAAGTAACATGATTACACTCGAGTACACAAGTCAAATTCTTGTATGCCTCCCCGAGATTGTTTCATTCCCTAGGGCCTTACTTATTCTCGTTGGGAAATTGATCCTTTGTCTCACTGCTGTTAGCACTATCAGCGGTGGCTTAGGCAGGTGTGTGGCAGGTGGTCTCTCTAATGTCTGCCAGCTGTGATTGTTGCCAGCTGCATGCAGTAAGAAGGACCCAAATGCATTCACAGCTGGTATAGATCAAATCCAGCACAATGAATATTTCTATTACTTATACATTTACATATGTACAATATTTATATATATATATATGCTCCAGATATACAGTAACCAGCTTTATATCTATTTCAGTACAGAAGAGTTTCTCAGAAATTCTGCACTATGTTTCCTATGACAGATAGATACATTTTGAGAGAGGCACATATTTTTGCCTTTTCTGTAAGACATTAACCTAGGAGGCAGAGTCTAATTAGGTGGCAACGGGGCTTCCTCTCCCCATAGAAGGCTCCTCCGACAGCCTCCCTGCTGTGTGCTCTGGGTCAGTGCTCACAGGGAACACGTTTCCGAGCGCCTCCTTCTCTCACCAGAATGACATCAACGGTTAGATAAATGTGTCCCTGGAAATTATGATGGCTCTGCAGGAACCTCAGGAAACCCCTCTCATGCATCTAAAACAACACGGGTGGAAGCCTAAACCTCTATTTCTTAATTAGAAACATGAACCATTTGGGAATAACTGCTATCTGATGCTTTGTCACTTGTGGGCATTAAAAACGGCAAATATCCTCAGTAGCTTTTTTCCCTAAAGGTCTGACATAAATCTCTCTTACTTTTTGATAAAAGACAGGGCTGACTAACCTGAGGAAATCACGGTTGATATGGAACAATTTTGCAAATAACACACCTTTCAACTTGCCAACACTTTTGTGATCATTTCTGAAAAGTCTTACTCTTTTCACAAACTGGCTTTTCAACTATGACTCTAACAAGGGTAAAAACAAGCTAGGAGAACTTCAATTATGAGTATGTCAAAAAGATAACTAGTACAGTAATATGTTCACTTTGGAAAGGGGGGAAAAAACCTTCCTCCGAGAACATGAGCATAATGCATATAGAAGACAATCCCGCTCATTACTATAGAAAAACAGGAGTTGAAACATTGGCAGTAAAAAGTCAGTAATAACCTGTTTTATGATGCAAGCAGTTCCTTCCTTTGATCACAGGAGAGCACTGTTCATCTATGAAATGTTTTATTTTCAGGAAGTAACTAGAGCCTTTGTGGTTCAAAAGAGGTTTGATGTGGCAAATTATATAGCCCTTATTATTGAGTCATAGCTATAAGAGAGAAATGCATTATTTTCATAGAAAAATGGATATAAATGTGCAAGAATTTCTAAGCTGTCAGTGTGCTTCTCTTGAAATCAATTGGCAAAAATGCACACATATGAATTTTCCTAGTGCAAACATATGACTGAAAATCCCCAATAATATGCAAGATGCAGTTCCTCTGGAAAAGAGAGGTAATTTACATCATGTTTTGTAATGCAAATGATTTATTTAGGAACTTACCTGTACTAAGCTCAAACAGTAATACTTAACATAAGTATTTAGTAAATACAAGTACCCCAAGCAACCTATGAATAGTCCCTGTGGATGTATATGCATGCTTCTCAGTCAAGTAACATTATGAGATTGTATTTCAAACTTTTTTTTTTCCCTTTGCAAGAATCAGAGGGATTTCTCAAAAGATGTGATTATTTCTTCTGAGAACGGTTAGCAAGAGATTTTGTCATTACTCACAAGAACCATGAATAAGGAATGCTATCTTGAGGATTGTTTGAATCAATTACATAAGAAAATTGTAGCACTTCTAAACCATTTAATTTGCATTTGTTAATGCAAACAGGGGTTCACTTTGCTGCTTTAAATTTGTCATAGCAAACATTCTAGACCGAAGTTAGTTTGGAGAGTACAAGCTGTTTTTCTTTACCCCTCTCTGAAGTTAAATCCAAATGCATCCTTCGTGACTGGAAGCTTCAGAGCAGGCTATGGCCAGGAGAGTAGTTTTGCTATTGGAAGGGAGAGGTCCTTGTCTCCCTCAGTTGCTAGTGGGCGTGGATGTCTTGTGATAGCCTGAGAAAAAGAATTTTCTGAGGCTCACATGGGAGGATGCGATGTTGTAGAAAGCTTTATTTCTGTGGAATCACACTCCTGAGTTTCCAAGGTTCTATTTCCCTCAGTCCCACCAAGGAAGACGTTCCATTTGCCTTTATCGGGGCTAAAATCAGAGCCAGGATTTCCTGCCCATGTCTGCACAGTCCCAAACAGCATCAGGCTGGCTTAGCTTGTGTTTCACTGCCGCAGTGCACTAGTCCATTGCATGTGGGGTCTGCATGGCTATGAAGGAAACACGGAGCAATGCAAGGAAGCCAAGAGCCAGCCAAGAGCCAGCCAAGAGCACACAAGAACTCCTGCAGGGGAGGGGAAGGTCTGGCCGGAGGGCTGTTTAAGGCCCTCTAAATTATTTGCTCTGGCCCTGCCAAGGCATGAGGGGCATGTTAGTTAAATGTTTGATCAAATAGAGCAGGCTACTTTTTAACTGGATAATTTTGTATGGCCTGCAGATGATGTTATAAATACCCAATATGGCCCTTGGCAGAAGAAAGGTTCCCCACCCCTGGTTTAAAGGATTATGTGTTCCCAAATTGTGTGCATTGCAGTGGCCACACCCATTCGGGCCAATGGTCTTTGTTCCCAGGTGTCACTGATAGGCAGGTACCTTCCCTAGGTCACTCCAACTTTACTGGCATGCAGCTCTCTTTCTTTTGTTGAATCCCTTCCCCCAATGATCTGCAGGAAACGGGCTGGTTTTACCTGAAGAGTGTGAAATTGCAGCCTCCTGGGGAAGCTGCCCGAATGACATGCCTATAATATCTGGCTTTCCCCCTTTGCTCCTTTCCTACTATTAATAACTAGCTAATTACAATGGTTTCAGTTTAAGGTTACAAATCCATCTGTCCTTCCCCACTCTTTAACCTATATCACCCTCTTTCCTCACTTCTTTTCCCAGCCTGGATTTCCAGCTTTCACAAAATTGGGTTTTCCTATACTTAAAATAGCCATTGATATCTATCAATAATTTAGTCCAAACCTTTTCACCTCTGTGAATATCTGTCCAAGATCATGAGAGAGAAGAGTATTCCCTATTATTCTCCGGAGTACCCCATTGCTAGTAAAGCAACATTACTTAAGGCAGTCAGAAAAGAGGATGCTTTCTGCCAATTTGCAATGCTGAAGGCCCCCGTTTCTTAGTTTTCCTCATCCATTTAAACAGTCTCACAGTGCTAGGCAGCGAGGTTTAAGTTCCATCGGGACTAATTTTCCTCAAATATTTTATTAGCAGGATCCTACATATTTGTGAATCTGGAAGTGTCTGCCGGGGTCCTCAAACTTTTAAAACTGGGGGCCAGTTCACTGTCCCTCAGACCGTTGGAGGGCCGGACTATCCTATATAATAAAACCCTAATATGCAAATCGACCAAACGGTGGAATGACTGGTCGCTATTACTCGCACTGACCACCAGGGGGCAGATGCTCAATGCAGGAGCTGCCCCCTGGTGGTCAGCGCCCTCCCACAGGGGGAGCACCACTCAGCCAGAAGCTGGGCTCACGGCTGCCGAGCGCAGCAGCAGTGGTGGGAGCCTCTCCCACCTCTGTAGCAGCACTAAGGACCCCTCGGGGGATGTCCAACTGCTGGCTTAGGCCCACTCCCCGCAAGAGGGCGCAGGCCAGGCTGAGGGACTCCCCCCCCCCCCCCCCCAGTGCACGAATGTCATGCCCTGGGCCTCTAGTAGTTTAAAAAAACAACTATGAACAAATTCCTATGCACACTGCTAAGTCGGCTGCTAAGCAGGACAGGCAGCGGCGGCAAAAACACCTGGCGGGCCAGATAAATGTCCTCGGCGGGCCACATGTGGCCCGCGGGCCGTAGTTTGAGGACCCCTGGTCTAGAGTGTTAATTTTTAATGCAAATATCTCATCCTTCAAAAATATAGCCGGAGAGCAGCAGATTAAAAATGTCTGCTGAAAACATTTTATATGGCATAGATTAGGCTTCATCTTCATATAAAGTCATCTAGAAGAAAAGTAGAAAATAAACATCCTTACGAAATTTAGACTACTTTTCTAGAAAAAGAAACCTTATACTTTCTAATTTGGACATTGCTGATCATTAATTTCTAGTTGTTCCTCTCACTGGGTACTGTCATCAATCACATTGTAGCTTTATTTTTCTCTCAAAGGGCAGTGTTCAGTATTCTAAATTGATTATCCTTACATTTTTTTAAAAAAGATGTGTAAATTTCAAAATGCAAATCTGAAGAATTCTGAAGGCAATTTCATGAAAAAGTAACGCAGGTTTGAAGACAATTACCAGTGTTATGGTATTCGACACAAACGAGGCTAAGAAACTTATCGAAGTAGTTGAATTATGTACACAAATCTAAAAAGATACCTTCCTTGGTGGGAGGTAAACACTTAATTTCACATTATGAACAGAAAAAATCTTTTTGACCATGTAAAATTAAAATACCATGATGGTATATGGTTGGCTTAATTAACTGAATAGGTTTAGAAACTATGCAGTGAGTTAAAAATAACATACTTAAAATAATGACTTAGGAGGGCCAAACTTTCTCTTATTTATCAGAGAAAGAATTGAGTGATATTTTTTAAAAGAATGAATGGGACTTATATTCATATAACTTGTTTCCTGTACTCACATGTCATTACTTGGTAATGTTCATTCTTATTTAACCAATATTTAGTTTCAAAATTACTTTAATAGAAATGATAATATTTTTTCACAAATGAGACTTTTTTTAAACTTAACCCATAAATAATCTTTTTTTCATTCAGTATTTTTCTACTTTTACTTTATTATTATTTTTTAAAAGTACAAAGCTGAAATCTTAAAGATAGAGTATTCAAGCAGAAAGAAGGTGAGCTATAGAGTCAAATCTGTCTTGGCTAAGTTCTTAAACATCCTTCCTTTAGGAAAATTCCTGATGTAGGCCTCTTAGAGATTACTTACTGAGATAATGATTTCCTTCTTTATCTCTTTCTTATATATACCATCTAATATCTGTATTTTTAGAGTCTTGTTTTAATTTTTATTCTTAAATGCTTGATGTTAGATGTATTCGAGGTGTCATACTAGGTGGCAATCTACATTTACTGTCTAATTTGTAGTGTCCTAGACCTCTAGAAATCAAAAGCTCATGAAATAGATTTAAGAAACAGACAGGGCTTCTAGATAGAACCAAATTCTCTCTGTATGAAGTATGGTTTTGTGTTAAACAAACAAACAATAAATGGATTTAAGCTGAAACAAATTTTATTAATAGAATAGTGGTACAGACCCTGGCCAAGTAGCTCAGTGGGTTAGAGTGTTATATGCCAAGGTTTTAGATTCATTCTCTGGTCACAGCACATACAAGAAACAGCCAAGGATTGCATAAATAATTGGAACAACAAATCAATGTCTCTCTCTCTCTCTCTTTCTCTCTTTCTTCCATTTTCTCCCTCTCAAATCAATAAGCAAGAGGGAGGGAGGAGGGAGGGAGGGGGAGGGAGGGAGGGAGGGAGAGAGGGAGGAAGGGAGAGAGGGAGAGAGGGAGAGAGGGAGAGAGGGAGAGAGAGAGAGAGAGAGAGAGAGAGAGAGAGAGAGAGAGAGAGAGAGAATGAGAATAGTGGTACTTCTCTGATCAATAGGAAGGATGGAGACCTAGATTGAGGACAATGCAGCTAGAAAAATATGCTCAGAAATGGGGTACTCTTCCTGCTGCCACACCTGAGTATTATTCAGGAAGCCCATACCACCAACACCACTAGCTCTAGACCCCAGGTAATATCACTATATCCAGGTAGTTCACTATCTGTTGCTTCAAAGTTTGGAAAGTACATTTGATTGGTTGGTTAGGTTATGTGCTTACTAACTATATACTAGTACAGAGGACCTTCAGACATGTATTTGGGACAGTGGGAGGTGTTACAAATATTGGAAGGGGATTCAGCTAATGAACAGAAAAAGAAAGAAAGACATATAAACACTTGCTCCTCTTCCTAATGGCCATCTGTAGTTCTTTAAATCATTATAATAACAGTGCACTCCCATGTTAAACTTTTTTTGGGGGGGATAATTAATTCATATACATTGCAACCTTCTTGAGCCATTAATAATAGTGAAAGATGATACAATTATATTCTGGGAATATAGCAAAAAAAGCAAAAACCATGAAAACAAAACAATGAGAAGGGTTTCTAGAATATAAATGGGGTTTATAGGTTATGTCAAATCTGTAAAAAAAAAAAAAAATATATATATATATATATATATATATATATATATATATATATATATGGCCTGATTATTATGCCAAAAAGATATACATTAAAGACAAGCATATGTCAATAGTTCCAAGTCTCACTAAAGGGAAGAGGACAAGTTTTTTTCCTGTATTCACTGAGTTGACTCTGTTGAAGAAGTTTCTGCTTTTAAAATATAAATGGAGTTACTCTCCCTTTGAAGTTGTTCAGTGGCATGCTATAAATATACTTTCAAAGCACCTTTCAATATTAGAGTCTCATTCTCTCTTCACAAGAAGTATAGATAGAAGGAAAAGTGGAGGAGAGTTTTGCAGTCTTCACAAAGTCCTGTCTTCTTCCAAAGTAGAGTCTGAAGTTGCAAGGCCACTAGTCTCAGTGGAGTTGCTGATTCTCTGTTGCTTTTTTTTTCCTACTAGAAGGACATGTACAAAGTCCCACTTGGTCTATCCTTTTCAAACTGCTAGCAAAATGGAAGATATTGCTAAGCTGCCATCAGGTTTCTCCATAATTTGGCCTACATTTTCTGGGGGGAAAATATATAAACTTGGAATTAGGGACAGTTCTCCACTTCAGCTCTTGAATCTTAGGGTAAAACACCAATGCATGTAAATAGGTAAATGGTGATGGAAGGAGACTTGACTTGGGGCTATGAACACACAGTACAACATACCAATTCTATATAATAAAGAGCTAATATGCAAATGTTCGTCATACCCTCACGCCCTCGCACAAGGGCTGGGGGACCTGAGGCTGGGCCGGGGGATCTGAGGCCGTGCCCCCCACCTGGTGGGGCTTGACTGGGGACCTGAGGCTGTGCCCCCCCCAACCCTGCGGGGCTTGATGGGGGTGGGGCCGGCTGGGTCTGGGTCTCATGAGATTTTGAGGTGCACACGGGTGGGTGGGCAGGGACTTGACTCTGGGTCCTGCAGCATGCCCCAGACTCTGACAGGAGGGAGATTTTCATATAAATTTTACTAATTTTCTTTCATCTCTGACACTTCTATTACAGAGAAAGGGCAAATAGCAATATTAAAATATTTCCTCTAATTAAACCCCTTTTAATGTGCACAAATTTCATGCACTGGGCTACTAGTTAAGTCAATAAAAAACAAAAGTGTATTTTATGATCTGTACTGAGTAGTTACCATTTCTGCATTAACCCTTTGCACTCGCTTGCTTTTTTCTCGATTCCTTTATTCTACTCGGGATTTAATGCTAACCGTGTCGAGTCACACTCGACATCCGAGTGCAAAAGGTTAAGGCCTTTCTTTTAAAATATATATATATTTATTGATTTCAGAGAGGAAGAGAGATGGAGAGAGAGATAAAAACATTGATGAAAGAGAATCATGGGTCGGTTGCCTCCTGCACACCCCACACTGGTGATTGAGCCCACAACCTGGGCATGTGCCCTGACCAGGAATGGAACCATGACCTCCTGGCTCATAGGTCCATGCTCAACCACTGAGCCATGCAAAGCCTCTGTTATCTAGTAGCAATGTGCACACATTATTTGGTCTTCTTCAATGTCTCACTGAAATGGACACTCACATAGTTTTGGACACCTTTAAATACAGTATTATAAACCAAAGAACTTATAAGCATATATGCATAACCTATGGACATAGACAATAGTGTGGTGAAGGCCTGGGGTAGGGTGTGGGTGTGGCTAGAAGGAGTCAGTGGGGGGAAAAGGGGACATCTGTAATACCTTCAAAAATAAAGATAATTTAAAAATATTACAACTAAAAAACCCCACTAGAACTATTTAGAAATAACATTTCTTGTAAGGTTAAAGCAAAAAGTCAAGGAAAAGAGAACATAAATTTCAGTTAAAATTTACTTGTCTTTCACTATAGTTGAATCACGTAGAGAAAATACATGAGGTAGTAGGAAAAAGCAGGTAACTGGTATCCAAATACTAGTTCTATGGAGTCACAAATATTTGGTAAGGTCTTGCCATATGCAGCATACTCTAAAAGCATGTTCTAAACTGACAAATATGTGAGGAAGAGGTCTATATTTCACACCTCAGGGACTTGTATTTTCATTCACAACAGTGTTTTCCATTGTAATGTCTGATTTGGGAAGGTGTTTGCATTAAATTGCTATTCCAGACTAGGAGGATATGGACTATATTTTTGCATTGATTTCTGGATCCACTTCTTGTGATGGACTTCATTTAGACTCATTTTCACCTGATGACATCTCTAAGGATGAGCTCACGCTTAAGGATTCAATAAAGTTTTCAGCAAATGAAAGCACTTAGATTTAATCACTAATGAAAAATAAATCTGAAAAAAAGGAAAGACTTTTCTCTTCCTTATTGAACGGGGCCAATGCTTTCTTGAATAACAGTCTATTACTCCCACAACAGATTCGACTTCTTATCATCCTGGGAGCAAAATTGAATTTTTCTTTATATGATTGCTAGTTCATCTGTGGCTATTGTGATAGGAACATTTTTTGCTTATTACAAGACTTTGGACAAGTCTTGTGGAGGTCTCCAGTCTGTTTCTCTGATATCTTAATATCATGCTTGTGGGAAGGGAGGTGCTGACAGTGGAGTTATTCTGGGACAGTGCTGGGGCTGGGTGACCTTAGCACTTGACTAGGCAGGCGTCTTGTAACTAACAGAGAAGAGTGACAAGCAGAGGATGGAGTTAGTCTGTGGTCAGCACTTTGGAGAGCTCTTAGAAAGAATTTTAAAATCATCTGGGGTATGTGTGTGTGTGTGTGTGTACCTATGTACACACACATATACATGTGTACACATATATACATTTGCATACATATATGAACAATAAATATGTGTCGTGCCTATATAAATACAAATATGTACATATTTTATACATATGTATACATTTGCAGATAGACACATGACCTTTAGATAGATTCAGTGGTAGTAAGCGCTGTGCTGTGGAATTACCAACTTGTGATGATTTCAACTAGCTGAGGTAATGTTTTACTCTTCACCAAGTTATGTCCCCCCAAATAAGACAGTGTCTAACTTTGCCATCCTTTACTGAAAGCAGTGATGCTTCTAGATACATGTTCCCCTTGAAAATCTATGATGAAAATAAGAGTATTAACTAAAATTTGTTGTGTGCCTACTATATTCCAACCAGTATGTTAGGTGTTTCACATAAATTATATGGGAACCTCAAAATTATTCTACTAAGAAGACACTATTATTGACATTATAAAATGTAGAAAAATGAGGTGTAGATAACTTGAATAACATGAACAGGATCAGTTATGTAGCAACTTGTGGATCATAATTTAGACCCATATACATCTGGTTGTAGAAACCATGTTCTTTGTACTACTCCAGAATTTGTAATTTAGCATTAAAATGTTAATGTTATATTGTTTGGTCAGATCTCTTTTGTCTATGGGAGCCAGATGAATGGGAAAAATAATAAATAAGTTTTCAGAGATTAATTTGGTAGACCTGCTATATAATTCACATCATCAGAGTAAAAACAACTCCAATAGCCAAACACATCCTAGTGGATGAATACATATTGCATTAGGATATTTAGTGACTACCTAGCAAAGGAATAGTACTGACTACTGAGGCGTGTTCCCAATGACCTTCCATTTGCTTCATTTTCTCCCTTTTTTCAACCCCTCTGAGAGTTGTGAGGGACCACCCCTGCTGATCTGCATAGAAGAGTTGCTATAGTAACCTTTGAGCACAGTACTAAAGGCAACATTCTAACTATAACCTTTATCTTTACAAGAGCAATTACCTTATATATTTTATAGGTTATAAGAGTTATGTGTCATTCATGTCCTCAAGGTATTTGACTATATTATGAAGTCAGAATAGTTTAACTTTGAAATTACAGCCTCTTATGAAAGATTTCTATTTTTTTGAGAAAATAATAAATAATGACTTCATTTTTAGTTTAGATTTAGAAAATTGGACTAAATATAACATTAATGCTGTTTTATGTTCCCTAAGAATTAGCATATGAATAGAAAATTTTCTTTTTCCATTTTCCCACTTGAATTTACTGAACATTGCCTTCTCTCATTTTTCAACAGTATCATCATGAAAAAGTCAAGTGCACAATTGAATTTTGAGTTTTTTATTTCAAACAAAACAAATGCAATTTTGCCTCTTATCTTCGTATTCTAAAAATTCTCAGTCCTTCACTGCATGCATTTTGCTGGTGTAGAGTAGACAAGCTATATTTTAAAAAGTAAGTCAGATTTACCCTTCATATGTCAGCTTGCGTCCAACCTTTTCATGCAGTTATTCCATTCAACTGGACTCTTCACCTCCTCCACACTCATATAATAGCTACAATCTTTAACATTCATTTGAAACCTGTATGCTTGAAAGTCTTGGAAGTATCAGGTTGTAAAGATACTAGACCAAAGATGCAATATCAGCTGGGAGAGACTTATCTGAGCTATGTTAGAAGTTATCTTTGTCATTAGGAAAATCTGTACACTGTTGCTTCCATTCTAATGCTTGGGCAAAATTTAAACCAAAGTGCTCTTTGCTAGTACAAATTAGATTGAATGACCTTATGTCCAAGTCTCTTGTTCTTTATTCCTTCTGAAGAAATCTCTAGTAGGGACTAGATCTTAACCTTGACTGAGGTTAAATGTTCATGTTAAATGTTCTTAGCACACAAAAAAGGAAAACAACAAAGAACACAAGAAAAGTTTGGAATGTGTTGGTAATGTTTGTTTTCTTGATTGTGGTGATGGTGTTTCATAAATCCAGATTTATCAAAAAGTGCACCTTAAATGTGTAAGATTATTTGCATATCAATTATACCTCAGTAAAGTTGTTAAAAATGAATAAGGTTAATTATTTAAATGATGTTAAGATGAAATGAGCTTTGAAAATAAATTCAGTTAATTTTCATTAATTTGGAATACACCAATTTGGAAAGTCAGAAAACTTTGTTCAAGAATGTAGTGTTTATTAATTTTTAAAGGACAAATGATTAGTTCCTTTTAATAAGTAAATGTGTTTAATATTACTTCTTACAACTGCATTTAAAATGTTCCATTCATTAGTATTTCATCTCTTCTTTGTTTATAAAAACCCCAATTAGTAGCAACATTGATAACAAACTTTACTGGATTGAATCATGTTTCCCCAAATTCATGTTCTTCCTGGAACCTCAGAATGTCACACTTTTGGGAAAATACCATCCTTGTATATGCAATAAAGTTGAGGTTAAGTTAAGATGAAGTGATACTGGAGAAGTTGGACCCATAATCCAACATGACTGATGTCTTCATATGAAGAGGGAAAAAGACACAGACACACAGGGAGAATGCCAAGTGATGGTGGAGACATTGATTGAAGTGATGAATTTGTAAGCCAAGAACACCAAAGATTGCTTAGCAACACCAGAAGCTAAGAGAAAGGCATGAAACAGATTCTTCTCTAGAGATTAATAAAAACAAAGAGTGAAATGGTGATTGTAAGGGGCTGGGGTGTGAGGGGAAGGGGAGATATTACTCAGAGGATACAAACCTTCCATTATAAGATGAAAAAGTCCTGGGGATTTAATGTACAGCATGGTGGTTATAGTTAACAATACTGTATTATATACTTGAAGGCTGCTAAGAGAGTATATTACATGTTATTATTAAAAAAGGTAATTATGCTGACGGTGTTAAGTAAAATTGCTGTGATAATTACTTTGCATTATCTAACTGTACCAAAGCAGCACATTACACAACTTACACTTACTCAGTGTTATATGTCAATTAAATCTCAAAAACGTGGGGATAAAAACAAAGATGGGTGAAATGTAACCTCAGACCCTGATTAGTTCCCTGTCAAAGGTGGGAGACAGACTTCTAAGTAAGGACAATGGAGTGTGATAAGGGATAGCAGAGACAGAAGCCCAAAGAAGGACATTCTTATTCATGTTTTTCATGTGAACAAAGGCTTCCTTGCCATGGTCATATCTCAATCTTAAAGAAAATGGTAATATCCCAAATTAATCTTAAAGAATTAGCAGTTGTTGGAAGTAAAAGTGGACAGGAGAACAAGGTAGTAATTCAAATAGAGGGAACAACATACCCAGGATAATGGGAGCCCGTTTTGACAACTGCAAAACGTTTTATTATGAGCACGAAAGGGATAGAATGATGGAATGAGGCTAGAGCATGATCAAGATACAGATCAGGGCAGGGCTTGTGTGACACATGAAAGAGTTAGAACTTTACCCTGAAGAGTACTGGGGCGATGGTTAAGCATTTTAAGCAGGAAACATCCCACAGAGATTTGTCATTTAGAAGAACAACCCTGGCTGCAGAGTAGATATTGGATTTGAGACAGGCAAGACAGAAGGCAGAAATATTAGTTAAGAAACTGTTACAATAATTCATACTTGGGAAAACAGTCGCCTGAATTGAAATAACAGCGGATTGGTGAAGAGAGGTGGCTATATCCACTTATTTTGAGAAAACAGAATATTTAATTTTATCACTGACTTAATTCATGATGAGTGAAGGTGTGTAAGAAAGGAATTTCATGCACCGGGCCTCTAGTACTATATAATAAAAGCCTAATATGCTAAGTTTCTGGTCATCCGTTCAACCAATCAAAGCATAATATGCTAATAATATGCTAAAGCCACTCAACCGCTCGCTATGATGTGCACTGACCACCAGGGAGCAGATGCTCCGACTGGTAGGTTAGCTTGCTGCTGGGGTACGGCCGATCTGGACTGAGCAAGATGGGCTGTACATGCCCTGGAGAGGTGGCTATATCCACTTATTTTGAGAAAACAGAATATTTAATTTTATCACTGACTTAATTCATGATGTGTGAAGGTGTGTAAGAAAGGAATCAGGCAAGATTCCCGGATTTCTTGTCTAGGCAGTATGTATTTCATTAAGTTAGGGAATATATGAGAAAGAAGTTGTAAAGCCCAGTGGGTGTAGCTCAGTGGTTGAGTGTGGACTTTTGAGCCAGGAGATCATGTTTTGATTCCTAGTCAGGGCACATGCCCAGATTGTGGGCTTGAAATCCAGTAGGTGGTGTGCAGTAGGCAGATTCCCAGGAGGGGGCATGCAGGAGGCAGCAGATCAATGATTCTCTCTCATCACTGATTTCTCTCTCTCTCTCTCTCTCTCTCTCTCTCTCTCTCCCCCCCCCTCTTCTTCTCTGAGATCCATAAAATATATGCTTTTGAAAAGTTATAAAATGGTTGTGATGTTATCTACAATAAATTTCATGCAACTATTAAAAGTAATGATTTTAAAGACTACTAACTAATAAGAAATTTATGTTGCCAACTTAAAAGAATTAGGATATAAAATTTACATGTACTATGAATATGGCTAAGAATATATGCAAGTAAAAATTACACAGGGAAATAAAAAGAAAATGTTAAAAGTGATTATATTAGAGCACTGGGATTTTTATTTTCTTTTGTTTATTTTATAATTATTAAAATAATTTGATTATGTTGCCTTCATAACAAAAATATTCAAAGGATAAAGCCCTTAAAAATAATTGCTCAATCTAATATAAACCAAGGTAATATAAATAACATTAAAATTAATAAGTCTAATTCTCTAATGTTTATTATGTAAATATAAAATTCCTACCACTTTTATTACATATTTTGATAAACTCAAGTTAGTGCCTTATTGAGAGTAGAGATGAAAAATTAGAGGCAACTCATACCTTTAGAAAAGTTTTCCACTCATTCACTATAGTAGAAACAACTGCCCAATGGCAATAACTAAAAGATAGATGAAGATAATTAGGGCTCAGTCATCTTTCTTTGGTTAAGAAATTAAATGAACTCCCCCCCCCCCCCCCCGCCATGGGCTGAAAATAATCTATCAATAAATTCTTATAATGTTTACCATAAATATCCTGAAAAACATTTCTCTTGGCTAAACTGGAATCAAGAAGTTAAAGTATTTAGACCTACTTTTATCTACTCCTTTAAGATATGTAACATTCCCTGTATATATACAACTAACCATAAAATATAAAATGCTCTCCCTTATATAGTTTTTGTAAATTCAGATTTAATATATTCCTTTAGAGCAGGCTATATGACCTCACTTATAAGCAGAATCTAATGAACAAAATAAACTGACAAACAAAATAGAGCTGGAGACATAGAAGCATGCAACAGACAGGATTCTTAGAGGGGAAGGGGGGAGGGGATAGGAAGAGTTAACCAAATAATTTATATGCATATATGCATAACCCGTGGACACAGACAATGCAAAGTGGTGAAGGCCTGGGGAGGGGGCAGGTGTGGGAAGGAGGGGGTTAATTGGGAGGGGAGGGAAAGTGGACATCTGTAAAACTTTTAATAATCAAGACAAAAATATAAAATAACTTCCCCTATGAAAGAAAGAAAGAAAGAAAGAAAGAAAGAAAGAAAGAAAGAAAGAAAGAAAGAAAGAAAGAAAGAGAGGGAGTGAGGGAGGAAGAGTGAGAGAGAGAGAAGGAAGGAAGGAAGGAAGGAAGGAAGGAAGGAAGGAAGGAAGGAAGGAAGGAAGAAAGAAAGAAAGAAAGAAAGAAAGAAAGAAAGAAAGAAAGAAAGAAAGAAAGAAAGAAAGAAAGAGAAAGTTTCAATGCATACAGAAGATTTATTGCTTGGATGCTTTGTAAATGGATTAACAATAGAATTTCTTTAAATAACCAGTGTTTACATATTTCCTTGGAACTTTCTTAGAAAAGATCAGGTATGGGAAGGAATTTTATTCAATACTAGAGGCCCGGTGCACGAAATTCGTGCACGGAGGGGGGTTGTCCCTCAGCCCAGCCTGTACCCTCTCCAATCTGGGACCCCTCAAGGGATGTCCGACTGCCTAAACGGGCAGTCGGACATCCCTCTCACAATCCAGGACTGCTGGCTCCCAACTGCTTGCCTGCCTGCCTTCCTGATTGCCCCTAACCGCTTCTGCCTGCCAGCCTGATCACCCCCTAACCACTCTGCTGCCAGCCTGTTTGCCCCCAACTTCCCTCCTCTGCCAGCCTGGTTACCCCTAACTGCCCTCTCCTGCAGGGTTGATCACCTCCAACTGCCCTCCCTTGCAGGCCGGGTGCCTCCCAACTGCCCTCTCCTGCTGGCCATCTTGTGGTGGCCATCCTGTTTCCACATGGGGGCAGGATCTTTGACCACATGGGGGCAGCTATATTGTGTGTTGCAGTGATGATCAATCTGCATAGTACTCTTTTATTAGATAGGATAGAGGCCTGGTGCACGGGTGGGGGCCAGCTGGTTTGCCCTGAAGGGTGTCCCTGATCAGGGTGGGGTTCCCTTGGGGCGTGGGGTGGCCTGAGTGAGGGGCCTGTGGTGGTTTGCAGGCGGGCCACACCCCCTGGCAACGCAAGCGGAGGCCCTGGTATCTGGAATTTATTTTCCTTCTACAATTGAAACTTTGTAGCCTGGAGCAGAGCCAAGCCTGGGGCTCCCTCCGAGGCCCACAGCCATTTGTGTTGGGGTTATAATTGAAACTTTGTTGCCTTAAGCGGGTGGGCCCGGCCAGGGTGTGCGGAAAGCTTTGCTTCCCCTGTTGCTGGCGGCAACCCTGGCCTGCTCTGTCAAGCTCCATTCTGCCGCCATTCTGTTTGAATTTGTTTACCTTCTATAATTGAAACTTTGTAGCTTGAGTGGAGGCTTAGGCCTGCAATGGCTGGCAGACAGCTTGGCTTCCTCTGTTACCTAGGAAACCTTGCTCTCTGTGGCTGTAGTCATCTTGGTTTGGGTTAATTTGCATACTTGCTCTGATTGGATGGTGGGCGTGGCTTGTGGGTGTGTCAGAGGTATGGCCAATTTGCATATTTGTCTATTATTAGATAGGATTGGCAGAGATTGTGTCTGGTTCTGGATACACTTATGCTTCAAAAGGTTGAGAACTCTGGTTATAATAGCTAAAATAGTAGGAAACACTTAGAATTTTACCTCCACAATAACCCTTGGGTCTGTATTATCCTAACTATAGAAATAGGGAAACAGAAGCCCAGAGAGGTTGAGTAAGTCAACACAAGTCACACAGCCATAAAAACAGAGCCAGGATTTGAAGCCAGTAAGTATGTTTTTGGGGTCTGCATTCTCAACCACTATACATTGCTTCTTTTGTAAAAATTATATTTCTCATTCAGGTTGACAAATTTTACAGACTCATGTGACAATGTGAGATGACTCTAAATACTTCAATATATCAAACAGCTATATTATCTTTAATATTGAATTATTCTAGGCAGAAAGGTAAATGGTCAAAATTTACTGTTTAGATTTATTTTTGGTACATAACATAAACAAGACCTTAAGAAATTGTCAGACAACTTGGGATAGTAGTTTTGTTTTTTTTCCCCCTACCTAAAATCCATGTAATTGTGTCAAGCAATTTAGATTGGTTTAAATTTCAAAGTAGTTTTTTCTTCACATTGTATATGCATACTCTTTACTCCCTAAATTCAAAACTCTTCCATGCAAAATTGCACTATGCATAACACGTTCTCCTGCGGTATCTTGCTTGACACCTTAGAGTCTATTTTTAAAGAATTTAGACATCTTATTTATCATGTATTCACATACAAATAATGTCTAATGACCCATTTTGTGCATGGCATAATTTATCACTTTTCATATTTTATTTAGCCAAGGAATGCTTTGTAGGGAATAATGATTGCACTGCCCTGAGGACATTTGCCTTACTTTTGACAGATTCAAGGATAAAATTCTTCTGCTAAAATTCTAAGTCTCAATCAGTAAAACAGATATACATGTTATACTTCATGTGATAATTGTAGGTCCTAATTTAACTTTAAAATTAAACTTTAAAAATACAGATTGAAAGAGTATTTTTAAACATATGATTTGTTACTTTTAAATGTTCCTTCTGTGAAGAGTTCAGATAGGTCAATTGCCACATACTAGTAAACATGACATAAAAATAACAAATTGAATGAGCAAGAAAAGTTAATATGCTTTTGATGATGTTGTTAGATAAACCATTATTAAAAAACAATTTTAAACCCTGGCCAGTATGGCCAATTATTCCTTTTCTAAAGTGTATTATTTACTATGGAAATGGTTTTTTTACTATGGAAATATATATGTGTATTATTTACTATGGAAATGGTTTTAAGTTGTCATTTAGCCAAGAGATCTAGAAAATGAAATTTACTTATCTGTTACTATCATTCAAATTAAGTGACCAATACATGGAAACATGGTTTCGATACTAAAATACAAATTATAACCTTTAAATCCAGACATTTTATGGTTTTAATAAAATGTTACTGTTAGTATCCTATCTAATAAAAGAGTAATATGCAAATTGACCGCACCACCACTATAGCCACAAGCCATGCCCACCAGCCAATCAGGAGTGAGTATGCAAATTAACCCAACCAAGATGGCTGCAGCCATGGAGCTGCAGCAAGCAGGAGGCTTGGGTTTCCCTGGCAATGGAGGAAGCCAAGCTTCCCTGCCGCCCTGGCCAGCCCAGGCCTACACTCAAGGCTACAAAGTTTCAATTATAGAAGATAAATAAATCTCAACAAAAATGGCGGCAGCCACAGAGCTGGAGAGAGCAGGAGGCTTGAGTTGCCTCCAGCAATGGAGGAAGCCAAGCTTTCCGCCTGCCCTGGCAGGCCCAGGCCTCCGCTCAAGGCTACAAAGTTTCTATTATAGAAGATAAATAAACCCCAGATACCAGGGCCTCCTCTTGGGTCGCCGGGGGGGCGTGGCCAGCCTGCAAACCACCACAGGCCCCTAGCCCAGACTGCCACACACCCCAAGGGAACCCCCATCCTGATCCAGGACACCCTTCAGGGCAAACCAGCTGGCCCCCACCCGTGCACCAGGCTTCTATCCTATATAATAAAAGAGTAATATGCAAATTGACCATCACTCTAACACACAAGATGGCTGCCCCCATGTGGACACAAGATGGCTGCAACAAGATGGCCAGCAGGGGAGGGCAGTTGGGAGGGACCAGGTCTGCAAGGGAGGGCAGTTGTGGGCATTCAGGCCAGCAGGGGAAGACAGTTGGGAGGGACCAGGCTGGCAGAGGAGGAAAGATGGGGGCGACCGGGCCTGCCGGAAAGGGCAGTTGGGGGGGACTCAGGCCTGCAGGGGAGAGCAGTTGGGGGTGACCAGGCCTTCAGGGGAGGGCAGTTGGGGGTGATCAGGCTGGCAGGCAGAAGCAGTTAGGGGCAATCAGGAAGGCAAGCATGCAAGAAGTTGGGAGCCTGCAGTCCTGAATTGTGAGAGGGATGTCCGACTGCCCCTACCAGGATCAGGCCTAAACGGGCAGTCGGACATCCCTTGAGGGGTCCCAGATTGGAGAGGGTGCAGGCTGGGCTGAGGGACACCCCCCCCCCCCCCCCGTGCACAAATTTCATGAACCGGGCCTCTAGTACTATATAATAAAAGCCTGATATGCTAAGTTTCTGGTCATCCGTTCAACCAATCAAAGCATAATATGCTAATAATATGCTAAAGCCACTCAACCGTTCGCTATGATGGGCATTGACCACCAGGGAGCAGATGCTCCAACTGGTAGGTTAGCTTGCTGCTGGGGTACGGCCGATCTGGACTGAGCAAGATGGGCTGGACATGCCCTAGAGCCCTCCCGCGGTCCCTCCCTGTCTGGCCAACCTCCCTTGTCCCTCCCCCGCCCCAATTGTACACAGGTGGGGTCCCTTGGCCTGGCCTGAGCCCTCTTGAAATCCAGGACCTCTCAGGGGATGTTATAGAGCCGTTTTTGGCCCAATCCCGCAGGCCAG
The DNA here is from genome assembly GCF_951640355.1 of Cnephaeus nilssonii. Taxonomy (NCBI): domain Eukaryota; kingdom Metazoa; phylum Chordata; class Mammalia; order Chiroptera; family Vespertilionidae; genus Cnephaeus; species Cnephaeus nilssonii. The sequence goes on from NC_137089.1 coordinate 19,766,386, forward strand.
GCCGAGGGACCCCACTGGTGCACAAATTCGTGCACTGGGCCTCTAGTTATAAATAAGAAATATGACATCCTGTGTTTTATTGCTGCTGCTCAGAACTGTTCTCTCAGATGCTTACATAATGTTTTATCAGGTCAGTAGAGAATGCATTAATCAGCACTTTTCTTTCTAGTTTTTAAGTCATTATGTTTTTAGGTAAGTAAAGAATAAAGATAGCAAGAAGCTCTAGAACTAAGGTTTCTTTATCCTTAATTCAACAAAGTCTCTTTATTCCTAATCCAGAATCTTTTCTGATTATACTAGATTTAGATGAAGTCATTTGTCTTTAGGGAATATTAAATTTTATTTTCTCTCTACATTTCTGTAAAACCTGATGCCTTTAAGTATTTTGTAGCTACTCTGAAAAATCTTTTTTAAAATGTTGACTTAGAAAGATTGAGATCAATTAATAGTAAAATTTATATCTAATAGTAGGTAACTTCAAATGTTTTTTAATTTAATATTTCTAGGGAAATTTAATTAGTATTTACTCATTAATTAAATTCCCATGTCTTTGTGGTTCCTGGACCCAATTCCAATGTGTGTGTGTGTGTGTGTGTGTGTGTGTGTGTGTGTGGGCTTCCCCACACCAGGGGGAAGAAATCAACTCCATTCTGACACTATTTACCTGGAGATAGTATTATATTCCAGAGGTAAAGGACTCAGTCCCACAAGACCACCATCTACTTCCGATACCAATCTTAAGCCCAGGTTCTTATCTGTGCTTCTGAGCATCTGTCTGCACATTGGAAGTTCCAAGGACCTTCTCTAGCTAAGGATGCCAGCTGCAAGTCCAGGTTGTTACCTGTATTTCTGAACCACTGAACCCACAACATCTTCTTTGGGTTCAATTGATTTGCTAGAATAGCTCACAGAACTCAAGAAACCCATTTACTCACTAGATTACCAATTTATTAACAAGGATATTAAAGAATACAAATCAGCAGCCCCATAAAGGGATACATAAGGTGAGATCTCAAACAAAGAGCTCTGTCCTTATGGTGTTTGGGGCCTGACAAGGTGGCATGTGGGAGAGTTCTGGTTCTCCAACCTGGAAGCTCTCTGCAGCCCCTCCTTTTGAATTTTTGTGGAGGCTTCATTACACAGGCATGATTGGTTAAGTCATTGGCTGTTGGTAATTGATTCAAACTCTAGCTTCTTTCTCCTACCTGGTAATCAAGGGGTGGGACTGAAAGTACTAACCTAATATTCATTGTTCGTTCCCTGGCAACAAGTCTCTATGCTTATCACCTTCATTAATATAAACCAAGTTGTGGTAGAAACGGATTTGTTATGAATGACAAGACACCCATTTCACCTTTATGGCTCTAAAATGTTTTTAGGAACCTAAGACCAGAGACCAAATATTATAACAAAAGATGTTCTTATTGTTCAAAGCTGGAGACTGAGGATGAAGACCAAATATATTTTAAAAATATACTTGATCATCTCAAGATGAAATTTATATTTCTTATAAATCACAATATTGTAGTTCACTCCCTGGTCTTTGAACACAGATCCCTTACAGGAAAACGATCATACCTGTCACAGCACTTACATTTGGTGGAGCATCTATAAAACATATAACAATAGTACCAACAAAATATTCCTAACATTTGGAGAAGCCAGTGTGGGGTAGGAATAGATTTAAAAAGACAACTCATTTGTCCAATACAGCTATTACAAACATTTTTATACCAGAGGCCCAGTGCATGAAATTCGTGCACGGAGCGGGGGGGGGGGGGGTTCCTCAGCCCAGCCTGCACCCTCTCCAATCTGGAACCCCTCAGGGGATGTCAAACCGGCAGTCGGACATCGCTCTCGCAATCCAGGATGACTGGCTCCTAACCACTCACCTGCCTGCCTGCCTGATTGCCCTTAACCCCTCTGCCTGCCGGCCTGATTGCCCCTACCTTGCCCCCCTGCCTGCCTCATCACCCCTAACCTCTCTGCCTACCTTTCTGATCACCCCTAACTGCCCTCCCCTGCTGACCTTATCTTGCCCCTAACTGCTCTCCCCTGCTGGCCTGATTGCCCCTAACTGCCCTCCCCTGCCTGCCTGATCTTGCCCCCAATTGCCCTCCCTTGCAGGCCTGATCTCGCCCCCAACTGCCCTCCCCTGCCAGCCTGGTTGCCCCCAACTACCCTCCCCTGCCAGCCTGATTGCCCCTAACCCCCTGACGGCCCGATCTTGCCCCTAACTGCCTCTGCCTCAGCCCTCACCACCACGGCTTTGTCCTGAAGGAAGTCAGATGTCTGGAAAATGGCCGGTCGACCCTGTCTAATTAGCATATTACCCTTTTATTAGTATAGATAGATTATATAGGATAGGATTGCCTAAATGGGGCTGGGGGGAGCATTTTTCAGCCAGAGGAGATGCTCTTGGCAGACAAAAACACATAATCCCTATATCTGGACTGATAGCCAGCCATATGCACTATACTGCCAAACTGGTCATTAAAAAATTGAATCACTTTCTTACACCTTACACCAAACAGCTTTGCCCTTAAAACCCCTCCTCAGTCCCCACCTTAGGTTCTGCCTTCGCAGTTCACCCAGAGTGGTTCTGATTGGTCGGTTTCTATGACAGCGTCAAAAGCTCTGCCTCCTAGGCAGCCATTGGCTCCTCGCAATTCACACAGATTTGGTCAGTTTCTATGCCAGTCAGCATCTGAGGTTCTATCTCTTGGCCTGATCATAGAGGTGGGGCTGATCAGCAGCCATCCCAGGCTGCTGGCAAACAGGCTGAACTGCTGACCTCTGGAGAGAGAGAGAGAGGCTTGGCTGCTGGCAAGGCCCAGGGAGAGAAGCAGGGTCTGATCACCCTGCTTCTCTCCCCGGGCCTTGCCTGCAGCAGCTGCTGCTGCTGCTGCTGATCAGCCCTGCCTCTCTCTCTCTCCCAGAGGTCAGCAGTTCAGCCTGCTCACCTGCTGCATGTGCAGCCTGGCATTCGTTCAAACCTTCTGTCATTTTGGATGTTACGACCCTAGTTCTTTATATATATAGATTCTTCCACTAGTTCAATTATTCTTTCTCTCTCTTCACCTACTGCTACTTGTACCTTGTGATAAATTAAATGACCAAATATAAATCATAATATTGTTATCAATGGAAGTGGTGCTGTGAGGAAAAACAATTTCTTGACGCCCCCACGGGAGGATGGGGTTTTGTGGAAAGCTTTATTGATGATGTAAAATTAAGGAGGTTCCGCTCCAAGGTCCCCTCTCTGTCTGTCTTGCTATGGAAGAAGTCCAACCTTGTCTTCAGCAGGGCCAGAATTAAGGCCCTTGCCTAGAATTTCTGTTCCATATTAAAGTCCAGGCCCGTCAGCATCCTGCATGTGTAGTCTGCATGGCCATGGGCCCTGTGGCTGCTTAAAGCTACATGGCTAAGGAGAGGAAAAACACTGGCACATGGGCGAGTGTGGGTCACAGAACAAGAGAGTGCAAGAGTGAACAAGACCAAGCAAGACGAAACTCTTTGGGGATTTTAACTTTCCACAATTTCATGTGCTTCTGATGGTCCCACTACCTAGCCAACCCATTGTTCCCCAGGCTAGACTGACAGGCAAGCACCGTCCCTACAACATCCCGACTTCACTGCACATGTGCCCATCTCCCCCTTTGTTCGATCCCTTCCCCCAGTGATTTCAGGGAATGGACCGGTGGTGCCCTGGGGAGTGGGAAGTTATAGCTTCCTGGTGAAGCTGCCCAGATGACCTTACTTACAACGACTGGCTTCCCCATTGCTCACTCCCTATTACTCATATTGAGACTAGCTAATTACGACAATAACACTATCACGCTATGTAATAGTCATGACTTATACCCCATTCCTACAAATGAAGATATATTTCCCAAGCATCACGGAACTGCAGAAATGTTCAATTTCTATATCTCCCCTGTAAGATATAATGTCGACTCCTGGGCATGGCATACTTCCTTCACGATTCGACCCCTGCCTAGCTGTCCAGTGTTTTCCTCAGGCATTTTCTTTGATGCTTTGAGTTTCAGATATATTATGCTTTTTTGAGTTCCTTAATGATAAAACGTTATCTCATGTTTTCACATAGTGCTCCTCACGTAACACCTACTTCAGTGTCACTTTCCCTGGTCTTCCCACACAGAAGGATCCAAGAACCTTTTCTCCTGTGAGAGGTGATATAAATGGAACCACTTCCAATGGAGGCGCAGCTGCAATGCCAGAGGAACTGCCTTGCATGTCTTACTCCTCACACCTGGGGATGTATAAGCTGGGCACGATACACTTCGGGCTTGGCTAAAAGTAGGATTGTATTCCAAACAACAGTTTGCAAAGCTAACAAGAAGCAGGCGTTATGAGACCTTATGACTACGGAACTGGAAATGGAAGACAATCTTCAGAATTAGCTTCATTTGCACTTAGAGAAATTTCTTCCTTAGCCTATTGACACCCTTAGAAATTCCTTCCTTCTTTTAATGCAGTTGTTCCTCTTCCTTTTCTTATAAAGACCCTTTGCCTTCACCTCCTAGTTGGAACATGGATCACCGGTATCTCTATCCTTCATCACTACACTATCCTGCCTTTCTATAAGAGAGTGATGCGTGTATGAGGGGAAAAGGGCTAACATCCTGATGTACCTCTACCAGTTTCATAGTTAAATTCCTATTGGTTGCATATAAGGCTTTGAAAAAAAGTAAATAATATAATGGAAATATATTGGAGTAGCTGACAGAATTGAAAAAATAGCCAAAAGCTGAGTCTTTTAAAACTACAATAGTAGGTTTTTAGGAGCCTCTTTTTCTTCTTTGAGTGCAGGTGACTCACTTCCAGTGACTATCAGGTCAATTTGCTTCTTCTTTGAAATTTAAATTCCCATAGAAGCAGTGGATCAACTAGGCCTGGTTCACAAAATTATCTATGGACGCTAGGGTAGAGGTGATGGCACCCTTGAATTATCTGGCTATTCTTAGCCAAAGAAACAATATACTTTCTCTATGTGGAAGAGGGAATATCTGTGAGCCAGGAAGCCACCTTACTTGGTTCATATTCTCCCAATATACAATGTACCTTTCTATGACTTATATAATGTTTTGGAATTTGAACTGAATTAAAATAGCTTAGCCAAAGCCACATGCACATTAAGACAAATTGCTTCTCCATTTACTCACCTCTCCTTAATTTTTCTTGCAAATGTTTTTAAATCTGCCTCTAGTCACATATTTAAGAGAATCTATCTAATGTTAACAAAAAATAACTAGTTTTTATGGTTAACACTAAACTTCCAGTTTCCATATGGGATATATATACCCTGTGTAGCTTTTGTTTAAAATTACAAAGGAAATGAAATTTGGAAAACAAATTTATACCCTTCACTTGTGATTTTAACAATGGTGTTGTCTGTCAGTCTGCAAGTACTCTCATTGGATATTCAAAAAGGGAAATATTGCCATTTATAAAAGCAAGTTTAAAGGTAGAAAGTACCTCCGACTGTACAGCACTGCAGGATTTTATGCACTTACTGATGATTGTAAAGAGATGTGCAATAGATCATTGCCAGGGTTGAAGGTTTGCCCTCTTACATTGATAAAAAGTTTTAGAGGCATCATACTACTGTCAAAAGTACTGGAAATCATTTCTAAATTTGGGGGAGGTCAAATGTGATTTGTAGTAAGTAAACTGCATTTGCTGAATCAAGCTTTTCAATCTAATTAGTTTAAAGGCTCTGGGTCTACATTATGACCTTTGAAAAAGTTATCCATTTGAAAAGTTTTTGCCCCATAGACCTCTGTGAACTCTTTTCAGTATATGACCAATTTAATATTTAATATCTTTCCAGCCTCACTTAGTTTTTTGTTAAAGTTCTTGCCAAAAGATAGTACTTAGATTGGGAAGACTACAAAGAACCTGAGAAAACAGCCTGTGTTTTGAAGATATCAATATATTTTTTAATTTACTATTTAATGAAGAAAATAAAGACAAAAGCATGGATCAGCCAATAGGAAAGAGGCTCAAAAGTAAAAAGTGTCCAGGCTCTATGAACTTTGGAATTTCCATTCTGCCAAATCAATTTTACCAAACTTAGATGGCTAAGAACAAGTGGTTTAGATAAGCTATCAGAGATACCATTTACCTTTTTTCCCCCCTCTGAGAATATAACCTATCCCAATACTTTGAACTAAGCACATCAAGATTCACCCCAGAACTACAAAGATACAATTTTACTTTAGGCAGAATTATGTGAAAATTCTTTGACTTCATATTTTATGTTAGAATATTTCAGAACAGTCTTTTGGAAGTCTTAACAGATAGTCTTGACAATGTTTGAAATAAAGTGATTTGTGATGGAAAAACCCTAGTTTTTGCTACAGTATCATGAGAACTGTCCACATAGAGAAAGTATATTGTTTCTTTGGCTGGTGTGGCTCAGTTGGTTGGAGTATAGTCCTGTGCACTGAAGGTTTACCTGTTTAATTCCTGATTAAGGCACATACCCAGGTTGCGGGTTCAATCCTCAGTTGGTTGCATATGGGAGGTAACAGATTGATGTTTCTCTCCTCTCTCTGTGTCTCTCTCTAAAATCAATAGAAAAAATAAAAAAGGAAGCATATTGTTGTGTTTGCTTCAAATAATGTTTGTATAATAGTGGCAGAGTAATGTCCTTAGCAGACTATTCTGAAAATATTAAGATGAGGTCTTTAGACCCCGGGCTATTGTTGGTTTCTTTCTAGTTCCAATTTTGGTGGTCCTTCAGCTCCAGTTAAATCTAAAAGGATCCAAAAGTCTTTTATTTATTTTTGCTTAATTAGGCAGAGATACTTTTGACTGTCTTATGTCCAATAACTCTAATTGATACCTGTATATTTCATGAATTTGTGTGGATTAATCATGTGAAATAATACACATAAAATCCTTAGCATAATACCTGACACATAAAAAGTACTGATTAAATGTGTGACAAAATTTTATAATCAGTAGAATAACAGATATGACAACCAGCGAAACATGCATTTTCAGATGCTAGAAACTTAAATCATTACCTTTAATCCCAGTTAAAGGTATATGTACTTAGTTTGAGAAGACTAATTTGATTTAGTCTCTCAGTGCCTTTTCCATTATCCAATAAACCTTTAAAAATTGACACTAGACCAGAAGTATAGGGGCCTAAAAGCTTGTAGGAATGTGAGCGAACACAATTTATCCTTAAATAACTGACAGCTGCAGGTCCTGATTGAACCATTCTCACTTATTCAGCCACTCTGCCAAAGATAACATTTGTCTCCATCTTCCCAGTCTGCAACTAAAAGGCAAATATGATGAATTAACTGCTTCCTTGTAGACCATGTGGTCAATTGGAAGCCCTTTAAAATATTTTGGGTTCCTGTTTTGCTCCTAATACATCTTCTCTTTATATACATATAGATGCCTCAGCCTGCCAGAAGCAAGGTTGGCAAGTTCTGACTGATTCTTTCCCCTTGTCCCTGGGAGAGAGGGACTCTCTCAACATAATATCTAGTTCAGGATATTCTGAAAATCAGGGGTTTAAAAATATCATGCCCATTTTAATTAAACATAATTTTATACTTATCTGATGGGCAGAAATAATCATTTACTATTATTATTAAATGAAAACTGTAGTTTTTATCTTCTAAAAAATGTATAGTTTTCCAACTAAAGCCAGCTATTTATTTATTTATTTATTTATTCATTCATTCATTCATTTATTTATTTTTGTTAAAGGAAAGGATTTAAACTACTAGAGAGTAGGATATAAATAGAAAAAATGTGGACTTAGAAAATAAATCATAGTCTCTCATCTGAACCATTTGGTATTTTAAAATGAGGTATCTATGTAAACCACTCCTGACAAGTAATGAGTTAAAAATACAATCAAGTGCTAAGTGTTACTAAGAACAAAAGAAAGTAATTTGTTCTTCCTGGAAAGGGGTTTGAAGGGAAAGCCTTTCCAGAGAGTTCAGGTCTCAATTGCCCCTTGAAAATTGGGGGTGGGGGGTGGGGAGGCTGGCTGAAAACGGTATAGAGATGAAACAACAACAAAAACTCATAGATACAGACAACAGTATGGTGATCACAAGAGGGAAGGGGTTGGGGGAGGTAGAAGAGGGTAAAAGGGAAATGGTGATGTGGAAGGAGACTTGATTTTGGGTGGTGAACACACAATACAGATAATACAGATGATGTGTTATAAAATTGTACACTAGAAACCTATATAATTTTATTAACCAACTAGAGGCCCAGTGCACGAAATTCGTGCATGGGTAGGGTTCCTAGGCCTGGCCAACGATCAGGGCCAATCAGATTCCCTGCCTCCCCACCTCCCCGCCTCCTTCTTCCCTTGCACCCTCAGTTCCCCACTGCTGGTCATCCACCATGTTCCATGCCACCCCCTGGTGGTCAGCACACATCATAGCGAGTGATCAAACTCCCATTATCCCAGTCAAACTCCCAAGGGGACACTTTGCATATTAGCCTTTTATATATATAGATGCCATTCCAATAAATCAGAGAAAAAACATTTTAAAAAAAGAGAGAATTAGTAAGCGATTGCTTAGACAAGGGCATTTCTAAATCTTTAAAACAGCATGTTAAATGCTATGAGGTCATAAAAGTTATTAGATTGTTTGGAAATGGAACTAGTCAAGTGTGCCTAAAGTGACCAGGGTTCATTGTTGGGACAGGATATGATATGGGATAAAGATGGTGCTGTCAGTTGAGAGAACTATTAAGCCGTGGTAGAGAATTTAAACTTGTTTTACAGGTAGAGTTGCACAACCAAAAGTGCCAGAACTGACCAGCAGACCCTGAGCGATGGATAAATGATCACTCTGACACACGATTGCTGTGAAAGAGAGGGCTAAGGGACTGCTTGGCTTGAGAAACCAAACAGCCCCATTCACCTGCCTCCTTAGGCTTTTATTCTAACAACAGCTTGAACTAAAATTAACCTCTAGATACTATCAGCAGGGTAAGTATCCTTGCAAAGACACATGCATCTGCAGTCTCCTTTAAGCAAGGATGTCTAAAGACTAAACATAAAGATTCCAGTAAAACACCCGGGGGCTCAGACTTGTTTGGAAAAGTCAAGGCAGGAGTAGCCGCCTTCGGCCAGCCCCCCATAGAGGTTCCGACCTTTTGGAGATTCCTCCTTACAAACTTTCCAACCAAGTTCCGTGCTTCTCCACACCAAAGTAGCATCTTTTCATGTATTCTAGAATTGCACAATGAGGCAGCCCTGCTTCAAAGATATTGAGAACTTATTTGAGAGGATTAAATCAGAGAATGACACAGTCCAATTTGTAATATAGAAAAATGACCCTGGTAAGTAAATGGATAAGTGGGTTAGATAGGGTTGTATAATAAAAATAAGATGCAAGTCACACATATACTTTTTTTTAAAAAAGTAGAAATAAGTAGATACATTAATTTTAATGTTTTATTTAACCCAATATATCCCAAATGTTATAATTTTGATATGTAATCAATATTAACATTATTACTGTGTTATTTTATATTTTTCTTTTCATATTCTTTTTTCAAAATCTGGTGTGTGTATTTTATACTTGCAGCCAACAGTCATAAAATTTCAAGTACTCACTCGTGCTTAGTGGTTTCTGTACTCAATAATGAAGAAAAAATGATTAAAGACTTGGAGATGAATTCAGATATAATTTCTTAATAGGATAGATGACTGATGAGGGTTAAAACTAGAGTAGTAGCAGTAAGACTGGTGAGACATGAACCAATTTAAGAGGTATTTAAAAAATGGAATGAACAGAACAAAGTAATGTATTGAATATTGTGGGTGAAGAAGTTGACTGGATAGAGGATTAGATTTGACAATAAAGATAATGAGTTTGATTTTCTATCCTAAAGTGAAGACAATTATTTACAAATAATAAGTGGATCACAGAAGCAAAGATTTTGGAGTTATTGACATAAAAGTCGAAGTTAATCCATATGAATAAGTGAAGTCATTTAGTAAAATAGAGGATAACCAAAGATGGAATCCTCAGGAATACCACAGAAGGGAAGAACCTAAAGAAAGAAGAAATTTTATAGAAAGAAATGGTGATCAACATGGTTCAATGAATCGGATGAGAACTAAAAAGAGGAAATAAAGTTTGGTCATCAGATCAGTGGTTGTATTTTCAAAAATCACTTTTATACTTATGATCTCTATATCTGTATTTCCATAGAAGATACAAGAACAGACATTAATTACTAAGTCTCTAGGATACTCAAAATGATAAGCTAGATTCTCCAAATATCTTATCACATTTAACCTTCCCCCAAACAGAGAGGACATTGTTGTCATTTTAATGGTGATGCTTAACGAGCTCAAGTGACCTGCAAAGGTCCTACTACTTTTAAATCACAGAGCGATGATGAAGCCCAGTCTGTATTCTTGTATTTTTCCTACTACATCCTGTCACATTCCCCCAAATCACTACTGAGTTTTAGTTTCTCAATTGCCCTTTTCTGCTATTAAAATCTCTTATACATTATTACTTGAAGAAATTCGGAGCAAGAAAGGCTGGGGGATGTAAGCTTGCTAGAGAATGGAAGCCTTAATATTGAGCAGAGCATCAAAGGTTAACGAAAATACATCTCTCTAGAATCAAGCATGGGGTTCCTTTCTCGTTGCTCCTACATTTGGAATGCAGTATGCAAGGCTGCACTTTCAAGCTTCCTTGAGGTCACCATGGTCTGCTGGTGCTCTCCTCTTGAATAATGTATGTTTTGCTCAGAAAATGACCTTATCTACTAGTTAGCATCTTTTATAGTGAAAAGCTTATAGCATTCAAGTCAAATTAAAGATTTTTTTTTTTTTGGCAAAACTACTTTTCATTTTTATTTATGAATTACATTTTTAATTCATTTTTGCCATTTTAATAAAAATGGTGGAACTATTATAAACACAAATCTATGTCTCTGACGTGTTGTTTCAAGTTTTTGAATTGCATCAACTCATTTAGTCTTTAATTTTTCAAAACGTGTGGGTAAATATTTAATGTGATGTTAGACTTTGTTGTCCCTGCCCAAGCAAGATCAGGGCTCCCTGCCAGCAGAGGCCAAATCTTGCACAGGCTTCTGATGTCAGGAAGTTAGAAGATGTTTCAATCATATCATTAATTTAATTTGAAGGTGGCGTTTAAAGAGGATTTTGAGGAATCAACCTGAACTATGTTAACAATCATAACCAAAGTTCACTGGAAATTGCATAATTATAGAGTACACATGGTTTATGCTGCTGAAGAAGAGAAAGATTGTGACAGCCCACTGAAAAGTTGGAAAGATGCTATAAATTACATTTCTAGTCACGAGATCCAACCCTTCTTTTGTGCATATCTTTAAATGCCATTTCCTTCTTCAAACTGCCTCTTTCCTCTCCCATTAAATGTGATCTTCTATTTCTCTGAATAGCAAATATTAAAAGAGTTTTGTAATTATGGCATTATTCGTATTAAACTTTTTAATGTAGGGACTGGTGTCCTGTTACTTTCATGTGCTCTAATAGATTAAAATATTTAAAAACTATAATCATTTAATGTTTATTCCATGATATACTGTGGCACATAACTTTTAACTCACCCAGTGAGTGCTTGATAAATGCTTGTATTTTTGGAATAACAGTGTAAATAAGTGTTGTCTCTTTGGGGAAGGAAAGCAGGACCAAGGAGTTTTGAGAACTATACTTGTCCTTATATACATATACATTACATGCATCCCAGTTTCTTGTCTTGTATCAGTTTGCACCATTTTCCATCTTATACTTGATTCTCTCATAAAACAAAACCACACTGTGTCTGAAAATGCCTTGTCTCTTTGCCTTTGCATGTGTTATTCCTGCTTCCTGGAATTCCTTGATATATTAGCATGTGGGGTGTGTGTGTGTGTGTGTGTGTGTGTGTGTGTGTGTGTGAAAATGCTTGTGTGTAGAGGTGAGGGATATGATAATATGAAGCAAAAGAAGTTATTTTTTTTTATAAATAATAGCTAACAGTTATATCGTGCTAACTGGATTCTTGATGCCTTCTGAATGCTTTAAAATATGCACTTACTTGATTCTCATGACAACCTTATAGTTTAGCTACTATTTTTATTCCCATTGTTTTCAGATTAAAAACCATGAGAGCAGAGTGTTCAATTCATCTGCCTAAACTCATACGGCCTGAGTGGCAGTATGCAAGTTAACACCTGCTGCAGTCCCTGGTGGAAGGCTCTTGCCCACTTAAGGCATACCATCTCCCTGACACTGAGATGTACTGGCTAGGATGAACCCTCTGGGTCCCCTGCAGACAAAACACCATTTTATCCATATTCTCTTTCTTTTCCAGACTTCATCATTTTCAAAAACAACATCCTCTAAATTCTACAAACTTTCCATCAGGTCTGGCAAAATATCTTATCTTTAAATTCTGAGAGAACGGTAAAATAAACAAACACATTTGTGTAGGTGAAAATTAACTGGTAAATAAACCTGCCATACACATTGTCAGGTAATTTATCATCAGTGGATTATTATTTTTTTTTAGAAAATTATACCCAAATGCTCAGTGAAGGTGTTTTATATATGTAGTCTTAATATGCATAGTCATCTTTGATATTTCAAAATGATTTATCTGCTTTTTAAAAAATTTATAAGAATGGACATGATAATCTGTGGTGTGTGTGTGTGTGTGTGTGTGTGTATTAAGAGCACAGACTGGTTACTATTTCTATAAGGGAGTTCCTTAAAGCACTGGAAGAGTCAATCATAGAATGGCTGACAGAAAATGAAAACCTATGTGTCTAGTTGAATATATCTAATAGGAAACCAAGCTGTTTGAGCAGAATAGTAAACTTTATTTAGTTGTTAGATATTGTGAGATAAAATACTTTGAAATATTTTATTCTGTGAAAACCAATTTTGTAATTTTAAAGATGTCGATGACAACACTTGTATTCTTTTTAACAACTTTACTGAATGTTTTTCATGTAAAACTAATTTCTATTTGAACTTCTCATATTATTTTATTTTTCTAAGAATTTCCCAAAATATCTTATGAAACCCACTCTGTATCTTTCTTGACTTTGCAACTTTCTAGAATGCTTATATACTTCTTTTGTACTTGTGAAATGCACCCTTAACATCCTGTCCCTGTTTTCTGTTTAATAATGACAATGATACAACATAAATAGATTAATTTGTGTTTGGTGGTTGAGACATGTCCAACTCACTCCTCCACACCACCTGGTTTGCTAATTCAACTTGTTCATTATATTTAGATTTTGTTTTAATAACTTGCCTAGAAGCCACACTCTATAAATCAGTTTTTTCAATTTAGAGTAAGATGTAAATATACAACTTCAGAAACATTAGTTCTAGTTCCATTATTGTGATTATTTATTTTCATAAAATTAATTTTCCTAACTCTTTTGTGAAGACTTCCTGTAATTATTTTTTCACTGGCCCTCAAGGGATCATGTCTTTTTTCTTACAAACAAAACAAAACAAAAAACAACCCCACACAAAACAACAAAACCCAACCAAAATACTTTAAAATACCAATTTCCTCTCATTTTTCTAATCAAAATGTTCACACCCCTTACTATAGAATATATTACCTGGATCCCAGTTTCCTATCTAGCCCTCCCTGGCTTCCTTCATTTTCCTCTAATACTTGATCCTTGAACAGAATTACACTACATTTTCTCTGAAAATGATGTGTCTCTTTGCCTTTGCACATATTGTTTTTCCCTCCGAGAATACCTTGACTCGTCACCTTGTCTTGTGAATCTCCTCTTTATACTTCATAGCTCAGATTACATACAGCTCTTCAAGAGACCCATATAATCGGCCACTCCGCTATGTTAACCACTAAACCTTATATAAACTTGTATTTTTAGAAATTAACAAATACTAATCAGTAAGTTCATTGCAGTAAGGATCATATTTTATTCATTTTAAGTCTTTGGGGATTAGAGTGTCTGGCAGAACTTCATCACTGTAATAATATTTCCAATTTAATAGTGCTTAATATGGGTTGGTATACCTTTAAAATTTAATAGTGCTTATCTATAATAATAAAAGTGTAATATGCGAATTAGACCTGATGACCTTCTGGACGAAGCTGGGGCAGCAAGGGAAGCCCAGGTCCCGGGTGCCAGAGGGAAGCTGGTGCCAGCAGCCAGGGGAAGGAAGGCCTACTCTTGCACAAATTTCATGCATTGGGCCTCTAGTATACACTATAAGAGTTAGATGATCAATTTTACTTAACATAGGATCCCTATGAAGTGGGTATTATTACCAACCTTGAAAAAAATGAAGTTAAAAGATTCACTGACTTGCCAAAGGTCACATGATACTGAACAGTAAAGCCACAATTAGAATCCAGATCATCTGGCTCTTGGGAGATCCTCTCTCTTTACCCACCATGTTATAAAACAATATAAAGTCTCTAATATCCCTGAGACTTAGATTCGTGAGCTTTAAAACTGGATGGTAAAACTTCTCTTTTAGAGCTATTATAAACATTAAACCAAAAATGTACATAAAATGTTCCTTAGCATAGTACTTAGAACACTGTTGCAGCTCCATGCCTGTTGGTCCCTTTGCAATACAAACAATCATCATTGGAATGAAAGATGTTAACATAGAGATGTTTCTCTCCAGCTTTGGAACTTAGCTGAGATTCTTTAGCTGTGACCTTTAAAAGGAAATCCTTTGTGAGCCCTGGATTCTAGAGTACTGGACTAAAGGATAGTACCTTGTAATTAGCGAGAACTAAAACCTTGAAATAAGTGGTCCCATAATACATGGCACTTTTCTTTAATTTATATATTGTTTTTACTAATTATGGGAAATAGCTCTTTATGAAATGATCAGAAGTATGAAGAGGAAAGTGTGAGTACTTCAGCTATATCACAGCATATGGAACTAGTATAATATTTTAGGAAACAGAACTGTTGTTTAAAGAGACAATTGGCAGGTAGGAATTCTTATTCTTTATTTGAAGTACATTTAAACGCAAAATAAAAATTTTAAGATAGGGAATAGATCATTGCTTGACAGTAGTTAGGGATCGGAGGGTTGAGGAGGTGGGTGTGGCTATAAATGAGTAGCAGGAGGGAGCTTTGTGGTGATGATACAACACAGTATGCTGATTTTTGCTGATAGTTACAGAAGTGTAACTGCACAGAAACTCAATTACTTTAACATGATCCTTTCTCCTTTCTGTCTTTCCACCCCCTTCCTTAATCATTAAGCCCTCCGATCATCAGATTCTGGTCAGTGTCAAACTCTCTTAAGAGCAAAGCCTCAGGTCTGTTGACCACAGAAACATCCAGTGAAGGTCAAGATAACATCCTGACTTCAGCTGTGTTTCAGCCGCAGGCCCAAGGAAGCTGAATGGCCTTATACACTACACCTGCATGAGACCAGGCAATTTAGGACTTGGGGTTGTTTTGGGAGCAGTCACAAGCTAGCGTTTCCTTTAGCAATACAAAATACAAAAAGTTGCTACGATTCTCATACATACATTTCCAGATAATGTAATATATGCAGAAGTGTTCTTAACCACATCGTATTCCTAAAACCTGCTTCAACCTCCTTCAGAGTTTTTGTAAAACCAGTGTGGGCGAAAAAAGTCTGAATCACCCTTTGGAAGTGTGTGTGGTTCTTCCTTGACAACAAAGCTCTAATGACTTCCTACATCTTTAGTTTCACTTCTTCGCTCCTTTTCCCCTAGTTCACCATCTCTCTGCACCTAGTTCTAATCACTTTGTTTGATTTTTCTGTTAGTCATACAGCAAATATTTGAAGTACCTATTTTATACAAGGCACAGTGATAGGCACTGAGGATGTAATAATGAGCAGGTGTGATTCCTGGTCTCAGGGAGTTTACTACCTGGTTTGGGAGTAAGATTGCAAACATAAGACCAATCAGATTGCATTTAAATATCTCTCTATATAAAAAACCAGTGACTGGAACGCCATAATGACCAGAACCACCAGAGACCAGAACACCAACCTGGCCCCGCCCCACCCCCCAGGGAGTGGTTAGGTGCACCCCTAGGCAACTCGATAGAGTATGAGTTTAATGGGGGAAAGTCAAAGAAATAGGGGGGCACTGCTGGTGGGAATGCAGACTGGTGCAGCCACTGTGGAAGACAGTATGGAGTTTCCTCAAAAAGTTAAAAATGGAACTCCCATTTGACCCAGTAATCCCACTTCTAGGACTATATCCCAAGAAACCAGAAACACCAGTCAGAAAGGATATATGCACCCTTATGTTCATAGCAGCACAATTTACAATAGCTAAGATTTGGAAACAGCCTAAATGCCCATCAGCAGATGGGTAGTTTAAAAAACTGTGGTACAGCTACACAATGGAATACTATACCACTATAAAAAAGAAGGAACTTTAACTATTTGCAACAGCATGGATGGAACTGGAGAGCATTATGCTAAGCAAAATAAGCCAGTCGGAGAAAGGTAAATATCACATAATCTCACTCATATGTGGGATATAATGATCAACATAATTTGATGAACAAGAATAGATCCAGAGACAAATGGTAGGGGAGGAGGTTTAGAGAGCAACCAAAGGACTTGTATGCATGCACGTTAGCATAACCAATGGACACAGACACTGGGGCAGTGGGGGCTTGACAGGGGTGGGAATGGCTGGGGAGGGTCAATTGGGGGAAAAAGAAGACATATGTAAAACTTTAGACAATAAAAAAAGGAAGAAAAATAGAGGGGAAGGTCTTAGGGTCTGCGGGTTTGGTGTGGTCAGCCCGGAGTAGGTGTGGAGTGTGCTGGGGAAGGAAGAGGAAGACCCGATTGGAAAACAGCTCAGCACAGTACCTTTCTCATTGCGAACCGGGATGGCGCCAGCCGTGGACTGAATGGGCGGTTGTTTCTTGAGTGCACTTGGGACCGACATGTTCGTGGCAGCGGCGGTGCTCCCAAAACTTCACTGATTCCAAATAGTAAACAGCTATCAACGTCAAAGAACAGAAAAACCCTCTCCAACGAGAGGCCCTGGATGTTGCAACGGGATTGAAGGAAACACCGCTTAAGGAGGAGCTAGAAAACCGGAAGTATGCGCCCAGAGGATTGTGGGATTGTGGAGGATGCCTGGGCGCCTACCTCTAGAACGTGAGCCTGCTACTGAGCATGTGCACAGTCAGCCCTGTAGTCCTCTGTCTTGCAGTATTTGGACGTGACTTCTGACGGGAAGTTATTTCGATTGAGGTTTGGCTGTTCCCTTGTGGGCGAGGAAGATCGGAATGAAAGGTTTCCTTTGTTACCTTGGTTTGAAGCGGAGGAAATGGGATAGTGAAGAATAAGACACTTTGGAGACAGTGAAGGGCAGTTTGTCCAGACTGTTGAGAGCTCAGAATTAGAGTTTAATTGCGATAGAAATCCTGCTAATAGCACCTGATGCCTGAAATCTGAGCAGGCTACTTTTAGGTTTTCCAGTTCAAGTTTTTGGAGACTGCCTATTAAAACATTCCTGGTTGCAAAGTGTTTGTATAGAAGCCCATAAGTATTAAGTATTTGCTGTGTTTACCATGCTTAGCTCTCTGTAAGGAATATGGAATAATGTTAAATGCCTCATGTTCTCAAGAAGCTTGAATTTTAAAATAAAAAATAAAGAAATATAAATATTAAAAATAAAAAAAAGAAGAAGCTTGAGTTTTAGGGGCAAAATCAGGCAGGCAGGCAAGCGGTTAGGAGCCAGTGGTCCCGAATTGTGAGAGGGATGTCTGAAAGGTTCCGGATTGTAAGAGGGTGCAGGCTGGCCTGAGGGACTCCCTCCCCTCATGCACGAATTTCATGCACTGGGCCTCTAGTTATTCTAATAAAGTTTACAATGGAAAAGTGCTGTGTATGCACTTTTAATATATAAATTCTATTTTGATGTATCCATTACTCTGCTAAAAAATCAATTCTCTACCCTTGATCCTTTTTATACTCCTCTTGCCCTTATCACTAGTTTTGTTCATAATGTTCAGGTCTTGCTTGAGAAATAAATATTCTCATTCATTCCCTCTGGAAAATAAAGTGCAACACTAGTTTTTCACTGGGACTGTAATATAATCAATAAACACTCTGATTATTGATTCAATACCATAATATATCTTTAAGTGAAATTTAACTTAAGATCTATATGCTTTCCATAAATCTCTTTTTAGCACATCTAAAGATTACAATTATCAAAAAAGACATTTTTCCCCACTCTTTCATCTTTAGAGGTATCCACCAAAATCTATGTTTTTAGCAGGTTTCTCCTTAAGAACTAGGATTACTGTCAAAGACTATTGTGAACAATATTCCCACTTGTACTTCAGTTTGACAACCCCAAATACGTTTTTGTTATGCACTGCATATTCACTTGGTGTTTGTACATCTTAAGCACATTTTCTCTTACAGCCACATGCAGTTTCTATGGTTACAGGTTCATTCCTTTCTACTTTTGCCTTTAAGAGGCCAAACTACTACACATGAAAACAAAAGCCAAGGAGAAACAACTTAGTCTTAATGCTCCTTCCTGGGTTTTGTTTTTAACCCAACAATCTTTAGTACAAATTCATTTCATATTCTGAATCCATTAATTACTATTAAATATAATCCTCTTATACAGTAAATTCTAGATTTCCCCCCTCTTTTTTATCTGTCTTTTACGAAGACTGCTTTTTGTGATGGGGCTTATTTAGTCATTTAACAAGATTCCAGTGTCTTGTATAAGACTTTTGCCAGTAAAAAACATCCTTCTAAAAGCCCATTGTGACTTCTAATTTTCTTTCTCTGTGAATCTATTGCTTCCTATTTTGAGAAGAAAAAAATTTTAAAAGCTCACATTTTTTTCTCCATTATATTCCTTCTCACCCCAATTATCCCTTTTCCAAATAATTTGAAGCTGCTGTCTGATTGACAAAATTCTGGTTGCCGGGGTTTAAAGCAAACAATAGCTTCTGCTTTAGCAAGGCCGGTAATTTGGATAAATAACAATAAAAGTGAGCCAAGTCAGTGTGATAGGATCCCATTGAACAATTCATGATCAATGAGAGTGGAGGTCACTATGGGAAAGATTTATTGAGGCAGTAGGATGGAAATACCTTTGATAATTACACAAAAGCTGCTGGTGACTAGATGCGGCACACTTAACATAGGGTGTCTTTAATACTTAAAACTGATTCTGGCTACATGAAGCGTTGATGGCTTTGGGAGGATAGAATGCCGCCAATAAGCTATGATATTAGTTAAAGGAAGAGCAGCTGGAAAGTTGCTTTCTCAAACCGGCTGCCTACTCTGTCTTCGATCTTATTGATTTCTTCTTCTTTATCTAAAGACTTGACATAGTTTTAGTATTACATATAATTTTTTACATTGGATCTCTTTGAGGATGGATCATTGTTTGTTGATTCAAAATATTGAGTACTTGCTCTGTCCTGCCTGCTCTTCTATGTGCAAAGAATACAATAATGTGCAAAGGATACAATAATGTGCATTTCCTTACTTACCTGTTGTTTCCACTCATGTGCAAAATAGAGATTATAATTCCTGCCTCATGAGGCTATTCTAACTTCTATTTGAGAAAGCTTCGTGTTGCCTAAAAATTTTTTTTAATCATATCTCCATACAACCTGTATAATTATTTTATAAAATATATTTTAATTCACTATATTTCAGCACAAAATCATATCACTCAGTTACACTGAATAGCTACTAGTTATATTTCCTCATTTGTATTATACTAAATACAGTATAAACCACTCTTCTTTGTGGTTCTAAGCTTTCATAACTTTGGAAGGATAAATGTTACAAATGCAACTAAAAATCATTTTAAAATTGTACTATGTAAATATATACTTATGTGGTTTGGTTAATTTTCCAATAATGCATTTTAAAAATGTTATTGTGGAGATATATATATATATATATATATATATATATATATATATTTATATATATAATGCCATTTTACCATTTTAAGTGTGCAATTAAATGGCATTAATTATATCCACACTATTGTGAAAACATCACCACTATTTGTTTTCCAAACTTTCCCATCACCACAGAGAGAAACTCTATTTATTAAGCAATAACCTCCCATTTCTCTTTCCCCCTTTTTTAAAATCCTCCCCTGAGGATATTTTTCCCATTGATGTTTTAGAGAGAGTGGAAGGGAAGGAGGGAGGGGGGAGAGAGAGAGAGAGAGAGAGAGAGAGAGAGAGAGAGAGAGAGAGATCTATGTTAAAGAGATACATGGATTGGTTGCCTCCCACACATGCCTGACTAGGGCTAGGATCAAACCTGCAACCCAGGTACATGCCCTTGACTGGAAATGTATACCACCACCCTTTGGTGCACAGGCCAGTGCCCTAACCACTGAGCCACCGGCCAGGGCCTCTCCTTCTTTAATTTGTTTTTAGGGGAAAAGCTTTCTGTCTTCCACCATTGAGTACAATATTACATTAACACACACACAAAAAAAAAAAAACACACCAAAAAAACAACAAAACAAAACAAAACAAAAAAAACACATAAATGCCCTTTAATCATGTTGAATACATTTTATTTTATTCCTAGCTTTCTGGCTGTTTTTAATCATGTGTTGGAGTTTGTCAAATGTCTTTTCTGTGTCTATTGAGATGATCATGTCATTGTTTTCCTTATGTTGAACCATGCTGCCTTTATTGAATAATTTCCACATGGTCATGCCATACAATTTTTTAATACGCTGTTGAATTTGCTTTGCCAGCTTATTGTTGAGGATTTTTACATCTGTTTTCATGAGATTTTGGTCTGTATTTTTCTTTTCTTGTGATGCCTTTGTCTGGCTTTGGTATAAGTGTCAAGCTAATGCTGGTGTCTTACAATGAGTTAGAATGTGTTCTTTCATTTTCCATTTTTTGGAAGAGTTTGAATCCCCTATAGTACCTTCTATTAGAGAGGGGTGGCGTACAGCCACATTTTCATCGTAAAAACAAATGTACAATTCAAGACCAAAAGAGAGGCTGATTTTGGTTTCTCATGTAAACACAACATGCTCGGAAGCCAGCTTCAAGAAAGAAGTTGGCACTTTGGAGGGTCTGAGAGGTGGCTAATGGCCCTGGAGCACAGCTGCATGCGGAGGCACACCCTGAAGCTGGAGAGACTGGCACGGCCAGCTTGTTTAGGGGTTTGCATGTCACTTCAGGTGCAAGAGGGAGCCATTGAAGATTTACGCAGGGGGAGGACCTAATCTAATGATGTTAAAATAATCTTTTAATGATGAATTTTAAAGAGGAAAAATATAAAACCTTTTATTTACAGCACAAACTGAACTGGGTAAAAACGTAGAGAAAAATGACATGGTAAGATTAAACTTTCTTTCTTTAAACTTTGTCACTAGTTTGGCTGATATGAGGAGAAATAGGAAGGGAAAGCTTAAGCAAGGGATTAGGATCCTGTGCTAACGGGCTGCTGCATTATCCAGGGAAGGAAGCAGGTAGCTCGGATCAGCTGGATGCACAGGGCATGGAGATGCTTGCTAAAACTCGATACGGTGTGCAGCTAGAGGCTTGCTTGTAGTTTAGATGGTGGATTTGATGAGGAGGGGTTCTTACCTGAATATCTGTGTGGGTGGTACTGCCACATTTGTAAATGGGAAAGAATGTAAGAATGATATGTTTTAATTAATCCTATTTTGAATGTGTCAGGGTAATGGTCCCTTTGAAATATCCAAGTAGTGATGTTAAGAAGTCAGCCAAGTATAAGAACTGGAAATCTGAAAAGAGTTCATATAAATGAATTCTTCAGAGTACAGAGAATGAACCTTGAAGGTCAGTCTCAAAGGAGTATGAAATTGTAATTTTAGGTGGATCGATAAGTAAAAAGGCATAAAAATGGTTATGATCACACTGGAAAGTATTCAATTCTAAGAAAAAGAGTTGGAACTTCAGTTGGAAGGTGATGGGGTGTTACTGAATGTGGTGTGTAGGAACTATCTCATAAGAGCAGTGATTACTGAATACAATCTGGTGTTGCTAAGATAGGTTAAAAAATAAACCCTAAGTGAGGGATATAAAATATAAAACAATTTCATTCTTATCAAATTATCAAAGATTTTTAAGAAGTATCACCCAATATATGCAAGAGTATGTTAAATATAAATGAATACTAAGAATGGATATAGCTACAATCTCTTTGAAAAGTAATTTAGTATATAAAGTATCATGTATAAGCTCATTCTATTTGATTAAAAATTCAAGGAATTTATACTAAGGAGAATAGAAAGCTTCCCATAACCCTTAAACACACACACACTAAATTCTTACAAACAATTATGCAGTACTCGTTCAATAGTAAAATCAGAATAATTTATTAAATAAATTCTAGTATGTTCACATAAAATATTACTATTAAACCACTTAAATAATGTTTATATAGTTTTTTAAGAATGAGGTCAGTGCCATAATTAAGTTTCTTAGTAAAATTTCAACTTACCTAATATAATAAAGGCTAAAAACTAAACTATGTGAAACATTAGTAAAATACAGTATAGTGAGATTAACAATTCCTTCTTCTTTTTCCTTTCTAATTTTTTCCATTGTTAAAATAATGACTATGGAGAAACATTAAAAAAATACTGCTAAAACAAAATAGCAATTGTAGACATTTATACTTTAAGTAAGAAAGGGACAAGTCAGGTACCTGATTCAAATGGGAATATAAGAATGCTAGAGGCCCAGTGCACAAATTTGTGCACAGATGGGGTCTGGCCTGCTGGCTCTGATTGGGGCCAATCGGGGCCAGGCTGGCTGGGGGGAGGGGACGTGGGAGGTTGGCCAGCCGGCCTCACCCCCATCAAGGTGGAGGGGGCCGATTGGGGCCACAGTGCATGTCAAAGCAACTGGTTGCTCTGGTCATCCCAGCGTTTCAGTCGCTTGACTTTTATATATATAGAAATTTGTATAGGAAAAATTATTATACTTTGCAATATTTTCTGACTACTTATGCTGGCTTACATTTTGTTAAACATTTTAAATACACTATCCTATTTAATTCTCACAATAAACTTAAATCTTTAAGGCCAATATTATACCCATTTTATAGATAAAAATTTTATTAACTAGGAGCATGTCCATTTTAGTAAGTTGACATGCTAAGATTCAGACCCATCTCTATGTAACCCGGAACCATTGTACAATGATTCAGAAAACCCTGAAAAGGGGATGGTTGAAATTATTGGAGCAGATGATATCACTAAGAGAAGTGAGAAGAATATCTCATGGAAAGATCATAGTTCAAGTACGGGATGGATAAGGAGTTCATTGTTAATGCAGATTTGCTTGGAACCTGACCCCCAGTGTGGGTATTTTGCCTGAGTCAGATCATTGACTTAGCATCTCTGGCATATTCCTCTCAGCACCAACTCTGTTCCTTTTCTTCTGTGCTCTCCTCTTTCTGTTCTGTGAATCTACCTGAATTATAATGCTCCTCCCATTTCCACATTGAAGATTTCCCAGAAAATTGCACACCACTCTCAACTTTGCTCAGTGTTCTTATGAGGCTGTGATGTGGACAGATAATTATAGCTTAGAAATATATCAATTCTAATAGTCAAGACAATTATAGCTTAGAAATATATCAATTCTAATATCATTGAGAAGTTAACCTGGGGTTCAACCAGCTCATAAAAAGGAAGTGGAAAGTCTGATTTCATTAATAAGTGAGGATAGTCAGGACTCCTGATGCACAATTGCTCTAAAGGAGGTAGAGCAGAAAAACAATATATATATATATATTTTTTTCTTGTGATATTTTTATTAGCTGATGAATTGAAAAAGAGAGACACTGATAGTTAATAAAGCACTTTGATTCCCAAATCTTTCAATCCATCTAGGTTATTCTATGCTGCATTAACTTTGACAGAGAAAGCAGAATAGATTTTACTATTCTCATTTTCACACCCTATTTTTTTGTGCCTTTTTTCAGATTACATTCTTTTCTAGCTTTAGTCTCTTGAGTGTGGCTACACTGAGCAGCATCAGGTGGAAAACATTGCTTAGAAGTCACTGTTCTGTGATATTGAGAGCATTTTTGCTATCTTTGATCAGCCATTACATAAGGCTAACCAGGATATCTATATCCTCGATCAATAGCACAAACTTTCTTATAACCAATATTGAGGGCAGAATTAGTTGTTACAGGTGTTACTTATTGATTTTATGTTGTATAAGGAAGACATGCCCATTTTTATTATCTGCTGAATTGAAAAGAAAACACACACACACTAATCATTAATAAAGTGACTTCCAAATCTTTCAAAAGCTAGTGAGAATGGCAAACTTCAATTTCCAAACATTCCTCTGCTGTTAATTAGTCTTAAATAAACAAGAGGATGATTAGTAAATACAACTGGATAACTTGGTTAAGCTTCACCAAAGATATACAAGCTTTTTATGAATATAATGTTTTCATGTTCAGGATATGATCTATCTTAAAAGTAGAGACAATAACAGAAAGGTCATTTAGAAACACAAAATGATGCTTATAAAATCCCTTAACATATTTTTTATGCATGGATATATTTTTTCTCCCCCCCCCCCCTTTGTTGTAAAATATTTTAAATCGTAACAGGAGAAAAAAATATATGTATCATCTTTGGTTGTGTGATTTCATGTGTTGGTGTTACTTAATACTTTTACACACTTATTCAGAAACAAAGGATGTCATTTAGTGAGCCATAGAGGTGAGTGTGCTTGTTTTTAATGTCATGTATTAGGAGTAAGGTAGAAAGGAACATTATCCTGAGGCAAAGGAAAAGTGAGTTCAAATTCCATAGGAAATTTCTTATAAAAGTATCAATTATTTTTTATTTATTTAGTGTTAAACCTGTCACTGGATTTTAATCTATCAGTATTACTTTGAGAAATATAATTCACTAAATTTACCCTTTTACTTCAAGAATTCACTATTTGTAATATGTTTTGTTAACATTTGACCTCCTTTAACCCTTTCTTCATAGACTTACCCTATGATTTGCCTGAGCTATCTTATATTTGTTTACTAGAATTGCTATAACAAATTACCTCAACATTGGTGACTTAAAAACAACACAAATCTTAGAGTATTGGAGGTCAGAAGTCCAAAACCAGTTTCAGTGGGTCTAAACCAAGGTATCAGCAGGGCCAGGATCCCAGTGGAGGCTCTGGAGGCCGCGAGAGTCCCTTGACTTGCCTTTTCAGCTGCTGCAGCTGTCGCCCTTGCATTCCCTGGCTTGTGGCCCCTTCCTCCAACTTCAAAGGCAGCAGCATGACATCTTCAAATCTCTCTCCTGCCGAGCTCATCTCATTACCTTTTCCCTTCTGCAGTATTGTCTCTCTCTGTTTACCTCTTTTAAGGACACTTTTAATTATATTAAAGCCCACCTGGACCATGCAGGAGAATCTCCCCATCACAAATTCCTTAATTTAGTCAGATTGGCAAAGTCTCTTTTTAAGGCAATATTCTCAGATACCAGGGATTAGGATATGGACATCTTTGGGGGGTCCTTATTTCATCCTACCAGATGCCTCAGGAAGACATAGTTTACATGATCCAAAATAAAGAAAACAAATTGATACTCGATGATGTTAGAAATAAAGAGCATTGTAATGTGGGCCCTCAGCTGACTGAGAAATGGGCTTTGATCATGTGATTTTTTTCCTTCACATTTAGTTCTATGTTAAAAAAGAAGAAATGGAGAGAGACAAATTTAAAGATATGTACACATCATTCTTTGAGGAGCTAAAAGTTTTTCTAAAATATATCTTTTTCCTGTGTGAAATTGGTTGACAGATTCTACAAAGACTATGTTTTAACATTCTAATTACCATACATATAAGAATTTCAATTAAGATATAATTGCTTTTAAGGATACATTTCATTTGTTTAATGCAAATGTTTGGTGATCTCTTTTTAATATACTGGTAGTTCAAATAAATTACAATAGACACTAGGTTAAAAGCTTTGTAAATGTTTACATGGGCTGGAAACCCAAGGATATTTCTGGACTATCAAACACTGAGAAATAATCTATCTTAACTTACATGACTCTCTGAAGGTTAAATTGCATTAGTTATATGCATGACAAGTGCTACAAATATGCACAAAAGGTTACAATCTATGATTTTGTCTGTTCACATGTCAAAGGTTATCTGTAGGCTTGGGTAACATGTCACTAGTGAGAAGTAGGGGCTTATTATCTATGGAGCTGAATTTTAGTTTGTTGTAAAAGAATCATGTTTTTCCATCTTCATCTACTTCATTGAAAATCTTCTGTGATTCAAATGAGAAGTACTCTCATATTATTTTGTTCTTGTGCTATCATATTTAAATGATACTTTCATAGTTTTAAGTTCTCCTTATTTTGACATTTCCTATCTTTTTCATTACCAACATAAAGTAAATCAATGAATGATGAACAGGGAAAACAGAAGACCACCAGCTTGGTTGTGACTTGTAGATACAATTAAGGAGCTGCATAAATAGGGAAAGTGTTTTGTGGCTCTAGAAAAACTATAGCTATCCTATAATTTCCTATAGGTCCCAGTACTGTTACACGTAGCAGATGCTCAATAAATGTTTACTAAGTGATGAAAATGGGTCTCTTGTTTATATTTCTGTAACAATATTGGAACACTATAATTGGACTTTTTTACATACTGAATCTTAGCAGCAATCTTAAAAATATATATAAAGACAGAAGTGAGATAAAGCCCTTTCTAAAGACCTAGGAACTCTCTCAGAAATTCTATATGCTCTTCCACATTTTATGTGGGTGTGCTTAACTGAATATTTTATTTAATGATCCATTAGTAAAGGAAATAAATGCACCTCCTAAGAATAAATTAAGCAGTAGGGTTAGGAAATTAAATGGAAAAGCCTATAAAAAGTCCTCATTAAATCACTGAGTATTTCTCCTGGTGCATTCCTGCGGAGACACAGAAGCCAGGTCAAGCTTGAAAACTCCCCCATTTTGTAGATGTTGACATGGCTACAGAAAAGGGGCAGAGTCAAGCTCACACGTTTTGGCTCTTGAGTTATTAACTAACCTACTGTATTCCGTGTCAACAAGGGCCTGCCCCAGACAGTGCCTCCAATTTGTGTTTGGTTCCTGTCCAGCACCCCATCACTCTGATCTGCAAACACTGGTTTCTCACTCCAGCTGCTTCTGAAGGTTTTCTGGTTGTTAACTGAGAGTCAATGGATCCCTTAACAGATGTTAACTGAAATCACTTAGATGTTACATCTCCTCGGAGGCAGTAGTTAAAATAGGCAATTCTTTTATTAATCATGCCCCTTTACGGACCCGTTATGAACTAGACACGGCTAAATGTTTTACATTTATTATTCAAGTTAATTTTTGCAGCATTTTGTTTTTATTAGGTAGCTATCACTTGTGCTTTTAATTAACATGTGAAGAAACTTGTATTAAAACTATTGTATAACTTGCCCATAACTCCTGTCTTTAGGGTCCTTCATTGCACATTGTAGAGGCAGCATTTTCCATGGACTCCTCTTTCTGTTCCATAGGCCAAACTTAGTTCCAACTTGCATTTGTGAACTTTTACATTTATTGACTCCTTACCTCTAGCTTTTGTGGATTGAGTTCAGACTTTGATTCTGAACACAGGTAGGACTTAATTCAGGTCGCATTTAATTCTTCTGGATTCTTCTCAACTTCTTCTGGCTTCTTTTCACCTAATTCTATGCCTGTTTCTGTAATTTAGAAAGACCTGGTTATTACCTATCTGTGCTGGAAATAGAGTATCCTGAAGTTTTGAGCTTGGAAGTTTGATTAGAAAAGCGAATTATC
This sequence comes from Cnephaeus nilssonii, assembly GCF_951640355.1. Classification (NCBI taxonomy): domain Eukaryota; kingdom Metazoa; phylum Chordata; class Mammalia; order Chiroptera; family Vespertilionidae; genus Cnephaeus; species Cnephaeus nilssonii. The sequence goes on from NC_137089.1 coordinate 19,794,261, forward strand.
AAATAAGTAAGAAAAATCTAGGTATAGATTTCTTTTCTCTCATGGACCAAACTTGTGTGTTATGATTACACATTGTTTACCATGATTCACACTAGGGGCGGCGGGGGGTGGGGGTGGGGGGCGCAGGGGTGCGCGCGCAAGGCCCGGCCCCTGCAGGACGCACAGGAGCACCCGCCCCGCGCCCCTGCCCACCCCAGCGCCCCAAGAAGTCCCGGCCTGGCCCCAGAAACGCACTCGGCGGTGCCCGGTGTGATACGTGTTTTACTCCTGAGTCGGACTCCTCCGAGCACGTACATATTGTTTATTACCATTATGATGGGCTTGTCTCAATTTTAGTATAAGTTAATTAAATTTTACTTTTCTGCAGCTCTAGCATTTCAATTTCATTAGCTTCTTTTATACTCATATCCAGGTATATTTGACTGGTTTCTCTATTGATCTTCCTTTTATATATTTCTACTTTTCCAGTGTTCTTTTACACATATTGACCAATTATAGAATTTATATCCTGGATTGTGTTGAACAATTCTAATTCATGGGCTTTTTCCATTTAGCCTTTATAATGAAATGCTAGCCTATTGTTAATGCCAGTGAAGTAGATCATCTCTTAGTGACTGTATTTCCTTTGGCTGCTGTCATGGGATTCATTTCACATCAAATAACTTGATGACATTTAAGAGATATCTGAGACTAGTTCTTAGGTACGTTGGCTTATTTAATTTCCTACTAGCTATCCTTTTAGTTATTTAGATATTTAGTTATTTCCTAAACTTGTCTTCAAATATGGTAGTTATACCTTGTTGAGAGCCTACAACTCACTTTTCACTACTACGCTTAATGGAAAGGTAACATTTTACAAATAATAAATAAAACCATATGGACACAGCATTAGTTCCTTAATGAAGGGACACAACTTGCCACTGAAGTATTTTATCTAAAAGTTTTTCAAATTAGTTTGCTTTTCTATAACGAGGGTGAATTTCGAGCCAGATTTCCTTGTTATTGGCTGCAAATAAAGAGAATATCAACAAACTGGGTAGTGGTCTTGTTTCTTGGTTGCTTGTACTTTGAAGGCCACTGAAACAGGTCTGATGTGAGTGATATAGTAGAGACAGAAAGACCCCACACACAATGGACTGCAGCTGGGAACACACGCTAACCTAGCCAGATGCTGGACTGGACTTTAATATGGAGTGAAACTCTGGGCAGTGGCTTTAATTCTCGCTCTGCTCAAGAAAAAATGGGACTTTCCCATGGTGGAACAGGGGGAGATGGGACCTTGGAGGGGAACTCTCTTAGTGTTACATCACTGATAAAGCTTTCCACACAACCTCAGCCTCCCGTGGGGCCTCAGGAAATTCTTGTTTCCACAGCACCCTAAGAATCCCACTTCCACCAGTATCAGGTGGGGACACGAGGATACTTCACCAGTATCACTTTCATAGCACTGTGTCCATACCACCAGGACACATTCTCAGACTGTATCTTAATAACTCATGTGTGAATCGAGGTTACACAAGATGACAAGCATTGCTTTTAATGTATCTGTGCCTAACACAGAGGCAGGTACCTAATTTATACTTACACACACAATTGGTGTGCTGAATAAATAAATGGCCACATTAATTTAACTGAGATAGTTGTATGCATTGGGATAGAATTTCCCCCAACTTTGTATTTGTAAAGTATTAATAAAATTATAAGTATTATCAGATTTAGGTATTTTGGGTTATAATTAAAGTTAAGCAAATTAACCATTATCTCAAACCATTCATAGAAATAGACAGACATATAGAGATAGATAAGCAAAAATATAGGGTCTTTGAATATTTAGAGAGACACAGAGAGTAAAAGAAATAATAACATCCAAATAAAAGAGATAAAAACAATAAATTTGTGATTGAAAGGAAAATTGGAAGAGATAGAGAAAAATTCAGAAGCAGAGTCAGATATATAATTATAGGAAAAATCTATTTAAAAGAGGCTAATTAGAGTGAGATAAATAATATTGATAATAACAGCTGTATCTCCTTGATATTTGAAAGCCAAACAACTGCTTTATCTTTTTTAAGATACCCAGAAGGCCCGATTCATTTCAGTATTTTCAGAGATACCCTGAAATTAAGACTTAATAAATTATTCTGAACATTTTTCCATCAAGTCAAATTTGGTTTCAATGTTTATTTGAGTAGGTATAATTTATAGTTAAATCCAAAATGATGGGAAATATCAGAAATGAAGAAAATTGCCACTATTAAAAACTTAAAAAAAAAATTTTCAAAGGCTTCATGCTCATGATATGGTCATAAGAGTCTATTTTGGGGAACAAGATTTTGTGCATTGTAACCTGTCATGTGCTCATAAATGTTTAACAACTGGCTCTCAGATGAAGAAGGGGAAAGACTTGGTTTGTAGTATTTGCCAAATTCTATGGTGTAAATACTCCGACCATGGTCACCACTGAGTGTGGACCTTGGGAGAGATGTGCCCAATGCATACAAAGGATGATAACCCATTTTTTGATATTTGATAAGCATGAAATAATGGTAATTACCACATGACATTTTTACCTGCATTAATCATCACTCTTTCAGTTGCAAATGTCACAAATCCAACCTAACACAGCTTCATTTATTTTTTAAGATCATTATTGTGTCTTCATATCACTGCAAGAGTTAAGATGTAAGACTGACTCCACCATGGTGAGGTCAGGGGTTCAAGTGATTTCAGCTTTCCTGAGAGATGTGTATCTTTTCTTCATTCTTCTTTTCTCTGTGATTGGCTGCATTTTCTGGTGGGTTTTATGTAATGAACAAACTATAGGTAGTTCCCATAATTACTACCTCTTTATGTTTATCCTTTTTTCATAATCCTATCTTGACCCCTTATAAATGGGACATCTCTTCATTCAAAAAGCTTATGGACTGGTAAAGGAGAAAGGTGAATATCAACATGCTAAAGTACAAAAGTATTAAACTCCAGGAGAAAAAAGTGTTAACTAGCATTGTATGCTTAGTTTTCTTTTTCTTACAGATATTCAAAGATTTCAAAAATAAATTACAAATTTTTAGATAGTGGCTGGATTTCATAATTTTTCCCTTTGTAACCATATAAGTTTGAATGGAAATTGAAAATCTCTTCATTATGCTATTTGCTACAGTAATTAATAAAGAACCTTGATTTCATTCTGTCCTCAAGAGTTCCCTGAACCCAAGAGTTCCTCTACCAGAAATATATATTGTTGACCTTTTAGAGTAACATTTTCTGACTTGGAAAGCTGTGTGTGTGTGTTTTTGTTTTGCCTAGAATATCTATTCTTAACAGTAAGCCACCACTCTGTAAAGTATATTGTCTAACCACTCTGTTGTGCACCTGAAACTAATACAGAATAATATTGAATGTGAACTATAATTGAAAAAAAAAGATGGAAAATTGTATGTTATATGTTTTTCATCATAAAAACAAAACAACAGTAAGCCATACTGCTAGGGAAAAAATGAGATGTTCTACTTCATAAAATTTTTATCAGTTTCTCTTCTGATATTTCTCTTTGAAGTTGGAACTTCCTGAGCTTTTTATTTTATTTTTTTAGAGCTTCCTGTGCTTTTAACTGCTATTTTCTTTTCTGGTTTTGTACATCGGTTATAAATGCTTTCACTTGGTACTGATGACTTATGCCAGATATGGTTAATAGCTCAAAATTTTTACTGTGTTACCTTTTAAGTAATTGGGTATAATGAAACTCTCCCTAAAATGTACATAAAACCAATTTTAGTGCTTTCTTTTTTCTTTGCACTTTCTATTGGAATTCAGTTCTAACTCTGTTGCAATGATATTCAGCTAACTCTGTTATAAAGAGTGAAGTTGTTAAAAATAACAAATTTGGACTTGTTGATAAACTTTTCAGGTTTCACCTAGTAGGAAATCCTAGTGCTAATGTGTTCAGTTTGGGAAAATAATAAAAATGTTTCTCAGATTTCAATGAGGTTACATTGAGAAATAATGATATGTTATGATCTAATTTTTCCAAATAGACACAAAGTTCACCTTGCGGCTACTTTGCACTCTTGGGTGATTAAAGAAAAATTGTTCATTTTGTGTCACAGTCATTTTTCACCTCTGTGAGTGCTTAAACATTTATTCAAATGTGTCTGTTCTGAATTCCTAATAGTAACTAGTGCCAAGTACACTCCAGCTCTTGCAGTTTAATATTTAAAGTGAGTACTAGTGATTTGCAAAAATCTGGTACATTAAAGAAAAACAAATACGTAATGAGGAGAGTGAGAAATAGAACATACTCTCTTAAAACTATTTTTAGTGGTATAGAAATTGAATTTTATTTGGATAACTTTAATTTTGAAAAAGAAGACAAGAGTTTAGATGCTTATAAAATTTGGGTGACAATTCCCCATCAACCTCCATTTCTGCACATCTTTTAAGCAAGGCCCTGACTGCTTTTTGTTCCATACTATCTCTTCTAGGATGTTTGTATTGAAAACTGTCTGAAAAGACAGAATCTCTTTTTGGAGCAAAGGACAAATATGCCTCCTGTTTAGTACAATAAAGGCAATGCCTTTCTCCAGGCCTAGGGGCAAGCATGCTGATAAGTTATTATAAAATATTCAGGTTCCCTGAACTCAAGAGTTCCTCTACCATAACCCAACCCACTGCCTGTGTAGCTATCATTTGATCCACTTCACATAGCCACGTGGGAATTGTGGCTTAGGGAAACACCACAGGAATGCTGATACTCTAGAGACTGCCATTGTTCTGTGTAATAATCTAGCCTTCATTTCTGACCCAGGAGTCTTGTCTTCCCTCAGCATCCGTAAAGTTGTGGCAGTCTAACTTATTAGGTTGCAAGTAGGGTAAAATCTCAAACCCTTTATAGTTCATAACAATAATAAGATTACTACTTCATGTAACTGACAACTGGAACCTTCAAAAATTATTACAGTAGTCACTTTTACTAAATACAGTTGTTCAACATTACATTACATAGGCAGATCTCTAGAAATGTAGGCCTGATCTTATGACATTGATATACAAAAACTAATAAATGTCATATATATTATATTTGGACTAGTTCTGCAATGATTTTTCATATATATATATAAGCTTAATATGCAAAGTATCCCCTCAGGAGTTTGACCGACCAGGAGTTCAATCGCTCACTATGATATGCGCTGACCATTAGGGGGCAAGTGGAATGAAGGAAGGCCCTGGCTGGAAGCCTGGAGCCAGGGAAGGGAGGCCTTGGCCGGCAGCCGGCAGCCCCTAGGGACCCTACCTGTGCACTAATTTTGTGCACTGGGCCTCTAGTTTTCAATAAAATCATTGCAGTATTGTAGACCTCTAGAAGTATTTATTAGGATTAATTGTGTCTTCTATATGGACTAGATCTGATGGACTTCACCAAAAATGCTATTTGGATTTTTAAAAAGTAGACTTTGTTGTTTAGAGCCGTTTTGGATTCACAGCAAGCTTGAGTCATTGATCTGATTCAATTATAAAAAAGAGCCTATCTATAGAAAGTTAACCCTTAACAAAGCATGGGATGCATTAACAATGGCAGCCATGGTTTCTATTAATCCTGGTTTTGCAGTGTATCTAGAGTGAATTGAGACTTTAGCTCTAAATCAGGAATTAAGGAAACCGTCTTTTCTACCGTGATGAATTTCTCTACTCTAACTTTGTAGTGCAGAGAGGAGTCACTCTGTCTATATGGTACAAGTTAATTCTATGACTGCATTTTCAAGAGACCTCTCTCCTTTGAATTATTTTATCTGCACTTTTATTAGTATTGACCCTATAATGACAGAACTTTGCTTAATTCAAGGAGTCGCTTACCTATATTTATTGAATGCCTCTAAGTATAACAAAACATTCAATATGTTCAATATTTAATCCAATGCAAGGACAAAAATGTATGTGTATTTGTGTTGGGTACATGAAGAATAGGTACAATAAAAATAACAAAATGGGCTTTGTATTGTTATTTTTTATTATCATAATTATTTTTTCATGTTAACTTTTTAAAAATATGTTTTTTGTTGATTTCAGAGAGGAAGGGAGAGGGAGAGATAGAAACATCAATGATGAGTGAGAATCATTGATCGTCTGCCTCCTACACGCCCACTACTGGGGAATCAAGACTACAACCAGGCATGTGCCCTGACCAGGAATTTCATGCCAGTATCATGTTAACTTTTTAGTGGAAAAAAAAGTTTAGAAATTGGTAAAATAATACTCAGTAACAGGTGATTGTGAATTGAATACAATGAAAGGAAAAAAAATCTCAAAAGGAAATGCTCTAATAAATTTTCACATTTGTAAAATCTGCTGTAGGTCACACAACATATGTTTTTAGGGACCCAGTGACAATGTTAATGATTAAAAAAGAAAATTTCCAAAGCGATTTTAATGAGTTTTGAATCTTTTTAATCAGGTGAATTGGGGGGATGGGATCACTATAAGCAGGGCATTTTACAAATGTGACTATAACCAATCTGTAGTTCCTTAAATATTCTAAGGGGAGAAATAAAGGTTTGATAGAGTGTTGCCCTTTAGTCACTAATATTATACTTTAAAATATACAGGTGTTTGATTTTCAAAGCAATCATTGAATATTTCAGCAGTGGTATAAGAATTTTGCCTCTGGGTGGCTCTTAAAAGTGTTTTATGTGACATGATTGGCTCTTGGCTTAGAAAAGAGATTAAGAATCACAAGAACATTGTGGATATTTTTCAGCCCAGTTGGGTTTTAAGCTCCATTCCAAATGAAGCTTATTTCAAAGGTCTTTGAGAAAAAAAAATTACAAAGGCAGAGACTGTTCAGTAACGATTAGCATTATTAAGACTTCATACTGTATATTCTGTTGTTGCTTTTTTAGCTCTAACCCCATGATTATTCCGAGCGAAGAGTGATTTTATGGAGTGGTGAAATTGCAAAAACATATTTTTAATTACTTGATTATTTTCTTTTAACAAAGTCCATGTCCTTTTTAGCTCTGTTGCAAGTAGCAGTGCAGGCCCACAATGTTTTCTCCATATGCCCAGGGAAATAGATAAGCACAATATCTTAGGAGTGTTAAGATAGTATACATATGGAGCTTGCCTTTGGTACAAGCCTTCTCAGGTGAATACTTTTTTCACATGAGTTCCCAGTAGTTATTACATAGAATTTTCCTTGGAATTGGCAAGACTTCAATAGACTCCAGAATGCCAAAATAGTTATGTCTGATCGATTCTTCCAGTGTAATTTTTGTCTAAATGGTGAGATAGATTCTTAGGGCTTCCAACTTGGTCATCTTCCCAGAATTCTCTTGCTTATATATTTGAGACTGAAATTAAAAAGGCCTCTGTAAAATATGGTAACTAACTGGTTTGTCTTTGATGCAATGAAGAGAAGATGGTGACGAGGAATGGGCTTGCATTGTGTTGTTTCAGTCTCTCCCTTCATTTGTGGCCTTCAGTAAATCTATGGGAAACAGCTTTTTCACCAAATGTGGATAAAATAGCATGCACTTCACACAGACCTTGTGAGTAATAAGTAAGATAATATAAGTAAAGGCACTAGCATTCAAAAAATGGAGGTGAGCTGAGGCCCTTTCACTCTTTATTTGTATTCTTATGTGGTGTCATTTGGAGAAGAAAATGTTCGTGCAACCCAACTGATTATTTACAGACAACCCTTGCTCCCAGATGAATTCAGACAACCTCCTAGATCAATTGAACTGCCTTCAGTGGCTCCCAGAACACAACCCGGATCGAAGATGAAATTAGAATTGTGAACAATGAATGCTCTCCCTTGTGCCCAATGTTCTAGTTTCACACGGAATAAAAACACAAAACCCCACATGCCAGCTTGAACAGCCATTCTGTATCTACCTCAGTCAACAGGAAATTTCTGTTGCCCGTAGAAATAGTATTCTTTTGCAGAGGCACTGGGAAATGCATTTGAGGACCCACGCATAGGAGGACTTGAGGCATAGTGGCAAGATTTTTTGGAGCAAAAACAAAGGACTGTACCCCTCCACACATCACTCCCTGCATCCGACCCTTCCTCCCCATGGTAGATGTCTCATCTCCCACCAGGTGACTCTGCTCCTTCTCACTGTGGGAGAAGTCCAGCCTCCAGGGCCACACCAAGCCCAGGAGGAGGCCAGGACCCAGAGCTGCCTCGCCTTTGCCGTTCGCCTGGCATTCCCGGCTCTAGGAGTCCAGCACAGTCTCTGTTCCCTTCCAGCTCGCTTTCCTTTCCTGGCTGCACTTCAGCCCCAGTGGCTGCCACACTTAGGCCTGCCTGCACAAGAGAGAACCTGCCAATGCCCTGGGCCTTTGTTAAGCTTGGGCTTGGAAAGGGCTAAACTTTCTTTCAAATTAATCAACCTTCTTCCCAATTTTTTGTGGGCTTGTACTGGGGCCTCCCCCTATACAATCCCTTTCGTGGATCTCTGGGGTCCTCTGCTCTTATCCTATCCCATCTTTTCCCCAGATTTTTCCAGACTAGATTCCTCCCTTTTATGGTCACCATTTTTGTTCCTACTACTCATGCATCAGCAGAGGAATTTCCCCTTTTCGTTTTCTCCCCCCTCTCCCAATCTATGGGAAGAAGCAGGTTATTCCTGTCAGATATTAGAAAGCCAGTCTTCCCTGATTGCCTGTTCAGGAATCTGGGATTAAGTACCTGTAGGGAAGGGTGTCCTGTCTCATGGGGCGTCTTGAAGCTGCCCCTACCTAGTTAATCAGGCTTAATGTCTGATTCCATCTTCTCCCTTCCGTTGGTAATAACTAACTACCTACTATAATAAATTCAATGTCATAGGAACCAAGGGAATTGAACATAATATTATATTTCATGAAAGGTAGTCACTTTTAAGAATGATTTTCTAGGATCTAAAAACAGTGAGTTTCTTTTTGGTGCATCCTCATGGGTTTGCTATAAACTTTGTGAAATGTCAAGACATGTCATTGCAGTTGAATATACTTCAAAATATGAACAAAATATGAAATAGGCCAAATATACTTCGTATTTGCTCTCTTCCATTTCTAAAACATTTTTTGTGTGTGAAATAAACATAAAAAAAGCTTAAATGAGCTGTATTACAAAATGGAAAACACTTAAATACTGATTTGGAGGATCATATGACAATCTAATCTTGGATAATGAAATATAAAGAATTTGTTAAAGTCACAAGACACATGGAAAACTTTGAAATGATTAATTACATGAAAAGGGATCTCAAATTTTGTCATTCTGGTCATTAATTGTGTTTGTATCCCCAAATAACTCCTACTTGATATCTCTCCAAAGAGGTTTACAATGCTTATACCTCCTCTTAAATAGGGAGTCACTAATCATAATTCTGGGCAGAAAAGCTGAAAGACATTTTCATCAACACAAAAGCTTGCCTTAACATTTCCAGAGATGTTAAAATCCTGCTTTAACTGTTCACATTAGGGTTATTTTTTTTCACAGATTTCTGGCGAATTCTTCGTAAGGATCAAAACTATGAGAATGTTTATCTTCCTGTTTAGACTCAAAAATTGAAAATGTCCAGATGATGGTACTCAAGAAAAACTGCACACTCTTTCAGAAACGGGGCTCACCTCCAAAGTAAATGAAAACAAAAATGGGAAACGAGAAGCCAGTTTTTATCTCAGACGGTGAGAGCCACTGCAAATCCCCGGGGACCACTCCTGCTGTCAGACTTTTAGTTCAGGGAGAGATGCATTTATCAGCTGGATGGAGAAATGAATTGCTTCTGTTCCCACACAGGTAAAGAGCATAGTACTCAATCCAAAATGGTCAGACCCATAGAATCTGGTTCTTATTTTTCAAAATTAATAGTGTCATCTTATATAATAGTGACTAATTTTCGTATTTTCTTTTTTTTTTATACCCCACCGCTCCCTTCAGTATGCCTGTTGACAATAATAAATACCCATATGCAGTATGCCAAGGGTGTTATTGGAACTCAGGTGATTTAGAAGTTAATTCTCTTTGAATTACTAGATTTTGACTAGCTATAACAAACAAAAAATCTGCACAAAATATGAACTAGACCAATTGCATGAGAGGGAATAATTGAGGTCATGCTTGATAAGTTAATCAGGAAATACCTATCTCTACAATCCTAATTATGGATTGATACATTAAGCCTCAGAGAGAGATTAATGTTTGACAGCTGATACGTGCTAGAGTTGGAACAGGTCTATCCAATCTCAAATTTTGCATTTTCACTGCATTTCAATGGGTGGTTAGAGTAAATGCTAAATGACACCCCCTTCAGACCCCAAGAAGCTGAAGTTCATGTGATATAGGCTATTTTCATGGATGGCCGTGAACTAACGGTAAAACTGCCTCTATAGCAGTCTTTTAATGTTTTTTAATATCATTAGAGAAATTTTCCTAATTAAATACTGGTATGAAATTAACTTAAGAAGAGGTAAGGTAAAGCATAGACTAGGTAGAATGGTGGGGTATTAATCTTAAAATATTCACCTGCATTTTTGTAATGTTTGATGCAGTATATACAATTGTCTTGGAACCCTATTGAGAAGCTACTTTTGTGTGTGTGTGTGTGTGTGTGTGTGTGTGTGTGTGTGTGTTCAGAATGTTGCAACTAAAGATGATGTTATCCCCTGAATATGGAATTAAAGAGTAGGAGTTATTCAATAAAACACTTGTTGTGAAACCATATAGAGTGTAATTTGATCTGAAGAATAAACCTGTTTAGAATACTTGCAATGGATACTTTTTTGGCATGTTCCTCTTAGCTTATGCTATAGCATTCTGTTAAAGAATAACCAGGACTTTAATTGCAAGATATGAAAAGGGGACACTTGTGGCTATATAACATAGGCTGAGTTTGCCTTAAATGGTATGAGTTCAAGTCCCAGCTCTGAGCCTTAATTTTCCTTTTTATTTGTAACATGGATTTATCATTGCTGAGTTCACAGGGTTGGATGATGAAGACCAAAAAGCAGTGCTGTGTTGCCCAGGGAGAAATACGTCCTGTTATAACACCGATGGTTGAGGATGAATGCTTTTTTTGCTCGCTCAGTGTTCTGACATAATGTATTTAATAACTCATAACAGTAGACATTTCTATACAAAGTTAACATAAAACATACAGATGTTTTAAATTACATGTAATATATATCCACTATCTCAACACTAAAGATTGGCCATTTATGGCAAATGGAATTTTTGCTGTCCGTATTCTTTTCAGAACCTCTTCTTTTGCTGCCCTGCTGATCTGCCGTGCCCCATGCTGTTCCTGTATCATGTCTGTTGAATCAAAATGGACTCATCTTTGTTCCAGGCTTAAACTCCTTTTAGGGAGCTTTTCTTTCTCTATTTGCATTTCATTTTTTACACTACAACTTCCTTGTTTATGGATTTGTATTGCTGTAGCTCTCACTGTTTCTAATTTAGTCCTAAATAGATTTTTGGGATGGTGCACGTTTAAGAATCTTTGTTCTCTTTTAATAGGTATTGTGCAAAATGCCTATCTGTAAGCCAGGGGTGACATCCTTCTCTGGCAGGGGAAGGGCCATCGGGGTTATTTTGGATGTTGGCTGTAAGTGAATAGTGAATAGCTCTCAGGTTGGTCACCACCTGAGAAAGCTTTTCCTGCTGTGCAGATGTCATTGGCTTTAGGGTACTTACGGTGCGGCACACACTCTTGAAGATTTCTCTAGGAGACTGTAGTCTGAGATGTGGTGTTTAACTATTTTGAGCCCCGTGTGCACAGACTATGAAAATGTCTCAGAATCTTTTAATTTCTCATGGAAATGTGGAGTGTTATTACTATCATTGTTACTACCATTATAAACTCCCATGCTTTCCCCTAATTTGGGCTGGATTTACCATTGACAGAGCAGGCGACTCTTCATTGGAAAGGCTCCTCCTTCTCAAGTTACTGTCAATTACTAGTCCAGAAGTAAAAATATAATATATATATATATATATATATATATATATATATATATATATATATATATATATATGTTGCATTCAGATTCATTAAATAAAATATTATTAAATGCCCATTATGTACTAGGGGCACTCTTCCATGTACTAGGAGATATAATAATTTATATTAATTATATTATCTATTGTTACAAAAGATATCTTTGGAGGGACCATGAGTTGTCACCATGATCCTTTAACGGCTAGACATTAATGAGCTTGATGTTACTCCTCAGCAGTGTTTCCAAAGATGGTCCCAAACCAGAATCATTGTCATCAGCTGGAAACTTGTTGGAAATGCCTTACTGATTCAGAAACTCTGGGGGTGGTTCCCAGCAACGTGTGTGTGTGTGTGTGTGTGTGTGTGTGTGTGTGTGTGTGTGTCTGTGTTTTAATATGTTCTTATTGCCCTAGCTGGTTCGGCTCAGTGGATAGAGCATCAGCCTGTGGACTAAATGGTCCTGGTTTTTTTTCCAGTCAAGGGCACATGCCCGGGTTGTGGGCTTGATCCCCAGTGGGGGGCACGCAAGAGGAAGCCGATCAATGAGTCTCTCGCGTCATTGATGTTTCTATTTCTCTCTTCCTCTCTGAAATCAATAAAAAATATATTTTAAAATGTTTTTATTGATTTCAGAGAGAGGAAGCGAGAGAGGGAGAGAGAGGTGGAAACATTGATAAGAGAGAAACATTGATCGGCTGCTTCTGACATGCTTTCTACTTGGGATGGAGCCTGTAACCCTGGCATGTGCCCTGACATGGAATTGAACCAGTGACCTCGTGGTGCATGGGACAACACTCAACCAACTGAAGCATACCCACTGGGTGCAATGAGTGTTTTAACAAGCCTTCTGGGTGATTCTGATGATGCCACACTTTGAGACCCGCTGTTTTGCAGCTGCCATTAACGAGATTTAAACGAGAAGAATCTGCTGAGGAAGAGAGACAGGAGAGATGAGTTTTGACAATGCAAGAAGAAATTAAAACAGTACACATTTCCACCATGGAGGGAGAGGGCTTCCAGGAACACTTCAGGGACATGAAAATTCTGGATTTTAGCACCTGAACAGAGGGTGTCCAGATGGAGAGAGATAGGAACAATGAAAAGAATTGAAAAGCTACTGAAAACTAACTTTAGAAAGGTAATTATTTTCTCCGAGATGGCTGGCTCAGCAGTGAACACTGTTGATACTTGTGCCTCACTCTGTCCTTGTAAAACATTGTGGTGTCCACTGTGCCCATGCTCTCCTTAGTATAATGCACATTCTTGCAGGTGCTTTCTTATCACACAGTCCTTTATCCAGCCACCCCTGACATATCTTCCCTGCTGGCTTTGTTCCCTAAATTTCTTTTGTCGGTAACTTGCTTCACTGAAGGTGTCATCTCACATACCACAGTTATGAAAAAGATGAGACAACAGAACCGCCAAGGAGATTTTAACTTGGTTGGTAGAATTGGTCTTTGCTTCTCTCCTGAAAGACATTCTGGTTTTCCTAAATGTCTTTTGTCAGTGATCTGTTTTTTGTCAGTGATTTGTTCAGGGAGTAAAAGTCAGTATAGGTTTTATTTCATTACTTATGATGAAAATCTTGGACTGTGTAAAAGTTTTCTTTATTTAAGTTGTTAACTTCCCCCCCCCATTATATTCCTGCTATTTTGGTCAGTTCATGGTTCTTATATTGTCAGCATACTAGTATACTACTAGTATATAGAACTTCTTCTGTGAAATTCTCATTAACTTATATTACTGTTCACTTCATTAAGCTTAGATTTAGAATATGAAGGGAAAGTAAACCAACCCTTTGTTTCATTTTTGATTGCATGTGCCATCCAGATTTGTCTGTCCCAATGGCAAAAGGCTGCATTGTCATTAATATATTCATTCTTCCTTAATTACTACTTGAAGGAGTTCCAACTACACTTCCAGATTAAATTATGTCATGTTGTTATTAAATGAAATACAAATCATTCTTCATTGAGTAAGTGAATGTGCCTTAGGACTTCTCAATAAATATTAATTAAACTATATTTTTACATAGTTAATTCTCTTTGAATTACACAATCCACATCTAGATAGGACAAATGGTTGGAAATAATAGCAGGTGGGTTTTCTTTGGAAGGAGTGCAGATTATGTGCTTGCAGATAGTAAGAAATGGGGCAGTGTGGAAGTGGCAGGAGTCAAGGGGAACATTATAAATCTCCAATCACAAATAAGAATTTGTTGATGAGTCAGCAAAATTTGTAATGTTGCCCCTATTGATTAATAAACTGAATGTAAACTAAATATATATATTTCCCTCCCTCCGATCTTTTCTCTTTTTCGTCTTTCTCTTTACTTTCAATGGCTTATAATACATGCATAGCAATCATGAAAATGCAGTGTAGTAATAAGTACTTTGTAAAATTAGAAGTTTTTAAAAGTTGAGTTCTAATTTTTACTTGCTGTCTTCGTATTCTCAGACAAGTTACCTTATATCTAGGAATTTTTTTTTAGTTTTTCCTTTAGTAAAATTTATATGAAATTCTCTTTTGAAAGGTGGTGTTTCATCTGTTCATTCATCATTCAGGAACTCTTATAGATTGTCTACTATAGGATGGGGCAAAGTAGGTTTACAGTTGCTTGTATAAAAATAATATAATAATTAATCATAATATAAGAATATAATAGAGGCATATGCAAATTGTCCAGGATGCCATCATAGTAACGACCGAACAGCAGGCTGCGTGGGGCAACCAGGCTGGCAGGGGGGTTAGTGAGGGATGACAAAATGACTGAACAAGCAAGCTGCATGGGGCAACAAGGCCAGCAGAGGGGTTAGTGAGGGATGACCAAACAACCAAACAGCAGGCTGCGTGGGGCATCTAGGCTGGCAGGGGGGTTAGTGAGGGATGACCAAACAACTGAATAAGCAGGCTGTGTGGGGCAACCAGGCCAGCAGAGGGGTTAGTGAGGGCTGAACGAATGACTGAACAGCAGGCTGCATGGGGCAACCAGGCCAGCGGGGGGTGGGGGGGGGAGCAGTTAAGGGTGATCAGGCCGGCAGGCAGAGGCGGTTAGGGGTGATCAGGCTGGCAGGGGAGGCAATTAGGGGCAATCAGGCAAGCAGTTAGGAGCCAGTGGTCCCAGATTGTGAGAGGGATGTCCGACTGCCGGTGTAGGCCTGATCCCCGTGATTGGAGAGGGTACAGGCTGGGCCGAGGGGACCCACCCTCCCTCCCCCATGCATGAAATTCGTGCACCGGGCCTCTAGTATAAGAATAAGCACTGTGCTTCACATATAAATATAGACCCACTTTTGTCCTACCCTGTATGTTGCAGGCACTGCTATGTACACTAGCAGATGCCTCTTATCCCTAATATGTACAAAACATATTTCTAGACACACATATATTTCTAAAAAGTGAATAATATCTAATATTTAAATAATCAAGTGTTATGTAGGCACTCATTGTGTTTTCACCACAGGGCTTTGTATTCAAGATTGGGAACTGAGGCTCAGAGATATTAAATGACTTTTCCTAGGTAACACAGCCCTGAAGTGGTGGGGTTGAATATACATCTTACTTTAAAGCATAGGATCTTAAATATACTGTCTAACAGTCTCACTCTTGAGGTATATTATGTAAGTATGCTTATAAATTGTGTATGCAAGTCTATATCACTTATATGTTACTTTGTTCTAGGGTTGTTTCAAGATGATACAAATATAAATAATTAATAGTTCCAGGCCTTGTATATTTCTCAGTCCTGTGGGAAAGACAAATAAAAAACAACAGAGACATGTACAAAGTCCTATGGAAATGCTAAATGGGGTGAAATCAACTTCCCAGGAAACTCAAAATAAGGTATGGCAGAGGAATGAATATTTGAGCTGTGTGTAGAAAAATACATCAGGTGAGAGGAAAGTATTCTAGGCACATTGAGATACGTGCAAAGGCACGGACCTTGGAGCTGCAGTGTCATAGAAGACAATGGTTAGTAGGATATGAGTCACTTGGAAGAATATTGAGGAAGGGGAAGATGTGTCCTAAAGTCAGTGTAAGTAACCATGCAAATAACTGATTATTATCTCAATTTGCAGATAAATAAATTGACATATGGAGACATTAATATTCCAAGAACTAGTAAAAGTCATTGATGTAAATTTTTTCTAAGTCTATATATGGTAGCCTTATACCACTTTAAAATCATAGTTAACTGTGAAAAATTAATTACCAGGAAGTGAGGGTAGCAGAGGGCAAATCCGGGAAAGCTAAGGAAAAAGTGATAATGAAGCTTATTGGTGGGGAAGGTCATGCTGAGGAAACAATACCTCAAGTGGGATGTCTTCATGGAAGCTTAAGCACTAGAGAAGATTTTAGAATAGCTGCTACTGATAACATTATAGAAAATAATCTTGAAATATTCAAACAACGTTGAGGATTCATGGAAAGTTGTGTAGTCTTCAATTTTAGCAGAACAAAGAAGGGGTTACAGAATGATATAGAAACCATATTTAATGTATAAGCTCTCTGAGGCTGATCTAGGAGGCCAGTGGACTTAGGAGGTCTATAAGTTACTATATCCAGCAACATTAGAAAAAGTATGCATCTGGAATCAAGCAAAACATTTAATATTATTTCTGTTGATTTCTCTGCTCATAAAACTTTAAAAAATTATCTAGATAATAGTAGATTATATGAATAAGTCACTACTTGGCTGGTCAGAGTCAAGATGTGTTGAATAACAAATTGATTGATTCATTCTGGGTATTATTCTAAGACACACTGGCTTTCTTGCTGATTTTTAAAAAATAGGCCAATCATAATTTCACTCCAAAATCTTGCTATCCCTCCTCGTCCAGATATTTTTATGACTTTTTACACTTTTTTTTTTCAGGTTTCTGATCAAATATTACCTTAGGAAGGTCTTCCCTCACTAAGTAGTTTAAAATAGATAGCTTTATATCACCCATAGTTTATTTTTCTGTATAAATCTTAACATTAACTTCCAGTATGCTATATATTTATTTGTCTCCCACCTGGGGATAAGGACTTTTAAATGTAATTACCTTGACATATAGTAGGTGCTTATGAAATATTTATTGAATCAATAATTGGGATGGAATTTCTTTTGGAATTGTGCAGAATTTTCCTGTTTTTAATCAGTAATTATATAAAGAAATACATGGCAGCTTATCAAAAGCATGGGAGGAACTTCTGGAAAGATGGCAGATGGAGTAGATATGTTAGGAAAAACTTTGTGTAGATTTTTTAGCATAAAGATTAAAATGTAGACACAATAAACAGCAATTCTCTTCATCATAGGCCCATGAAGAATCAAACAAGTGGATGACACAAAGCTGAGAAATAATTCCTAATGTGATGCATTACAACATTATGATTCAGAACGGTTTTGAATAATAAGATGGGCTACATCTAAGAAAATGAAATAGAATAGA
Source organism: Cnephaeus nilssonii (assembly GCF_951640355.1). Taxonomy (NCBI): domain Eukaryota; kingdom Metazoa; phylum Chordata; class Mammalia; order Chiroptera; family Vespertilionidae; genus Cnephaeus; species Cnephaeus nilssonii. The sequence continues at coordinate 19,811,680 of NC_137089.1, forward strand.
AAAAAATGTAAAAACTGTACTTGGATTGAAAAAAAATTACATGAGGACCTGGTGGGTGAAGGTACAATTAAAAGTAATTTATAATAGAACAAATCCAGCCTAGCTAAAACCTAGAGACTTTAGTAAACAATAAACTCTGTAATAAGGGTATTTTAAAAATTATTTCAGTATTTGGCTTTGTAAACAAAAGTGCAGTGTCCAGTCACAGTGATAATTATTCTATAGCACATCTGGAATATACTTTTTAGTTTATTTATTCATTAATTTGTTTAATAAATTTTCATTGAAGTACCTACTATGTGTTAAACACTATTCTAATTACTGAAGATACTATAGTAAATACATCCCCACATCTGCTTTCTCTGTGTGATGGATGACATGCATTTTTGAAGCATAAGAGGGCTACTCACTTCTCTGCACCGAATTTTAATGGAAGCATTGACAAATTACCATGCATTGATCCAGAGTGAAAATGACAAAGATGGAAAAGATGAAGCTGATAAAAAAGAGAAGGCTTACTTTAAGTTTTTGAAGATGTGTTTTTTGAGGGAGTGAACAAATTAATTCTATATTGCCTTGAAGTTGGGGACTAAGACAAACAGATGAATTTAAGTGAAATAAGATTTAACCTTTTGCACTCGGATGTTGAGTGTGACTCGACACGGTTAGCATTAGAATAAAGGAATCGAGAAAAAAGCAAGCGAGTGCAAAGGGTTGTCTCTATAAGTTCAAATTAATTACCTCTTAACATCATACTTGACAAAGTGCTGATTTTCCCATCTCTGAATATGTTTAGCAGATTCTAGATGGCCATCTTTAAGAGTGGTTTAGACATTCTTCATTAAAGATTAAATAAGGCCATTTCCAATTCTGAATTTTTGTGTGAAAATGAATTATGTTTTGTACAACAGATTCCAGAAGAACAAGAGAGTTGTGCTAAGTGGGCTGGTGTCAGAGTGTGTTTAGAAGAAGACATTTTAGAGTTTTTGATGTAGGAATTGCAAGCATTCTGAATGATTTACAAGATCTCTTGTGAGACTGTGTTTGTTGCTCTATAAAGCTGAAGAGAGGTAAAGCAGAGACCTAAAGTTGAAGATGGTAAGAAAATGTGAGACTGGTCTGTAGAAAAAGAGAGTGAGTGTGGAAGAGAGAGTGAATGTGACTTGTTACTAAAAATTTGCCTGAAATGTGGTGGGTAAAACCTGTTTGTATGATTCATATGAAAAATTTAAAAAGCCTAAGATGGTAGCAGAATTTCCCAATCAACTTTATCATCCCACTGCTCTTTTTGGAGAGTGGGAAATGGTAGTGTTGGAACTGGAGACGATATAAAGAAAGAGATGGTATTATAATGAATACAGCTTTCTTGGAAAGAGAAAGTAGAAGATCTTTTGAAGAAGAACAATGTGTTGTCTTGTTTGAAATACAGAAGAAATATCAAAGTTAACAGATTAAATCAGGATGGAAAGAAGTTTAAAACTTCTTTTCTGTCTATAAGAACTGGAGCTATATGGTCAGTGACTTATAGAAATTGCAAGAAAGAGAAATTTGGATCCACAATAGTGATTAGGTAACCAAATTCAGGTTCAGCTGCCAGGTGCAACAAAAGCCAAACTCATGAGCCAGATGCTGGTGAGAAGGAAAGAGGTTTATTCAAGCAACTCAAAAAGATGAGGAACTCTTGTTCCAAAGCCCTTCTTAACATCTCAGTGCAGGCAGGGGTTTTTATCATGAGGAGGAGGGAAAGCAGAACAAAGAGATCAGGGAGAGGGGCTGTGGCCATGCAGGCAGTGTCCTGCTGGTCCGATATGGATTTTTATGGCCAGTGTCAACTGAGTTGACGATTTGGTTGAATTCCTCTGCCTGGGGGCTTTGAAGTCAGGCTGCTCCTTAGGTTCCCACAAGAACTGAAACTGCTGATTCTAGTAAAGTACACTTAGAAAAGAAACTTCTAACATGTAAGCTCCAGTTTTGAGGGGAAAAATCAGGTTAAGAGTAACAAGCTGGGTCTAACATTTACTAAGATTAGGATGGGTAGCTTTATGTAAGTGTAGCATATTCATTCCCTGTTACAATTAGAGATAATAGGATGATTAAGGCAGTGATCTAGCAGGAAGGCAAGGGCATTGTTGGGAATGTGTCTCCAAGGTCAATGTGGAAATTACTGAGCAGGTTTATTTTTGCCAATTACAGGGGCATAACTCACCAAATTCTGTTAGTTATATTAATATTTATTTGAGAAAATAAGTCTTTGGCTGATTTAAGAAGGTCTTTGCTTCTTAGAATAACCAGAAGGGATAACAGAAATAATGTCAGGTTTTGACTTGGGCAGAAGTCAAGATTAACTATCGAAGGAGAGCAGAGTGACTCCACAAAGCTTGAATAACAGACAGAGTTAACTTGAGAAGACAGATTGAGGCTATATGTGACAGAGCAAAGCTATGCTTTAAAGTCAAGCTAATTGAGTAATGGAAGTTTGCATCTGATGTTACCAGTCATAAGCCTTGCTTTATCTCAAGATCCCCTTGCACTGTGGCAAACTGTAGGCAGTAAAATATAAAAGTTAAGAGAAAAGAACTCCAGGGTTTAAATATGGATTCAAAACTGTTATCATCCAACTCCGGGCAAGGTATTTAACATTTTTGCAATAGAGTTTTCTCATTACAAATTGAATTATTTTTCCACTTTATAATTCATAATAATTAACCCATCTCAGGAATGTTGTAAGAATGAAATGATACCTGTAAAAACAACCAAACAAAACTCCCTAAAAGAAAACAACAACAACAAAAACAATGTCCTGGTACATAACGTGTGATATATATGAGATGATTGTTAATATTATGAATAGATGACCAATTGGACTAGTGTCACTTTTTATATTTTCCACTGCTGTTGAATCTTACTCTTATAGGTCATGGCAAAGTACAGAAGAAACAAATGCAAAACCACTTAATTAAGGATTTCCTTTGGGGCTTTGTTTATTATAGTAATTTTCTTTAAAGCACAATTAAGAGGAAGATTTCTCTTTCATTTACCTGCTATAAGACTGGCATGGTGAATAATAATTTTAAAAAGTGGATTTATCTATCTTCCGTTTTGGAAATGTCTATGCACTTCTTTTGTTATCAGAGATTTTAAACGTTGGAGCCGCTTGCTTCTTCCATTATTAAAGTTCTCCATGACATCTAAAATGCCCTTTTACTCTAATTTGATCATCGTGGTATCAGTTGCCAGTAACTTAGGAATCTATATTTCCATAAATGCAATCAAATCATCTCCTCCTTCAGAATTCACCGACCCTGGAGTCTAGCAATACAATCAAGTTTGGTTTTCTAGCCACTCAATCTTGTTTAGCAAAACTTGATTAGATTCTATCATCCTACTCATTAAAGATTCCATCTGTTTAAAACTTCTTTTCTGTCTATAACAAAATTTCTTCCTTGTTTTTTGTTTTCCTTTTGACTTATTTGCTTTTTGAATTTTATAATCCAAAAACAGTATCAGCAATATGCTCCCCCCACCCGCCACCCCTTGTTTTGAAAAAAAAAAAAAGGTTTATTTTATTTTTTCTGGATAAATAAAATCATTTTCTGGCTATAAATCAACAATTATAACCCAGCTGGCATGGCTCAGTGGTTGAGCATCGACCTATGAACCAGGAGGTCACAGTTCATTCCCCATCAGGGCACATGCCCGGGTTGTGGGCTTGGTCCCCAGTGTGGGGTGTGTAGGAGGCAGTAGATCAATGATTCTCTCTCATTATTGACTTCTCTTCTCTCTCTCTCTTTCTCTTTCTCTCTCCCTTTCTCTCTCCCTCTCTCCTATCATCTCAAAAATCAATAAAATTATTTTTTTAAAAAAAGAATTCCAGATAGGCTTTCCCACTTGGTACAGCATGGGGCTGAACTGAAATGAAATCTAAGGGATATACACTAGGTTTAGTTAATAATCTCAGAGGCAGCAGAATGGAAAAATTGTGATAATTGGTACCAAAAATTAGTCAGGAAAACTTAAAAAATGTAACCGGAACATTTGTGTGAAGGGAAGTTTTGGGGATGGATTGCACAAGAGGAGAATATTGTAGTTCTTAAAATGAGTCACTTATATTTTCCACTGCTGTAGGTCATGGCAATGCACAAAAGAAATAAATGCAAACTGTCTTAGTTAAGAATCTCCTTGGGGGCTACATCATAGGCCTTTTCTTTAAAGCACAAACATGTGGAAATTTTATCTTTCATTTACCTGCTCTGATAAGATTGGCAGAATGAATAATAATTAGCATTAGAGTGGAACCATTCTGGGATTTACATAAAATGTTTCTCCCTGGAGTGGGAATGGGAAATGAGCTCTAGATCTATTGGAAAAGGGAGCTATTAAAGAACTTTGTTACCTGCATGGGGTGTACTAAGCACTGACTCTTAGGTATAGTACTGGGATCAACATGAAAGGTAGCTTAGTATAAGAGTGAAGGGAAAATAAATTCCCCTAATAATTAAATACCTATACAACTCAAGCTAAGGTCATTCTCTTAGCTAGAGCCCAAGGGACTAGAAGTTGTGAGAAGAGCAGCAGACACAGGAAGCTGTAAAGAAAGGTGGATTTGTGCAAGTCATTGCTCTGAGGAGAAGAAAAAATACCAGATTATCTTTTAGTTACATCTTACCTTTTAACATTTTTATATTTTGAATTTGTTGTAAAAGTACACATGATATACTAGTATAAGAATAAAACTTATAGATAAAATTTATACAAACATACATTTTTGTTATAGAGTGAAATATTTTCTTACTGATATTCGTGCAGGATAATAAGGACTTGAAGAGCTTGGATACGCTGAAGTAAAGGGAAAAGATCAATGGTATCTGAGTCAGGAAACCTCTAATTCATGCTTCACATTAGTGTGAGAACTTGGAAATTTCCATTATTTCTCTAAAAATCAGTTTTTCTCATCTGTAAAATGGAAATAATGAAAACTACATCAGAGAATAAATTAGGTGTGCATACCATACAGTGGGCATTCATTTTATGATAATCATGACTATTTGAATTAATTAAATACTTTTTTAATTAATAGTTAAATCCTACTTTAAAAACAATATTGTGGAAAATTATGACCAATAATTAGAAAATTATGCACTCTGAAAAATCATATCAGAATCAAATAAGTTCTACCACAAGTGGATTGTTACATAGTTTTGTACAACATTATGTTAAAAATCATATATCAACATAACATTCTCCTAAGCTTTAAATATTGAATCTACCTTGAAAAATTTATTCTGAGCAACTAATTTTAAAGAAAAAAATATATGTACAATGATGTTCACGTTAAATATTATAGTAAAAATGTGAAGTAATTTGAAAATCCATCAGAAGAAAATGTAAGTAATTCTATCTAAAGACTAATATATGGGAGAAAGTGTATTAATAAAATTAAATGAAAGTCTTATTTTGTGATATAATGTGTGATTTATCCTGCAGAATGTTTCCTGTATATATAAGAAGACTATGTATTCTGCTACTGTTGGGTGGAATATTCTATATTTGTATGTTAGATCCAATTTATCTATAGTGTTGTTCAAGTCCGCTTTTTCCTTATTTGATTTTTCTGTCTTGATGTTCTACCCACTATTGAAATCACATAACATTTAATAAATATTTTCTAATGGGGACATACAAATGGGCAACAGGTAAATGAAAATATGCTCAACCTTACTAATCATCAGGGAAATAAAAATCAAAACTTCACATTTATTAGGTTGGCAATTATCAAGAAAACTAAAGTTAGGTGTTGGTGAGGACATGAAAAAATTGTAAACCTTGTACTCTATTGGTGGGAATGTGAATTGGCGCAGCCATTATGAAAAAGAGCGTGGAGGTTCCTCAAAAAATTTAAAAAAGGAACTAAAATATGATCCATTTCTAGGCATACACCCAAAGGAATCAAAATCAGTATTTGAAAGCAGTATCTCTACTCCCATGTTCATCACAGAATTATTCACAATAGCCAAATGGATTTCTATTGTACTTAATTTTACTTTTTGTTTCTTTCAATGAGATAAAATTTTGAGAAATAGATGAAAAAAATCAACCAATGGTTTAAGATTTTCAAGCATTTGGAATTTCAAAGTCTGAATTTCCATTTCTTGAATTTTATCTGAATTATCTATTGAGAACTAATTATTTGAAATATTTATTAAGAACAATAAACCAAATGTCCTCTTTCTTGCATTGCTTAACAGCAATCCTATTAGATAATTTTATGTCATATTCTGAACTACCGTAAGTTATTTGTATTTATGGAATACATTCCTTCATGCAATCTCTCCTCAGTGCAACAATTAGTTTATGTTCACTTCCCAAGAATTACAAAATTTTATGTTTTCTACTTTAACTTGAAATAGAATATAAAGTGAGTTCCACAACCATTGAGGCTGACTACTGTTAATCTATTTTAGGTGACAGATTTAGGTGACAGACAGGACATTATGACAAGAGTACATTGATGACACCTTTAGATAATCCTTCAAGAAAACCTGCAGACCTACCTATCAAATAACTTTATTGAAACAAGCCAAAATTTTTTTTTTAAAGATCACAAGGTAGCACACAACAAGGAACAAGACTGTTTGCAAAAGCGTGAACAAAAGAAAGGGATTTATGGAAGTCATTTTTAGAATGTTCTCTTATGGATCCTGACACAGCAAAAAAAAAAGTGTTGGAGTACATAACACCTTTTCTATGTTTTGGGGTCAGGCACCTCTCACTTGGGGAGACTTTATTTTATTAAATGACTGTCAGGAAAAAAAACGGATTTACATTATCACATTTTTTAGTAAGGGTAATCTGGTGCAACAGCTGTTCGCCTTTGTACATTATTTGTAATTCTGTCTCTTTCAAGGTACGTTCGGAAGCTTGATCTTGATTTACAGAATTTTATTGGAAATGTAAAATAGGTTACTGGCAGGGTGCACAAAGGAAGTCTAGTTTTCATACAATAATCATTTTATTCAGGAGAATACATGTAAATCAGGATTGCTATACTTTCTATCACCATTTTATGATACCTTAAAAGTATATGCTGTTGAAAATGATTTCTGCATGTAAAACTGATCTTAGTGACATTTTATAAAGAGTTCATGGCTTTTAATTATGTACTTCTTTTATAAAATCTACAATGTACATTGCAATTATACCTTTAAATGTCTCTCCTCTCACCTGTCTACCAACTAGAATGTAATGCCCTTGGGTGGAGGGACTATGGTATATTACTTTATATTTGGGAGCTTAGCATCTCACACAGTGCCTGACATGTGGTATTTGATAACTATTTTCTGAAAGTTTGACAATAAATGTAAACAAATTTATTATTTCAGTGGTTATCACCTATTACCAGTGGCAGTCATTTTGTCTGCAGTTACTCATGATCTTACTGTAAATGCTGATTACTAGATTTTCTGGTATCTATCTATCTATCTATCTATCTATCTATCTATCTATCTATCATCTATCTATCTATCTAAAAGGCTAATATGCAAAGTGTCCCCTCGGGAGTTTGAACGGGAGACCGGGAGTTTGCTTGCTATTATGTGTGCTCACCACCAGGGGGTAGCATGGAATGAAGGGAGGCCCTGGCCAGCAGCCAGAAGGCCCCAATCAGCCTTGATCACCGGCCAGGCCTAAGGACCCTACCCGTGCACGAATTTTATGCATCCGGCCTCTAGTAGAATACAAAAACACTAGAAGTAGGCTTAGACAAGCCAGAAGTCAATTATACCCATATGCCTTATATCTTTGATGGTGTCTCTTTGAACTCTTTTTTCTCTAATTCAACATCTCTTAAAGTATATCTTAAATTAATTTTGACTTATGATGTACTCTGCAATAAAATAAATTTAGAAAGGCTACTTACATTCTATATTGCCTTCCTGGATATTCATATAGAAATCACAAAAGAAGATTCTTGAGAATATTTTTAAGTGTTTTACTGCAAATCATTTATGTCAAACCACTGTTGGCTAAGTTTACTTGTATATGGATTTCTTTTTCTCTATAAAACCAATTACCAACTTATGCTAATTATGAAGAAAACACATCAGGTTAGGATGTCCAATACATTTCAGAGTTACACAAACATTTTGTGCCCTTGACTTTGCTCTATGTTTCTGCATGCTTCAATTGCTTCAACAACCTACTAGTCTTTTGTTCAAACAAAATAAATAAGTAGAGAAAGAAAGGAAAGAAGGAAGGGAGAAAGAAAGAAAGAAAGAAAGAAAGAAAGAAAGAAAGAAAGAAAGAAAGAAAGAAAGAAAGAAAGAAGAATATTGAAAGATAGAAATTTATTGAAAGAAGAAAGAAACTTCTCTATCTTTCAATATTCTACTGTATAAGATCTGAACTCCCCATCTTGATCTGACTGTTTTGCTGTCACTTTGCATTTTCCTGCCTACTTCATCTCCAGCAGAAAAGTCAATTTGGTTTGAGCTCCAACCTGGTCCAAATATTATAAGGACATACAAAGGTCTTTCTTTTTCTTTGCTGTGGCCTGCCACAATTTTTAAGAAGTGCCTGGTAATTAAACCCCAAGACTGTTAGCTCCTCTGATTCAAGCAGCCCTGTCTGTTCAAACTGCAAGACAAGATAAGCTACATTCTTGTATCCCCTCTCCTCCCTGCTGTTTTCAGAACTGGGGGATAATTCACACCAAGGAGTCTCTAGCTAGTAGAAAGTTCCCTTCCCCCCTCCCATTAAAATAAGTCTCTTTTGAACTCTTCATAACTTTTGCTATAAGCATGTTTTACAGGCTTGGGAAAAATACTGTTAAGACACCTCCCTGGGACATTTGCTGGACCATCTCCTGGAAAAAAAATAAACTATAACTTTTCAAGACAGCCCTCCTGATATCTGCTCAACTTCAGCCCCAAATCCTCCTCCCTTCCTTGTCACCTAGCAACAACAGCCATTACTCTTTAAAAGTGGAAGTCACTTTTTGTTTCTTGCCTTGTATTGAATAGCAATATTTGGCTCTTTCCTGTCTTGGAAAGTGAAATAAACTTTCTCTCTGCATCTCTTCTTTTAGTTGCGAATTCTTTCATGACCAGCATCATCAAGGAAAAAATAAAGTTCTACATCTTTATATTCTCATCTCACACTCCCTGGCAAAATGACTCAAAAGATATTTGAAAAATAAATCAAGATTTCAAATACATTAGATAGTCTCCCATGAGATCCAATTCCATTAGACATGTATCCAGTAAATTAAGCTTCTGATATTGATTAATAAATATTATATATTAATTACATATAACATGTTATATGAATAATAAATAATACATATAAATAATAAATTGTATAAGTAAACATTAAACATAATGCATATAATTGTATTGTATCCATTATCCTTATCCATTCCCACCCTCCCATTTCATGGGTTCTCTTATATTTTCAGAAGTTGTTTGCTTAGATACAATGAAGCACAAATTGGCACTACTACAAGTCATTTCATTATAAATTCCATAGCCATTTCTCTTGGTAGAGATGAAGAGCAAAGGACCATTTATAGCAGAATAACTTGCTGTAAGTGAGGAATTCCTTGACACATGAAATGACATTTTATTTTGCCTTTGAGTGTACAGTCAGAAAAGAGCTACTGAGATCATGAACTCTCTTTTACACACAGGGCTATATTTTCAGAGTGTTGTGAGAGCACTGGCCTTCAGCCTGGGAGGTGTTAGTGTCATCTGCCCTTAATAGCTATGAGATTAGCAAATTGTTAGGGACAAAGCTCTGAACTATTTATATTAGTAAGCCAATTAGAGAAATGTATTATTAAATTAGAAATAAAAACTTAGTTAAAAAGAAGCAGGAGTGAACATGCATGCTCTTATTCCTTCTAATCCTCCTCCCTATAGGATGCTAAAAATTAAAAGAAAAGATTAATTTTTGTTAAAATATCTCAGTAGTTGAATTTTTATTTTTTTATTGATTTAACACTCCTAAACTTTTTGCTGTTATTTTCATTAGGTCAAATATAGAACTATTCCTAAAATTCTGTATAACTGTAGTCATGTTTTATCTCAACCCAAAGACTGCCATTGAATATTACATGAAGATAGCATCCAGGACCATTGGTGTCTCCGTGGCTCATTTTTAGCTTTCACTCAGTTACAGAAAGTAATATCAGTTTTTACTTTAAAAAATTATTTTCTGAGACTTAAGAATATCAAATGGAGCTTTATGGTATTTTGGTAAATTCATACTTTGTATTTATAATAAAATCAAGGAATGTAAACCACCTAATTAGTTATATCAGTTGTACAACTAATTCCTATTCCTTTTCCTTACTGCATTATCAGAAATGTTTCCATTTATCACAAGTAAATAAAATTGATTTATCTGAGTCTTCAAGGAACTGTTTAAACAAAAAATTAATAATCTGACCAATTTCTTTAAACAATTATATTCCTTTTTCTTTTATTGCCCAACTTTCCTTGTCTCATAATTGAAGGATCTTTCTAATGTACATGCTCCTGGGTCTTGATTTGGATATATGTGCCAAATGCCTACTCTGTCTAGCATGGTGCTAAAGTTTGGGAATACAAATTTGTAAATTGTTACTTCTCCATTCACCCATCAGATAGTACTCTATAAGGCATGAATTGTATCAGTTGTATTCCCAATATTTAGCACAATGCTAGGTAGAGACTCAGTAAATATTTTGTCTTCGAAGAAGTTAATAAATGCAAGAATGATTAGACGAAATAGTTGAACAAGGTACACTGCAGAAGTAATTTCTCCATCATTTCTGCCTTATTCAAAACAGCCATACAATGAAAACTTTTCTGAGCCCCAGCCTTAACAATTCTGTTTCAATAATTCTGAGGTCTAACCTACAAAGTTTTATTTAAAAAATTTCTCCAAAGTTGGGACCCATTATTCTAGTCAAAGCTTAGATTATTACAACCCTTATAAAACTGCATTTACTTATTGTAAGTTGATAGGATAGAGCCTTAGAAAAGAACAATAAGAAACAACATGTCTTGAGGACTTTGTTCGTACATCATGTCTTCTCTATGAGAATACTCTCAAGATATCTGGATAGTTAGGTGGTCCTAAGCAATGTGTATTGTGTTTGAAACTGAGTCTACATTCTCTTGCACATAATCAAAATAATTTTATTGCCTTTAAAACAAATTACTTTTTCACTGAACTCATTCTCCTATTGAATAGTGGTGAATTCCACCTCAATCATTTCCAGAGCTCATCTTTTCCCAGCGTTGTACCATACATGGGGGAAGTCTTACATGGTACCAACTAAATGGGTAAAGTAGCAATAGAAATAATCTTAATGAGAAGACAATAACAATAGCGAAATAACTAGTATTTATGGAATTGTGCTGGGTGTGGTTCTAAGTTTTCACATGTATTATGTCATAGAAAAATTACTCAGACACTTATAAGGCAGACTTTATTCAGCACTATCACAATAGATGTCAAGATGAATACAATAGGGTTTTGCAATAGGGAAAACTACAGGGTAGGGGGTAGGTGAATGGAACATTACTATGAGATGAGGATGATGTTTGCTAAGCTGATGTAATAGCATTCTTGCTGAAGGCAATCCAGGTGATCAGATATCACCTAGGGAATGGTGGGGATGGGGAAGGTGATCAGATATTGAGGATGGGGGGTTCTGGCTAGACTGATTTGATAGGATTCTTCATAAACTGGCCTCTTGAGGACCTGTCCAGGGAAGGGGCCTAGCTGATCTTCGAGGAGCCTATCTAGAGTTTGGTCAAAGAGAAAGTCTTGTCAATTGTTACCTCATTTAATGCTGAAAACAATACTAAAAGGCAGGTATTATTGTGAATTAGCCAAGTGCAACATAAAGAAATAAAAGAACTTGCTGAAGGTTAAACAGATTATAAGTGTTTTAGCCAGTGGTGATTCCCTGAAATTAAAGGCCGTTCTGGGAGTTCAAATCTAATTGCATCTGCAGATAATAGATGCAGTTGGCATCTTGGAACCTGTGACTCTATCTCCTTATATGCTCCTTGCAGCCATTCCTTTCTGGTATCTTGGCCTCACTCCAGGACCCTGACAAGGATAAGACCTGAGTCTCATTTTTATGAAGCCCATAAACTCTTTCCACCTAATGTCCAACAGGGAAATCTCATTTTAGTCTGGCAGAAAACACTTGCTCACTTCTGTTTTCCAAACACTGTGCCTCTTTTCTTAAATCTTCCTTTCGTATTTTTTAAAGCAGAGATTAGGAAGTTCTTCAGGATGCTTTGCATTTAACTTAAGAGTTTCTTCACTTTGAAGCAATAAAGCAAAACCTACTGTTTTCCTGAAGAGTTGTGTGTGTGTACATGTGCATGTGTGCATGTGTATGTGTTGAAGGAGGTTTTGAATAGAAAATACAGAAAGGAAAAAAGTAGTGTCTGAAAATATTACGTGTGTTGCCTGGCCCGTGTGGCTCAGTGGTTGAGCATCGGCCCATGAACCAGGAGATCACTGTTCAATTCCTGGCCAAGGTATATGCCCAAGTTACAGGCTTGATCCCCATTAGGGGGAGTTCTAGAGGCAGCTAATCAATGTTTCCTTCTCATCAATGTTTCTATCTTTCTATCCCTCTCCCTTTCTCTCTCTAAAATCAATAAGAATATATTTTTAAAAAGTATTAGCCACAAAAAGTTGGTCTTTATTATTTGGAGAGTGTGAACTCTGCATTTGATTAGGTTTATCTTTTTCAAGTTGGTTGCACGAAAGCTTAAAATTATATTTATTTTTGACCTGTAAATAATATTCATAAAATAATATAATAATACTTTTAAACACACATTAAGCTCATATTATATGCCTGGCTACATTAAAATGTTCTATGTATTATCTCAATTATCTTTATAAAAGCACTATTTCCATTTTAAGGAAATAGCATGTATAGAACTAAACCCATATATATAAACAGCATCTATATCAATTATTCACTCAAATGTCAAACTCTGACACTTAATATCCAATTAGCTAGAAAAAAGAGAGTACAAATAAATCAAATGAAAAAAAAGAGTTAACTACAATGTAGAGACTAAAATTATATATATACTAGAGGCCCAGTCCATGGATTCATGCACCAGTGGGGTCCCTCAGCCTGGCCTGTGCCCTCTTGCAATCAGGGACCCCTTGGGGGATGTAGCAGTGAGCAAAGCAGCAGGTGGCTGGGGAGGAACCCCGAGCCGGGCTGGGCGCTACGCCGCTGCTGCTCATCCTGGCCCCACTGCACCTGCCGTCACTGCTGCTCGATGGTAGCGCTGCTGAGGAGGCGGGAGAGGCTTCTGCTGCTGCAGCTGCGCTAGCCAGCCATGAACCCAGCTTGTGGCTGAGCCTTGCTCCCGCTGTGGGAGCACACTGACCACCAGGGGCAGTTCCTGCGTTGAGCGTCTACCCCCTGGTGGTCAGTGTGCATCATAGCGACAGGTCCTAATGGTTGCTTAGGCTTTTATATATAGAGAGATATATTCACTGGACAATCAAGATGAAGTTAATTAATTTTGGGCATTTTATAAATCGCCAAATTTGGTAGAGTACGTAAATGTAAATGAAACATATGAAAAGAAAAATCTAAATGTAAAAGGTAATAACATAAAAAATAGAGAAGTATATTTTTATGACTGAGGTAGAAAAGATTGCTAAAGTACAATTTCTATGGTGAGACATTGATAGACTAGTTAGTCTACATCAAAATAACATTTCTAAATACCATAAACCAACCTAAGAAATGAGAGATCTAGGGAATATGCATGGTTTTCCTTTGCTGTCGCCTGGAATACTTATGACACCAGATGTGTCACACGAATCAATTCTGTGACACCAGCTGTGTCCTACAATTCAATTCAGTTCTGACACTATCTGTAGTTAGTGTCATATCCCACAAGTTAAGGGCTCAGTCCCTCAAGACCTTCTCTATTTCAAACACCAATTGCAGCCCCAAGATTGTCAGATGTAATTCTGACTGAGTAGCTATAAATCATAGTTCTTATAAACCCTTCCTTGGGTTCAATGATTTATGAGAATGTCTCTCAGAACCCAGGGAAAGACTTACTTATGTTTACTGTTTATTATAAAGGACATACTAAAGGGCTCAGATAAACAACCAGATGACGAGATACATAGGGAAGGGTCCTTAGCATAGGCGTTTCTCTTCCCATGTAGTTGGGGTGCACCACTCTCCTGGTAAGATGTGCTCACTAACTGGGAAACTTTCTGAGCCCCATAACTTTGGGATTTTTATGGAGGCTTCATCATGCAGGTATGATCAATTGTTAACTCTATTTCTAGCCTTTCTCCCTTCTCTGGAGCATGGGGGGCAGGTGGGACCAAAAGTAACAAACTTTTAATCATGACTTGATCATATTGGGGATCAGCCCCCATTCAGAAACCCACCAAAAGTCACATCATTAGAACAAAATTCCCTCCTGTCACTCAGAAAATTCCTAGTGATTTAGGAGCTCTGTGTAAGGAATTGGGAGCAGAGACCAATACATATATATTTCTTATTATTTCACATGTGACAAGTTGAGAGAAGAGTTTGTCACATCTGAAACTGACAAAAATTTATATTTATAAATATAAAGAAGTAAGATATAGAATCCAGTAAAAAAAAAAAAAGTGACTTAGGGAGATAGACAGCCAATTCCTATAGGGAATGTCCAAAGGCTAATTGGTATATAAAGAGCTATTTAATTCACTAGTAATGAAACTAATAAAAATTGCCCTTTCCCAAATGGAAGGGCTATATTAAAAAAGGCATGCTATTCTGTAACCTCTCTTAAGTGTTGGTAAGACTGTGAGGAGTTGGAACTCTCATCAATGCTACTAGAAATATAGATGTTTTAGACCATCTACAAGTAATCAGACAGTATTTACCAAAATTAAGACATATGTCCAACAATCCCACTTCTGAGTAGTGTAGAGTTGAAGGCAATACTCATAACTTTAGGAGTGATCACAATCATGCACCTACTAGATTCTCCTCCAATGAAGGTACCGATGGCACCATGGGCTAGGAGTGTTCTCAGGAGACAACCCTCAGTTTCAGCTCCTTCAGAGTATACCAAGGTCTCAGCTGCAAATATTTGTCCATCCGAAGCCCCTCTAGAGAGAAACCACATCCAGTGATTCACTGATGCATATATATAAAGCTCTGGACATCTTTATCCAACTGAGAAAAAGTAAAAGACCTTTCAGCTTCAGTTCTTCCCAAGGGTTTGCCCAAAATTGTTGTTGGGCCTGCATCACAGCTTGATTTCCCTCCTGCTTCCTCCCGATTCCTTTCACTCATTCTTTAATAGACTACCTGCATGCAAAACTTCACATTAAAGTGTGCTTCATGGGAAAACCAACCTGTCTGAGAAAGCAGGTGCTAAAGATGAAGATTTGAAGTGGGATCGCTTGCTACTCAGCTAACAAAAAGTTGGTCATAGGTGAAGCAGTTGTTTCTGGCACAATGTAGAGAATTTGGATGGTATATTGGTGCACGGGGAAGCATCAGCTGGTATGATACATTAGGTGTTGGAGAAATCATTAGGCTTTGGCAACTATAAGAAAAACAGAATTAATAGCAATTATTGAGGTTTACTAATGCTTTGAAAAAAAAAGATAATAAAAAGCTAACCCCACTTGCAGAGATTTTACTTTCAATCCTTGCAGCTATGGGCTCTGCCAGTTAAAGGCTTTAGTTCTCAAATAGATTATCTTTCTGTCAAGGACATAGATACTGAATTGTTGTCTGTAGACTTCAGACTCCTTGTTCCAAGGAATCAGCAGGCACAAGGAGGAGGCACTATGCAAGCTGGGCAACAGATCTTGATTAGAAAGTGATAGGGCTGTTGTTACACAATGGGGAAAGGGAGGAATATGTTTATCTGCTAGATAATCCAATTCAGTGTCTCTTTTAGTGGCAAGTGGACACATTCCTCAGCCTCGGCCCAATGAACGCATGGTGATCGGGGGCTCAGAGCCCTCAGAGATGTAAGCACCAGGTGGGCAGAGCCACTTGCTCAGGATGAGGACTAGACAGTAGATGAAGGAGATGCTAGACCAGCTGCAACTGTGGTGCACTAGTTTTCTTTTTTTATATTTTTCTGAAACATAGATGTTCACAGAATCCTTCTGAAAACGTGGATCCAAACAATGGAAGGAAAAGTGCTGGGTACTGTGAAATGCCACCCAAACTCTCTCAAGGAAGGACTTGCTGATCTAGATGCTGGAGTGTTCTCAGCTGTCAACCCCCTTCAGGGATTTCCCAAAGTCACACCCACATCCAACAAATTTAGATGTAATAGTATAAAAGCCTGGTCATGTTGGCCCAGGGAAAGATAGTTTACTTTCATATAAGAGAGACTTGAACATATGCAAATGTTGGTGAAAAGAAGCCAGGAGGCAAGGGAAGAACTTCTTCGAAAAGTAGAAGGCAGGAGGGCTATGAGTTTCAGATCAGAGGTGATGTTGTATCAAAGGCTCTCATCTCATTAGTACTGCATAAGAGGCAACATTGAGTATAACATTTTCTTAAAAAGCATAGCTGTTACCTTTATGGAACTTTAAAAGCCACACTTGCAATATCTGGTAACAATTACTAGTATATTTGAATCATCTAATGTTGTCTTTACTTGAATTGTGTATACATTATAGCAATTGAATATTGTCATCCAGTTATCAGTATGACAGTATTACCCAAACTTTAGCTGTCTTCAATATAACACAAGACGGTAACTATGCTTATATTTTTCTTAAAATTTTTTTTCTATGAATTTTGACTGAATTATACCATGGCTGCGAACAAAAGCCTTTCATTGGCTCTGGGCATCATACCAAACACTGTGTCTTTAAGAAAAAAAACAAAATAAAACTTCTTATAGACGGATCACTGGGGTTGGTTTGGATACATGGGCATCCGGAAAGCCTGGCGCTCTTTTCAGCCATGTGGCCGCTATTCTCCTCCCTTCTGATCAGCCTATCTCTGCTTTGGGTCTGGTGCCACCGCTGTTTCATGCCAACTGCTCCTTGCATCCAGCTGGCCCTCACTCTACTGCTGGCTCCGGCTCTTCCATGTTTTCGTGCCAGACTAAGTCTTCTATTTCCAACATCGCTGGCCCCATCTCCCTTTCTGGTCTCAGGACAGGCTCAAATTCATACAGATAAATTGGAAGTTTGGGTGTGGAGGAACAGGGTTTGGGCAGATATTCATGGCTGTAATACAATTCATCAATTTTTACCATGCCCTGGTCATAGGATGGACAATATTCTGTCTTCAAAGGGAAACTCTTTCCTGTCACTCTACCTTCACTATACTTCCATTTCCCACTGGCAGAAAAATGTGGGGGTGGAGAGTGATCCTGAACGTTCTTTGAACTAGACTGGTGCCATATAATATCCCTGCCGCTGTAACGTATTTTGCTGATACTTACATTTATCACACAGTGCCAGTCACTAGCCGTTTCTAGAAAGTTGCCACAGTACGCTCTGGTTTCTCTGAATCCTAAGACTGCCGAGAAGAGGTACAGAAGGAATCTCGTTACCATCTGTACTTTAGTCTCAAATATTCAGCAGATAATTAGGCAACTTGTTGGAAATAAAAAGCAAAATGTAACTGCAAAAATTCCCAAATGCCCTTCTTTTTATCTTGCCAGTGTTGGAGCTATTTAATAAAAAATAAATCTAATTTGGAGATAAATGAAGTAGTGTTTAAACAGGATATAATGACTATGCTAATACAGTTTTTATTTTAGTCTATTTTTATGCTTACAGATATTAATACATTGCTTCTCTTTATTACATACATGTAATTCAAGGAACATAATGCAAATTAAATCAAGGGATTCTATTTAAAAATACTGTAATGATTAACAAAAGCAGTTGTTTGAGAATCTATAGAAAGTAAAATAGGGTAAATTTGTGAAATTAGAGTTTAAGGCAGGTTAAAAAAACACAACACACACACACACACACACACACACACACACACACACACACAGGGCAGAATATTTACCATCTGTTTCTAAACCGCACAGATGGTTGCAAATTTAAGTCTCTTGTAAAAGTGTATTACTGTGCTGTCCCACAGTGTTCTCTGATAAGTGTCAAATAAATCAATTGATAATTAATAGAGGCGGTAACTTTTTCACTACCTAAAAGTGGTATTAGAACCCACGAACCCATGTAGAATCAGGTTTCTCCCTAGCTAGTTTTTTCCCCTAGATTAAAAAAAAAATTCTGCAACTCAAATGTCCATGTGTCCCATTGCCCAAACTAATAGTGTGTAATATTAAAATGGTGGTGTGTGGCATATGTGATTGAATGGTGTGACATGACATTAAAAGATATATGAAAACCTATAAAGCAATCCTTTCTTGTCATTGATATGAAATTGAAAATATGAAATGATCTATGCCAGTTTGATAATGCACAGCTATTTTGGTTAGTGTGTTGATTTTGTTTTGCTCAGTAGTGGCAGTTTATTCAGAATGGATAATTATGGACTCTCACTCTGAAAATAAAATCAGAAGCCAATCATGCATAGCCAAGAGTAGCTCACCTAATCAGAACTGGTGGAAATATTTTCCTCTTTTCATGTGGCTATTCCTTTCCTTATCTTATAAAAACTCCTCGCCTTCACCCTGTAATTCAGGAGACTGGAATTCTGCCTGAATCTGTGTTCTCTAAACTACAATGTTATGTTTGTTTTTTTCAATCCCAAATAAATACAGATTACCTCTCATTTTAGATTTTTAATTTCAGGTTAACAGTGGAAAGCATTAGATACCTCACAAATATGTTGTAATGAAAGACTCAGGGCCCTAATTCGAACTCATACACTAAATGGCTCATATATACAGCAAATCAGGAAAAAAACCACACAAAACCATCATACAATTTATATTCCAAGCTTGATGTGGTCCTGGCTTTTTCGCTTTTTAAATCTATCTCCCTTCTGATCCTTAGCAACCCTGGCAAATGCTTTGTCTAGAAATTTCACCTGAGAAAAATTTCACAGCATAGTGTTTAAGGATGAATCACCTTTTCCTACATTTAGAGGCCATTGGGCTTGCAAGAGGTAATGTATGAAGTATTTGTCTGGTATTTTGTTCAACTCACATTTCTTGAATACCTTTTACTGCGTATTTCACCAATGAAAACTCATTTTTAATATATATTGTCCAAATAAGCAGTCCATTAATTTCATTCATGGAAACACATTTCTAACATTTATGTGTGTGAATAGCAAAGCCTCTGGGAACAATGTCAAGTTGGAAAGCTGCCTTCCTCTTGGAGTATAACTTTCCTATTAGGGCAACTTCCTGCACCAGGGATGTAATGTAAACCATCTAACTATATATCTCTCTCTGGTGACCCCCATGCTGAGCCAGATTAGTTTATCTTTGTCTAGGATTGGAGGGTCGAGAGCATTTCATCTATCCTCAAGTAACCCTTTATTGGCATCTTAATTTTCCTGAAATCCTCTCTTCTTTCTTTTTGCCTTGGGTAAAAAATGCTGAATAACTGAACAGTTTCAGCTGACCCTAGCAAGATTGCGGCCAAAAAATTGGTCCTCCCCTCTTCCTAATCGTAAATCAACCAACGAATGGCTAATGGCACTCTTTATCTTGGGGTCTTGCAAGCTGTCCCATAATTAATACATGATCTGGTTCCTTCTGAGAATTTTAACAGTAAATAGTTCTTGAAACAAAATTGAAGTTTGATTGATCTTCCTTGGTTTGTTCCATAAAATCTTTATTCCTCTTACTCCAGAACACTCATCTTGAATTGTTTTCACTTTTTGACATTATTAATAAATGATTGAACTGAAGATTTTTTATTTGATTTCTCTCCTTTCCTATTGGTGCATATTTTCTGGATCTTTAATGGCCTCTGGACTAATTACTGTATTAATTACAGCTAATGTAAACAAAAGGATGAACTGCACTCAAATACCTTATGATGTATTTATTATTAAGGACATAGTGCTTACCACATGCCAAACACTGTTCTAAGATCCTTACGATTGTTAACCAATATAGTCCTCTTAATCATCCTATGAGACTGATACTATTATTATTTTAGTTTTAAATATAAGTGAACTGAGACACAGATTGAGAATCTTGTTCAAGGTCACTTAGCTAGTAAGTAGCTTAGCTGAAGCTCTAATTCAAATAATCAGATCCTAGAAAATGTTTTGGCTTTTTAAATACTACTTCGTCCACAACATAATTGGTCATAAGTAGCAAGACTGTACCATCATTGAAAACAAGCTTCTTTTTAACAATTAACCATTCACTATGTTATATTTTAAAGGCTTTTTTTTTTTGTATAGAAATGTAAAACTAACTAAAAATGGATCTCATAGTTACTCTAATAAAATCTTTTTGTTTAATGTTTGTGTTTATCACTATAAATGCCCTTAAACTTCCAGTATAAGTTTTCTTAAACTATTCAACTATTTTGAAGTCCTTATTGGGCAAACTGTAGATTTCCATTTGTTTGGGGTTGACTACTAGAGAATGATTGTGTTGCATTGGTATTGTCATGTTTCTTTAATTTAAAAAAATATTTTTGAAGTCTCACATTCCAGTGTTCTCATTTCAAGAAGGAGTCACTTCCTCTGGTCCTTACTGTCTTAGGGAGAGAAATATGAACTGTCAGTCATGCTAGGAATTCTGAGGCTTTCTCAGACCTATAGATATGCCTGCTCCACCTTTGTTGCTCCCTCTTGTGGTAGAATTGTTAAGCTTGTATGCCTTCTCTGGATCCTCCAAGCCAGTGAGTGTGCTGATCACTTCCTTTTTGCTTTCCCAAGGGTGGTGCTAAGTGCCCAAGTTCATGGTCACTCCCAGGCCCACAGCTTTGGGATGGTTTTATGCACATGCTCACTAGTGGTCTGCAAAATCTAGCTCTAGCCACTGTCCAGGTGCTCACCCATGGGGCCAGTCATGGGGTGGGGCTAGCGTGGGTGAGGCACTTCGTGCGCTAGGGTTGTCCATGGGCCATTTGGGGGGATGCACAGGTGAGGCATCCCCAATGTCTAGTGGGAAGGCCTCCCTGTAGAAGTCATGAGATGGTTAGTATAATGCAAGTCTCTTTGATCTGTTCTGTTCCAGGCCATAGTTTCTATTTTCCCATCTCATGTCTTGGTACTCTGGGTGGGATAAGAAAGACATAAGCCTCTTTGGTAGTATCCAGCATAGTGGGGAAGCTGGGCACTCACACACTCGCTTTCCCCAGTGGGAGAAACTGGGGGCCAAGAAGGGCTCTCTTGGCACTGGGCTATGCCACCTTGAGGGAAGGCTGACTTGGATAAAGTGAAACTGTGCCTCTTACCCTTTTCAATGCACCCATCCTCAGGGTGTTTTGCTGTTTTTTTTTCTCCAACTGTGTTATGGAGCTTCTCTGCTCTGGACGTCCAGAAAGGCTCTGTGGTCCCTGGGTAATTGTCTAAATCTGTGTTCTCCAGGGGCTCCCAGACCACAGTCTTCTTAGAGATGCTAGAGTTTATTCATGGGGCACATCAAGGTCCACAGCCAGGGCCGAGGTTTGTATGTCTGTTACCCAAAGCACAGGTGGGTGAGAGTCTACCTGGGACTGCTGGTGCATGCGCCAGTGGCAGAACCAAAGCTAAATGGGGCTGAAGCTGAGTTCGTGAGGGTACGAGCTTTTTCCAGGTCTCTAGATAGAACCAGAGCTGGCAAGTCAGCTGCCTGTGTGTGGACCTGTCTTCTCAAAATGGCTTTCTTTGGTCTGGGACTGCACCAGGACTTCACAATCTCCTGCTGGGATACCACAGCTCCCACACAGGCATGTTTGTCTATGGGTGGATGACAAATTGCTGAGGGAGAAGATGAACAAGGGATGTCTTATTTGACCATCTTGCTGATGTCACTTCAGCTACTTTCCTAAATGTTTTAAACCCTGTAGACCTCAGTATTCCTTCATGACTTAGTTCTTACTATTCTTTCATGAATTAAGGTCAAGGAGGGGTTGCTATAAAAGACTGATATTTGGATGCTTCCTAAATCCAGGCCAGTGGAAACTTGAACAGGGTTTAATTTGATTTGATTGAGAAATATTACTATTTTGTCCAGAAGAATTTCAAAATTCAAAAAAAAAAAAAATCCCATTGGTATTTAAACAAATTATACAACATAACTTAAAGGCAATTAATATTTTAAAAATATTGTGTGTGTATTTTTTTTGCCAAGCAATTGTTTGTGTCTCTTTATTTATTTAAATTTTTTATAGCCCAAGAAAATGACTGTCAGTTTTTTTTATTGTTTTTGCACAATTCTTGTTCAATCTGTACAGATACTTTATTTTTCTTCCTATCATAAATGTGTTAAATGTATAGGTATATGCTAAGACTATTAACAAAATATATTTTAAGCGCTTTAAGCAATTTGAAATATTTTTTGGGGAATGGAGTTATACGCTTTCAGAAACATATTTTAAAACTGTCTTAATTTTTATCACCACAAAATCTAATTATGTGATGTGGCAGAGGTGTTTGCTAACACCACAATGGTCACCATATCACAAAATATAGATGTATGAAATCAACTGGTGGTGTACTAAAACCTACACAATGTTATTTGTCTATTAAACCTCAATAAAAAATAAAACAAAACTCATAGATGATATGCACAGAGCTCCTAAGCAAATGTCCTGTAGATTCTCCAAAATTGTGGATATTCCTTTTTTATTTAATAACAGTTTTCTTTGGTTCAAGAGTTAGCAATAAGTTGTCTCACCATCTCCTAACCTCATAGTCTCAGGATAGACCTTGAATATAAATACAAATTAATTTCCTAAGTTAAAGTAACTATTCTGAGATACCAGAGAACATTACAGAAAGAAAAAAATTACATCTTGATATAATGGCATGACCTATTTTTCTTATAAAGATATATAGTGCATTTCTATAGGAATTTATGTTATAGGTTTCCAGATATAAAAAGAATATAACAACTACTTGACATATAATAGTCACATACCAAATTGACTCTAAAGGTGTTATTTCCATTTTATTTTCTCATGTGTAATTAAAGAATAAACATACCTGAATATGAAATAAGTTAAAATAAATCACAAAGAGGTAAAAGAAAGTAAGATTAGATCGAGAGATCAGTCTTGTTACCTCTAAAAGTTTTACTGTAAGCACTTATTAGAGAAGTCTGAAAAAAATGGTCTCATTGAATCTCTGAGATTGGTTCAATCTTATTTTAAAGCTTGTCTGGTAGCTTGCTGAAGTATATGCAGGGCTATATGTCATGAAGAATTTATATCAGGGTGTTAAAAGTGATTTGATATTCCCATTAAAAGAAATAATCTTAATCACCACAATAACATTGCATTAATTATTGATAAATCTAATCAGTAGGTTAAAATTGCTCACATCTAATATTAATCAGAAAAGCAGATGAATCCCCAGCCTGATGGCATGCTCTTTGTGCCCTCAAGTACCTTTATAGTGCTATTCTTTGCATGTTCCTGAGTTGGAGAAAATTGATCTGAGTGAGAACCATAAAGATTAGATCCTTCAAAGTAATTCACTGTGGTTAAGTTCTACTTCCAACATTGGTGTAACCAATATTGTCAACTCATGTAAAATGCTGTTAAGTTTCCTGTTTGTTTTGGTTTTTAATTTTAAACTGATTCTTTTATAAAATCAAATCTTGAGTCTACCTCTTAACATTCTATGATCTTATACTCATGAGTAGCCACATGCACTAATAAATTATCTTAACATATTTATTTTTGTCATGATTTCAAAAAGCAAAGAGAGACAGTGAGAGCTACTGAATGGCAAAACCCATAATCCAGTTTAAGATACCAAGTATTTGCATCAGAAAACCTTTTCTTTTTTTTTTAAATATATTTTATTGATTTTTTTACAGAGAGGAAGGGAGAGGGATAGAGAGCTAGAAACATCGATGAGAGAGAAACATCGATCAGCCGCCTCCCGCACACCCCCCACTGGGGATGTGCCCGCAGCCAAGGTACATGCCCTTGACCGGAATCAAACCCGGGACCCTTCAGTCCGCAGGCTGATGCTCTATCCACTGAGCCAAACCGGTTTCGGCCAGAAAACCTTTTCTTAATAATCCTGCCTCCTATGCTCAGTTTTTCTTTTGAATCTAATAAGTAGACAATATTGCAATATTGCTGTATTTTCCACAAATGTTTGAATATAATGAGTATTTTCTAAGTGTTGACTAAAGGGTTAAATGTGCCCATTATTAATTGTTAATCAGGTTGTTCAAATCTTCTTTATTCTTCTAATTTTTTTCTTATTGATCTATCAATTATGAGAGTTGTGTTAAACTGTATTTTATTGGTTATGGATTTGCCCATTACTTTTTAGAATTATGTATATTTTTGCTTAATATACAATGAGTGGCCAGATTATTATGATCTCTGAATGCATAACAATCTGGCTACTCAGTGTATTTGTATCTCAAATGGGTACCAAAAGTATTCTAGACTTTTGCTGGAGATCAACCACCTATTTGCACTGAGCTTTCTATCAGCCAGTGCAAAGGGGAAAACTGATTAGGTGCATGATTTGTAGTATCTTTGATATCAAATAAATGAGGTACTCAAGAGAAGTACACTGAGTGGCCAGATTATTATGCGTTCAGAGATCATAATAATCTGGCCACTCAATGTATATTTAGGCTATGATAACTGCTTTATTATTATTTTTTTGTTAGTTCACATTCAAACTTCCTGTGATCTATATCTTATATATGCTGATTTTAAATTGCAAATAGTTAGATTGTATTTTGTTCAATAAAATAATATTTTTTATCTTTAACTGTAATTCTTAATTAATTTATATTCATTGTCATTACTGAGAGATCTGTACTTAGATCACCTTCATTTGTGTTCTATAGACTTCTGAATTCTTTAGTATATCATCCAATATATCTAGTTAACATATTTCTTTTGTTCTTTTTTAATATGTTCAAATAATTTATTATTATTTTAATTCTTGTCCCCCCAATCCTACTGCCACTGAAGTGAAATTTATACATTCTATTTTTATTATTTTTGTAGTTACTCTTAAAATATTAACACCCAAACTTTATTTAACAATGATTAACCCTTTGCACTAGCTTGCTTTTTTCTCGATTCCTTTATTCTAATGCTAACCGTGTTGAGTCACACTGGACATCCGAGTGCAAAAGGTTAATGTTAATTAATCTTTTTTACTTTTCCCTTCCTACCCTGGACGTGAAGTTCTATGTAAGTTTGAACCTGTCACTGACATTTCATCTTAACTTCCAAGGTTGTAGGTTGAGTTCTGTAGTTTGGTTTTCCCGAAAACTCAGTCTAATATGGATAAGCTTCCTGATGTATTTTTAAACTGGGATATGTGAGCTCATGTTCACTAGGACATTACCTAAGAGAAGTCTGTGAAGCTTAGGATGTGTACTTCCAAATGATATTTTAGTTGGTGTCTTAGCAAGGCTGTGACCAGCTTGTGATGGCTTTTTATGGTAACTTCTCAGCATTGGAGTTGTGGACAACACAGATAGTGACAATTCAATACCAAACATACATCAGGATAGACTTGTGTTGTGAATTCCCAGGGGGAGACTTCTTTTACTGCTTAGAGCCTAAGCCAGTCAGGCAAGTTTTCTTTCAGTTTCCCTTTTTCTAGTCTATTCTTTTGCTTAGGGTGCAGCCTTTAAACAGCTACATCCATGCATAGAAGTCTTGGCTCTGTTCCCCATATAACCCAGCTTCCCTGTCTCCACCAGACTGCATCAAAATCAAAGTCCTTATTGTTTTATTTCATTTTTAAATTGATTTGAGAGAGCAAGAGAAGGAGAGAGAGAGAGAGAGAGAGAGAGAGAGAGAGAGAGAGATCTTTGTTCCACTTGTTTTTGTATTCATTGGTTGATTCTTGTATATGTCCTGATCTAGGATCGAACCTGAAACCTTGGTGTATGGAGGTGATGCTCTAACCCAGTGGTCGGCAAACTCATTAGTCAACAGAGCCAAATATCAACGGTACAACGATTAAAATTTCTTTTGAGAGGCAAATTTTTTAAACTTAAACTTCTTCTAACGCCACTTCTTCAAAATAGACTCGCCCAGGCCGTGGTATTTTGTGGAAGAGCCACACTCAAGGTTCCAAAGAGCCGCATGTGGCTCACAAGCCGCAGTTTGCCGACCACTGCTCTAACCAACTGAGCTATCAGGGTAGGACTTCAAGCCCTTGTTTTTTGAAACTAGCAAATGACATCTGAATAACTAAAACTTGCCCTTCAGTTTTTCACTCTCCTCTTTGGTACTGGGGTTTTATGGTATAAGAATTAAATAAGAAAGCCCTAATGCTTCAATGATCAGCTGTCAAAATACCTCATGGTATGGTTGATGGAATGACGAACATAATGGTTGGGGTTTGCTCACTTGACCCATATACAGCTGTCTGTATAATTGGGAAAGTATTAGAAGTTTATTGGTAATATTAATTGACAACTTTATAAAGTTTCCAGGACATAATCATACTCAAAATCGTCCCTTTCTCATCTATTGTCATCTCTTCTATCAGCCAGTTTTATATTTGTGAGCAGCAGCAGTAAAGCAAAGACTAGATAGAATTCAAGAGCACTACCCTAGTCTAGTTCTCTTTGTAAGATTGATAACATAACAAAGGATACATTTTCTTTTTCTTTTAGTCCTCAAGTCAAAGGTGGAGTATTATAATTTATTAATACAGAACTTGTCCCAGATCCTGTTAGGCAGTTAGATTAATTGGAATGAGAACCAATCAAATGTTGTGTTACCTGACAATAGCTATAATTTAAAAATATATGTATCTAAATTTAATTTAAAAGTTCTTTTACTTATATTTAAGTGTTGGAGACATTAAAGTTGCAGCATTAATATTATACAGCAAAAACTGTAATATGATATTCCAGGTTTCTAAATGTTATTCTACAATGCACAAAAATTCATAGTTAATAAAAATGGTATAGAAAAGGCATCATATAATCCTTTTTTCCCCTAATTGAAAAGTCACACCTGTCTTAGCTGCATAAGCTGCAAATTTATGATACAGTTGAATTGTATGATTGGATTCTCTCTTTAATTGCTCTGTGAAAGACTTCAGAGAACCATGCCAAATTTGAGATGAAGAATTACAAAAGAGAGTTTCACCTGAGTTGTACCTGTCACAAAAAAAGACTGTTGAAACATGGATAATGGGCTTATGCCCTGGGTTTCTTTGATTTAATTGCCTAAATTCTTCTCTGTATTAATACCTCTGGCTAAGGTCTTCAAAGAGTGAAAGTTGCTAGACTGAAGAGCTATTTAAAAAAAAACTTTCTGACTGACTTTCAAGATACTCAGTCTCCCCAAAGACAGGAAAGCCTAGTTTGGAAGGGGGAAAAAAGGTTAATTGATCTTCATGTGAAACTTTCCAGATAACTAGATCAATATTAACCTTTCTAAAAATTCACTTAAATCCTTTCTGCTTGAACTATGTTGCTTTTATATAAGCTAACTTTCCTCTAAATGAACAAAACACAAAGAGATGATTATTTTCTCATCAACTTAATTAACACAATTTATTAGAAGTTCTGCATTGTGGTCCGGGAAGCACTGAGTGAGGTAATATGGAAAATTATAAGGGAGAAAGGGGTTCTGCCCAGCTAGGTGTATGGGACAAAGGAGGACCTCTGAAAGGCCCAAGAAAGTAGAACTAACTTGACTGAATCAAGGGAATTTAAAAGGAAAATACCACCCCGTTTTCACTGTAATTGGTCCCTTTGAGGCTAGCTTTGCCTGAAGCAGATATAATTTCACAAGGAGGCAGACAACCCCGTGGGTTCTTCTTTAACTGATCTGAGGGGAAGCACGAGCTCAAGATTGCAGGCAGAGTCCTTAGAGCTTTTCCTGTCACTGAGGCAGGATCTCTGTTTAGCTCAAGGGATATCTTGAACTCTTTTGAAATAGTTTATTTTTACATTTTACCACTCTCCTGAGTTTGCTGAGTCTGATGTGTATACATATCTCAATAGTAACTTTCAAGCCCTATGTTTCATCCTTATTGCTGATCAGTAACAATTCCAAATATACACAAACTGTATATCTATATATGCATATCTACACACCTATTAATTTAAAAAACAAGTCATTATAAATTGTTGATTAGAACAACTATTTCTGAAATAAAACTATTTATTTCTTCCCAGAAATCATGAAAATAAAATGATTATTAAACACAAAGCAATGCGCCATATATGACTAAAAATATAAATATGAATGTGGCCCCTTGCTGTGAAGTACCTGTCATGTGAAGATAGACACAAAATAATTAGAATCCATGGAAGACATGAGTGAGTGCCATAAGAAAGGAAGAAGAGAAGTTCTGTATTAGGTTAGAATGGCGTTTCTTATACCTTGGTGACTATCAGAATCTCTGGGGCTTTGTTAATTATGCAGATTCATATTCTCCCTCTTCTAAGATAGACCTAGAGTCTTTATCAAAACTTCATGTGATTGTAATAGATTGGCTTGTGAACCACACTTTGAAAAACATCTCATGCCTAGCTGGTGTGGCTCAGTGGTTGAGCATCGACCTAAGAATCAGGAGGTCACAGTTCAATTACCGGTCAGGACACATGCTCAGATTGCAGGCTTGGTCCCCAGTATGGGACATGCAGGAGGCAGCCAATCAATGATTCTCTCTCATAATTGATGTTTCTATCTTTCTTTCCATCTCCTTCTCCTTTCCTCTCTGAAATCAATAAAAAAATTTTTTTAAAGAAAAACATCTCAGCAGGTGGAAATAGAATCTATGGCTAAGAATGAGGAAGAAAAATTGCCTTCGTGGAGCACATAGGTCTTTTGTTGACTCTCAAAAACAGTTTTGACAGAATAAATATAGGGAGAGAAGACAGTCCAGGTGATAGAAATAATATGAAGAAATGCATAGAGGAACTGTTCTCAGAGACGTCCTCTGAGACAGCCATCCACTGGCAGTAGAGCTATGGAAAAGCAGAGACTTTGTGAGTGGGCCAATGATTAGAATTCTGAAATGCCCAATGGGATGTAGCTATTCTGACTTCTTTTGTGCACCCAAATTTTGTTTTGGAAAAAGAAAGGGCATGGGGGAGGTAATGGAGGGAGGGATGACCACAATAATTGAATGAAAATATAGCTTCTTTGAGTCCTTTGGTATCTAAGTAAATATTGTCTTGGAACTGGAAGAAACTTTTCCATAATTATTTATCTCAGTTTACTTTCGGGCCAATTTCCAAACTGTAAATTAGTAATTTGGTTTTCTAAATACTTTTATACCAACCAGAGATTTTCTTGATAAGAAACTGCTCATTTGTACAAATAGTTGTCAAAGTTAATTCACTACAGCCCAATCATTCCTTAACTGAACAAATTTGTGTCTTAACCTTTACAACTAAGGTTAGCCACCAGACCATGGTGAATTTACCCAGGCAATGTTACACAGTGAGGCTTCCCAGAAGCTGGCTAGCTGGCTTCCTTCCAGTGACATCTCCACCTCTAAACTGCTCTCTTCAGATTTCACCTTGTCAGACATAATCTGCGGGGTTGGCAATACCAGCTTTGCAACCGGGTGTATTTGCTTTTACATCACACATTTGAGGTGACCAAGATAGTTATTTACAAAACAGCAAAATAAACCACAAGAAGGACTTATAGGTACATTTATTAGATACAGGACAAAATATCTAATTCTGATATTAGAAGTGAATTGGATCAGTTAATGATCAGCTAGCTTGAAAGTCAGATTGTGATTTTTGAGGTAGTAGCTCTTCTATAGTCTTATTCTGTGTAATTAAAAGTAAAATAGATGTTTGTTAATTATTTGGATGATTTCAATTGTCAGCACTCAGATTAGTCTTCAAGTATTCCAGGAAATTTGGGTATAATGAAAAGGTTTTTATTTTTCCTCCCATACATATACTCTTCTTCTTAAAATCAGATTTAAGAATCCTTGCTCTTCCTATGAAGTTTCCTCCCAGCTTCAGAATATTAGGATATAAACTTAAAATTCATTGTCCCTTAATATCCCTCATATCAGTTATCACCAGCAAACTCTTTTTCTCCCCTTTCACAAGTGCTTTATTTATATGGTCCCTTAGGATAATCGTGTACTTATTAGTCTTTATAGATGTGTAATTATTTTTAAAGAACTCTCCTTTTCCTTATAAAACAGCTGTGTGACATCTTAGAAATCAGATGAATTAGAATTCATTGAGTTTTGGGAATTAGAGGATTTAGAGCATGGATTTAAGGAATGAAGACATCTCTAGGTAGTGGTTTTTAACTTGAATTATGATTCTGAACGTTGAAAAATGGCAGCCAATAGGCCCTGGCTGTGTAGTTCAGTTGGTTAGGTCATTTTTGCGATGTGCCAAGGTTTCTGGTTCTATCTCACATCAGGGCACATACAAGAATCAACCAATAAATGCATAAATAAGTGGAGCAACAAATCAGTCTCTCTCTCTCTCTCTCTCTCTCTCTCTCTCTCTCTCTCTCTCTCTCTCTCTCTCTCTGTCTTTCCCTTACTCTTTCTCTCTAAAAAATCAATACATATGATTAAAAAAAAATAGCATCTGATGTAAGTTCAATATGCTAGAAATGGAGAATGAAAGAGCATAAACAAATGCAAAATCAATGCCAGAAGTGAGTAAAACATATATATGAAGGAGGTTGAAAAAAAATCTCACAAATTATAGAAATATATAAATTAAGACAGTGAAAATGTTCAGACATTTCTGGCTATAGCTTACATTAAAATTATAATTCAAAACTTTAGGACTGTTAGCTGTCAATTCTGAAAACATTCATTTACTTCAGTAAGTGGGTAACCACCACAACAAAAAGACATCTTCATACAGGTGGGGTCTTTGTGTGTATGGCAGCAAGAAGAATATAGCTGTGCAAAGATGGACATTTTCTCTTGAAGCAGCCATGAAATTTTTTCCTGATAAAAGGCCTATGATTTTTAAAAGTGAACACTGCTGTTTTTCTCCACTGTTGCAAACTGACCTAAGCCCTCTTGCCCATTCAGCAAATGTCAGAGATCTTTTGATAAATATTCATAGTCCCTGGGTTTAGAGGAGGTGGAACTATATTTCCTTCATATCTTTAGTACCAGGTGGTAGGTATCAAAGAAGGCAAATACTGCCTAATGTACAAATATGTATAGCAAGAATGCTCAAAACAGTCTTGACCTATTCAACAGCATGGAAAATACCTCTCTGCCTTATATTTTTTTCCACTGGCTCTTTTTGTGAAAACTTGACTCAAAGGTACACTTGTGTATTCTTTGAGGACGAAATTTGCCAAACTTATAGTGAGGTCAAGTACATTCCCTGTGAATTTGGATGAAGGAATGGATTAATGTGCACTTATTACATTAACACTACATAATAGACACAAAACCTGAATGGCATAAAAAACTACCCTATATAATAAAGAGCTAATATGCTAATTAGACCAAACAAAAGAACCACTGTCCGGACAACCTTCAGGAGGAAGCTGGAGCTGTGAGGGCCGGCCGGGGCTTTGAGGGGCTTCGAGGGGTTGCTTGGGCCGAGCACCTTGCACAAATTTCATGCATCGGGCCTCTAGTAAATTATATACATAATTTTTTTGCATGTTGGCAGGTTGGGGTGAAGGATGTGGCTCTGCACTAAGCTATGGCTCCAGCTCGACTTGGCTCTATGCTTAGATATGATTTGATCTGGGGCTCAAGTAAGTGGAGAAGCAGCTACATGGATGAAGCTCATCTTATAAGAATAGGAGAGGCAGAAGAGGGCAAGCCCAAACTGCACAAGCACTTTTTAAGCCTTTGCTTGTCACTCACACTAATATTCTGTTGTCTAAAGCAAGTCATATGACCAACTCAATAATGAAGGGGTGAAGAAATAGACTCCTCTTTAGGTGGGGGAACTGCAAAGTCAAATGACAAAGAATGTACAATTGGGGCCATAAAACCACAAGGATCAACAAGGTTATAGAACTCAAAAGCTACATGCACTGCTCACCAAATTTTCTACTTAATCCTAAGAAAATGAGAACTATATATATATTCCTAATCAAACACTTTTCTTGAACATCGCCATTTCACCAATACAAATACTACTTCTAACATCCTCTTGCTAATTAGAAACACTCTGGTGTAGATTTCCATAATGATACCTGAAATGTTAAGTAATACCATTGGAGTATTGATTCCTGCTTAAGGCAGTTCAAGTGTTGTCAAAATAATCCCAGTACTGTAGACACACATACATCATACCATTTATACTTAAATTTTTTTAAAAAATAGTTATCTCATAGACAACACAAGAGCCACAAGTCTTTCAAGGAAGTAATACCTCCTGGGCTAATGTTCCTTAGGAAATCAGCCCCTTAGATTATAATTTTATAAGCTTGGTGGAAAAGAATTTCAGGTTTTTCAAATAACAGGTGGAGCAGAATTTGAGCCTGAGCTATTACCTGAAATTCCCTTCCATAGTTTCTTTTCTTCCTTCCTTTCTTTCTTTCTTTTTTTTTTTTTTTACCTCAGTTGGCCTTGGGTACCTGTTGTCGCACATTCCTGAAGTGTGACCATCCTGACCCATTATCAATTGATTAAAAAGTAGCCTAGAAACAGCTAGAAAGCATTAACAACCATTGGTAATGTCAGGGCTACATAAAATTTCTTCTAATAAGGAATTTCCCCTGGAGGGAGACAGAATTACCATCTCAGCCAGTTAGCTGGAGATTGAAAAGGTGAGGAGAGCAATCTTTCAGAAATGAGTGGCAATTCTTGACTGAAATCTTTGAGAAGAAGAAAGCTAAGTTGGAAAAATATTCACAAGAAAATTGCTCTCCTGATGTTCCCCAAAGCTGGTATGGGAAGCCAAGCAGGCAGTCATGCAAGGACAGTTAATTGCCTATGAGGCTTGCAACAAAAGAATAAACCAGAGGGAAATTATTGGATTGGAATCCAAATATAAATTTTCAGAAAGTAAATTAGTGAATGATAATAAAGTCAAACACAGGAAAATAAATCCTGTAAAATACTACAAAAATAATAGCAGGCACTCGACATGTTTCTAAATGAAAGAAAACTATGCCTGTAAGTTCAAAATCTATTTGTATTCTAACACTTCTTAGTGGGCAAAATGAAGCTACACTTATCCTATATAATAAAAGGGTAATATGCAAATTGACCCTAATGGTGGAATGACCAGAACGACCACTCAACCAGTCACTATGAGGCTCACTGACCACCTCTCAGTCCCTTTCCCCAGCTGGCAGGCTCCCATCGCCCAATGGCAAATGGGGAACCAGGGGTGGGTGGCGGGGGATGTGGGCGGCACCAGGCTAAGGACCCCGCCCCACCAGTTGCCCCCACACACAGAGTGCTACCCATGGTGGGGGCAGGGCCAGCGAGTGGGCAGGAATGGCCTACCTCTCAGTCCCTCCCCCTGGCTGGCAGGCTTTGATCGCCCAATGGTGAACGGGGAACTAGGGGTGGGTGGCAGCAGGGGGAGGGGCGGGGCCGGCTGCGGACAGCTGGGGAAGATGGCCCTGATCGCTGGCCAGGACTAGGGACCATACCCGCGCACGAATTTCATGTGCTGGGCCTCTACTTTGAACAATAAAGATAATATGGAAAGGGTCTATTAGAATTCATGAAGGTATGAATTGCAAAACATCTGAATTTCTTTTAAGAGAGTTTTGGCAATTATTATTTTAAGTGTTAAAGAAAATAAAACTATGTGCAATAATTCTGGACATCAGTAAAGTCATTATGACATTTCTCTAAAAAATTGTGCTATAATTTTTAATAGACTATGTAAGAGGTCTTTGAGGTTTATGGGTTTTGCCCAAATCTCTACAAATTATCAATAAAATATTAGATCCATTTGTTGTTGAGAATTTCTTTTGTCTTTGAAAATATTTTAAAATTCTTTTGACTTGTCAAAATAAAAGAAACAAGTGATTATTTTGTAAGCTAGTATTATTATCTGTAAAATCTAAAATGCAAAATGTTATTTCTTATAATTTCAAAGGTCAAAATGTTTAATAAAATAAAATGAATGTACAGGCTGTGTCTGTGGGGGGCAGAGGACTATGGGAAATCTTTGTAGTTCCCATTTAATTTTGTTGTGAACCTAAATCTACTATAAAACATACATATATTAGAGGCCCGGTGCACAAAATCGTGCATGGGTAGGGTCCCCAGGCCTGGCTGGTGATCAGACTCCGATCAGGCCTTCCGGCTGCTGGCCGGGGCCTTCTTTTCCTGGGCTGCCAGCCGGGGCCTTCCTTTGTTCTGCACCACCCTCTAGTGATCAGCAAACATCATAACAGGTGGTCGAACTCCCGGTCAGTCAAACTCCTGGTCTGTCGAATTCCTGAGGGGACAATTTGCATATTAGGTTTTTATTATATAGGATACACACACACACACACACACACACACACACACACACACACACACATATATATATATGTTTGTAAATAAAATTTACAATTAAAAATGTCAATGTCATATAGTTTAACCCCTTTATATAAATATGAGAAAACTATTCTTGGATAAATTAAGTACTTTGCACAAGGTCAGGTTTTCTAGTTTAGATATTAGATCTTTGGACTTCTAGTAAAGTTCTCCTTAATTCCAAAATTCTCAATAATATTTTAACCAGGAAGAAATCTCACATATAGATATTAAATGAAAAATAAAACTCTTAGCTGATTGAAAATGGAAAGCTTTTATATAAATATTCCCTGGGACAAAAGTGAAATCAAAAGGAACATTTTAAACTATCTAAAGGTCAATGAAAATGTAGTACTTTATATTAAAATATACAAGACACACTGCAACTTTATTCCAAATAAAATAGATAATTTAAATATCTACATTACTAAAGAAAAACACCACAATTAAAGACCAGGGGACTTACTCTAAAGGCTTAGGGAAACATTGAAAAAGTGAATTAAAATTGTAGGAGAATGAGAAACTCACATGAAAAAGTATTGAATTTAATTTAATTGAAAAAGTAAGAGTAGATAAATGAGTTCTAAAGTTTGCTCTTACAAAACAGAAACTACAAAATTTATATAGTAACATTAAGTGTAAATAAATTAAAATAAATGATAGAATTTATGAAACTCAATGAAAAATTTAGAGAAAACATAAATTATTTCAAAGTAAAATTTATCAAAATTGGCCAAAGTTGAAACTTGAACATGTTTTTTACCAACGAAGAAATAAAAACGAGGATTAAAAAATTGATGTTTTATATCTGAGTTTTAGATAACTTTTAAAGAAGAAGGAATTCAATGCTCTTAAAAGCATTTCAGACCTATAAAAAATAAATTTTTTCAGTTAAAATTTATTTATGAAACTAGTATAACCTAGTTTTTTTGAGATGAAAAAATATAGACCAATTTCCCATATGAATATATTTGCAAATATTCTAATATGTTAACTAATATAGCTAGTAATGTAATGAAGTTGGATTACATCACGACCCAATAGGATTCACTGCAAGAAAGCAATGGCAATTCAATATGAAGAAATTCACTCACTCAACCAGGGTTGTTGAGTGCTTTCTGTGCACCAGTAGTTTTATGATTTTGTTGTGCTTGACTATTAATGAAGACTAATACATTTTTCCCTTCCTTTATAATGGAGGGTGACAGACAATCAAAAAAAAACAACAACAACTAAGGCTATGAAGAAAACAAATCCAAAGTAAGGAACTGAAGTAGACATATACTGAGGCTATTATAGGTGCAATTGTTAATATTTATTTTTAAAGTAAATTTATTGGGTTGACATTGGTTAATAAGATTATATAGG
Organism: Cnephaeus nilssonii; assembly: GCF_951640355.1. NCBI lineage: Eukaryota > Metazoa > Chordata > Mammalia > Chiroptera > Vespertilionidae > Cnephaeus > Cnephaeus nilssonii. Next base: position 19,847,594 of record NC_137089.1, read on the forward strand.
TTTTAAATATACAATTTTATGATACATCATCTGTACATTGTGTTGTGTGCCCACCACCCAAAGTCAAATCTTCTTTCCTCACCATATATTTGTTCCCCCTTTATTACACCCTCACCTGCTTCCCATATTGTTGTTTTTGTCTATGAATTTTTCTTTGTCTTGTTTTTCATTTGTTGCTTTTAGTTTCATATTACACATAGGAGTAACATCATACACTTCTTAACTTTTCTGTCTGACATTTTGCTTAACATGATATTCTCAAGATTTATCCATGTTGCAAATGACAGTATTTCATCTTATGGTGGAATAGTATTTCATTGTATATATGTACTACATCTTTATCTAATCATCTAGTGAATGACACTTTGGTTGTTTCTGTCTTGGCCATCATGAACAATATTGCAATGAGTAAATGGGTGCATATATCTTTGCAAATAAGTGTTTTCAAAATTTTCAGGTAGATATCCAGAAGAGGGATTGCTGGGTCATATAACTCTATTCTTAACGTTTGAGGAGCAATTTTGATTGAACTCCTTAAAAAAATATTTGAACAAAGATCTGAATGATGTGAAATGTGACCCATGGAAAGATCTGGAGAAGACACTTTCTGGGGAAGTCTAAAGGCCCTCAGCAAGAATATCAAGAAATCCCATGCAGATGAAATGCAATTGATAAGAGGAAGTATGTCAGGCAATGAGACAAAAGAAGCAGACAGCAGATGGGTCAACACCAGGCCTTTTAGATCATAGTGGATACTATTCTAAGTGTTGTGGAAAACTATCTTCTTGTTTTAAGAACAGTGATAATGTAATTTATATTTAAAAATATTATTATCCATGCTTTGAAGAGAACTGAATGAAGGATGGCAAAAGGGCATAATAAGAGGCTTTTTTTTTTTTTTTAGTAGTTCAAGTAAAAGATAATGATGGCTTAGACTAACAAGAGGTACAGGCAATGAGAAGTAGTTGAATTTGATATATATTTTGAAAAAAATGCAGCAAATGTGAATGGTAGATTAATTTGGGGATGGCAGAAAAAAGGAGTCAAGGATATATTTTTCTGTATATGTGTGTGTGTGTGTGTATATATATATATATATATATATATATATATATAATATATATATATTATATATATATTATATATATATGTATGTATGTATTTGTAGTTGCATATGTATATGTGGGGAGGTGGAGTATGCTTCTGACTTATAATGCAATTTATTGAGATGAGAAGAATAAAGTTTAATGTGGTAGAGAGTAACATTCATTTTTAAATATTAAATTTCAGTTGCCAAATTGATTTGCCTGCTCTAAGTCCCACATATTTTCATATAAAATTTTGAAAGTTTTTAATTTCTACAAAAATTATTTCTTTAAAAATTCTATAAATGCCTGCTGAGATGCTGATAGTGATTGAATTGATCCTATAGATCAATTTGGGAGAATTCCCATTTCAATACTACTCAGTTTCCAAATTCACTTACATGGAAAGTCTATCCATTTACTTAGGTATTCTTACATTGACCTCAGCCATGTATAGTTTTCAGTGTATAAATCTTGCATTTATTTTGTTAAATTTATCTATGATTTTCTTTTCTTTTAGATGCTGTTTTTTTAATGTTTTGAATGTTTCTTGCTGGAATATGGAAATAAAACTGTGTCTTGTTTCCTGAAAACTTTATAAACTACAAATTTGTTTGAGAGCTTTTATGGTGGAATTCTTAGAATATTTGTGTATGGCATCATGTAATCTACAAAGACAGAGTTTTACTTCCTCCTTTCCAATCTGTATGCCTTCCTTTTTTTTTTTCTTGCTGTTTGCTTTGCCAAACTCTGTTCAAATTTTAAAAAGAACTGGTGAGAGCAGACATGTTCTTAAAACATGATTAGTTTCTGATCTTAGGAGGAAATAATTCAGTCTTTCTTCATTAAGTGTGTTAGATAGATTTTACTTGGGTGTTCTTTATCAAGTTGAAAAATTGTATTCTATCAATAGTTTGTTGAGATTTTTAATCTTGAACAAATGCTAAATTTTGTCAACTGCTTTTTTCTATGTTTATTGAGGCATTCATGTGATTTTTATCCTCAATTATATTAATACAAACTCTTACATTGAGTTTCATATAGTAAATTAACTTGAATTCCTGGGATAAATACCACTAGGTCATGATGTATAATCTTTTTTATATGTTACTGAATTTTTTGTTGTTAATATTTTGTTGTAGACTTGGTATATCATTGGATATTGATCTTTGCTCTTTTCCTTGTGACGTCTTTTGATTTGGGACCAGTGTAAGACTGTCTTCATAGAATAAGTTGGGAGGGATTATTTTTTCCCTCCACTTTTCTGAACAGGTTTTAAAAGTTCAGTTTTAAAAATTTATACTTCTTATTGAAATATTTGTTAAAGTCCACTAATAATGCTACCTGGGCCTATGGTCTTTTTATTTTTATTTTTTGACATGTTTTCAATTACTAGTCAAACATATTTACTATTCAAATTTTCTATTCTCCCTTAAGTTAGTCTAGTGACTTGATTATTTTAGAATTTTTTCGTGTCATCTAAATTGTGTAATTTAGCATGATTGTTAAAAATACTCCCTTAGAGTGTCACTTCTGTGAAGCCTTCTTTGTCTCCCCCAGAGGGAGGAACGGACGGCCTTGGCATTATTTTCATGCTTCCCTTAACCCACTAGGATCTCCCTTGCTTACAGCAATTTGCACACTGTACTGAAATAGTCAATGTAGGCATCTGTCTCTCAATCAGACACTGAGCTCAGGTTGTATCTTAATAATTTTTGAATTACCAGTGTCCTTCAAAGGGCCTGTTCCATGATAGGTACTGGGTGTAGGTTGGTTTTCCTCAAAGCAGATGCTGCGGTGGGGATTTGTTTTCAAGTGACTTATTATGAAACTGCTCTCAGAAGAAGAAACAAGTAAGGGGGAAAAGGGCTAAGGGGGAGAAGAGGGCAAGCAGAGATGTGATTACAGGCTAACGTTCTATAGAGGGGAGTTTTCAGCCTGATCCCATTGGGAGCTCTGGAGAGTAAGTTTAGGCCTCCATAGAAGCAGGTAATATCTGTAGTTCAGTAGTGATGTTTCCTCCTTTACTACTGATTTTGCTCATTTTTATTTTTTCTCTTATTTTCTTCAACAGTCTGTTTACCAATTTTGTTAATATCTTTAAAGAAACAACTTTCATTTCATTGATTTTTCTCTATTGTTTTCTGTACAGAGGGTGAGTTGATCTATTCACTCTATTATGCCAGAAATGAATCTCTAGTTAAAGCAGAGATACATCATTCCAGGTGCACTAATCAGACTCTATGAAGGTGCTTGCACTGAGTGTTTACTTCTTGAAATTCCCAAGATGTATCTGGTGCTCACCAAAATTGAGATGCAATAATTTTTGGCAGGTCTGAAAATTTGGTTATGTCTGTATTTGGAAGCAATTATATGTATGCTCCTGGTGTAAGATAATCAAAATTAAATGATAACTTAGGTACAATCAACCAAAAGTTACATATTTATACTAGAAATTCGTGTACTGGTAGGGTCCCTAGTAGGGTCCCCACCTTCTGGTCGAACTCCCGGACAAACTCTCGGTCAAGGGGACAATTTGCATACTACGCTTTTATTATATAGGATGTAACTATGTATATATGTAACCATTTAAATAATAAAAAAATATATTACTATCATACCAGCTGTTTAGCACACCCTTTTCTTCTGCAGACAAATATACATATAAAATCAAATTGCAATTGAAAGGTTTGGCACAAATAGGTAATTATGGCAGAGAAAGCTAAATAATTGTTACGTGGTTAATATGATTAGGTTATGAGAATTTGATATCTCCTTCTCCCCTTGATGATTACACTTGACATAGCAAATTCAAATATGCAAGGCAATCACTTCTTCATGGACAGTCTTAGAGACATATTGACAGTTCTTTCTCTTTGGTTGTACTTATTCTAGATTCCCTTCAGATCTTTAATTAACAAGATTGAGCTAAGTGCAGTATTAGTTTTAGCTACATGATTGGATTTGCATATATACAAAGTCTTTTCACAGACACATATTTAATATCTTCCCTATTATAGACTATTTCTGTCAGGAGCCTCATTATTAAGAGGATGACATACTATCAAATGATATTAAGATCAGAATAAAGAATATCTTCATCACTGATGTCTTAGCAGCACTCTATATAAAAGTTGAGAGAAGGATATATTACTTTTTCCAACACTGGGTAAGTATTAAAATAATTTTGATACAGTTTTATATCTAATAAGATGCCGAAGTTATTATAAATTTTGGTAATCGATTGTCATACATTATCTATATTCATAACATATATTTTAATTTAGAAACATTTATTAATATTAGTAATAAGATAATTCAGAAAATTTTTTTTAGATAGTAGACATTTCAAAATATTACACTCTAAATTTAAAAGTGATGCATGAAGATTATAGGGTAGAAAGGGAAAAATAATTTTTTACAACACTTATTTATATGAGGCCTAAACAAAGGCAACTCCATTGAACACTTTACTTCTGTTGCCTGTTCTCATAGTTTCATGTGTAACAAGAACCTACGTGTACTTGCTTTGAGATTATCACTTGTATTTGCATATTTTGATTTTGATCATATAAACTAAAGGCTATAAATTGGTAGCTCAGGGATAACAGAAAGACAGAGACTCATGTAACCTTACAACATTTGACTTTAGTCTTTACTCAGGTCAAATTTTTCTACACGGCCTTTAGGCTGTCAATGATAGCATTTGAGTTGGTTGGGTCTCAAATAGTCATAAAAATAATTCACACATCCACATGATTATCTGGACAATTTTAGCATAGTAAAACACCATCCATTAGTATTTTTTTTTCTTTGTGTTTTGCTGGAAGAGATTTGGGGATATACTTTTTAGATAATTGGCTCCATTTCTGTCTTAGTCAGTTTGGGCAACTACAACAAAGTTCCAGGTAGACTGGGTGGCTTATAAACAACAGAAATTTATTTCTCATCATTCTATTGGCTGGGAAATTAAAGATCAAGGTGCTGGCACATTTCGTGTCCAGGGGGAGCCTAATTCCAGTTCATAGTCAGCCTTTTTTTTTTTTTTTTTTTACTGTGTTCTTAAAAATGAGTGCTCTGGTATCTCATTTATAAGAGCACTAGTCCCATTCATGAGGACTAAACCCTCATAACCTAATCCCCTCCCAAAGTTTGCACCTCCAAATACCATTACATAGGAAATTATAGTTCAACATGTGAATACTGCAGGGTACAAACATTTAGTTTATAACAATTGCCCACTTCATTTTGCATATGTAGACACAGGAAAATTCCTGTGACCATATAGAATGCCCAGAGAGTTATGTCTGTTGATTCTGCTGAGACTCAAGGAAAAAACAAAATCATTACATTTATACCATAAAGGACAGTTAACACTAACTTTTATTTTTAAGGAAAAACTCCTTAGAAACAGTGGAATTCAATGTGTTCTTGAAAAATAATTATCATGTTTATTGTAGGAAAAAGTCTATAATAGGGCTGCTTTCGCATGGGCCCAGATTCATTCATACAGAATTTCTCATTAGTAAAAAAAAGTTTTCTTCAACTAAATTACATAGAGATGGTCCTTGAAAGACTCCAGAGAGAGCAATCCCAACCCAATAATTTCCAAGTAGCTTTGCCCATTCTGACTTATAGTCTATACCCTAGCAGAGTTTCACTCAGCTTGTTTGTTGCTAAGCAACAAATAGGGACTAGGGTTTAAGCTTCTAGAATCACTTGCACATTAATTATAAGCCAGTAACATTAAAATAATGCAAGTTTTAATAATGAAGGGTTTTACATATGTTGTCACAGTATGACTTGTTACCACCCAGGAAGAGAAAGACCTGTGTGCTACTTGTCATGGGAAAATGGCATTTCATTAGCATTTTCAGGTACCAAGGGAGCAGGTTTTAAGAGAAACAATTAGGTATGTTATAGCTATCTTTCCCTTTCTCAAAGGTTTTCTTTACTAATTGCAATTGCCTTCCCGTTCTTTGAACTACTGAAAATAGCTAACAATAGTAGGTGTTAAGTTTCCTAGTTGGGAAGTGTTTTGGTGATTGCACGACTGCCAAATACTTTTCAATGCAAGGAAATGAAAGACCATTAAATGTAAAGAAATTAAAGACCAATTTTTTGTTCCCTATGCTTAGAGATCTTTATCAGAATTTAATTTTCCCACCAGGAAAAAGCAATATTCTCAAAGTGCTTACACTGCTCTCTTTAGTCAGCCTCCTTCATGAAGTTCTGTTTCTATATGGTTTTCCATTCTTTTTACATGGAAAACTCTGGGACATGTATTACTTAAGCAAATACCATTTCTTGTCCTATAGTAGCATGCCAATGTTTGGCAATTAAAATGACCGTGGAAAACCTGAAATGGTGTCAGCGGTTAGCTGCTGAAAATGTGTTTATTCAGACTGGGAAGCTACGTTGATTGGGCAGTGTGGGTCTCTCAATTAGCAAAACTTGGATATGAACTATTATATCTGTACTTCAGCCTATCAACTAAACTCATTTAAAAGACCTGCCATATTAAAAAATGCATCCAGCCTTTACACATGTATAATTCTTTGCACAGTACAGTGAAAAGAATATGGACTCTAAATTCAGATAAATATGAGTCTGGTTTCAAGCTCTGGCATTTGATATCTGCCGGACGATAGCTCAGGACTTCATTGTTTCTTAGTCTTAGTTTACTCACATATAAAACGGGACATGGAGGTATTAACTTAACTCAAGGGATAAGTGTATGACCACTCTAAGATACCTTTCCTGACCAGCCACCCCCACTTTTATTTCTTTGCTGTGCTTTCATATTGGTTTGATTATTCACTTTTTTTGTCCATTTTGTTCTTTTAAAAAAATACTTATTATTGAAAGTATTGCATATGTCCCCTTTTCAAAGTCACATGGATTTATACCTGGAAGACTAGGAGGCAACACCTTTCCTATTAAATATGATCACATAACATTTTGCTAGCAGTGTGTGAAATTAACATAAAATATATAGGTATTCATCACCAATAAACATTGAAAAAAGGTAACATGATTGGTCATCTATGTGTGCATTTATTATTTATGAAGTAATGTGTGGACTATAGAGTGAGCAATGGAGTTTGCATTGTATGAGTTTACTCACTGTAACCATAACTCTTAACTATAATCTTGTTCCTGGTAACTGAAATGTGAATGATTTTATTGTGAGACTGGTGTCATTTAACTAAACCTGGGTACCTGAAATTCATGTTTATTACAGCAGGGCAAAACAAGGACTGGTGTGTGTGTATGTATGTATGTATCTATCTCCTTTTTTTCCCCTGAGAGAACATGGACTTTGTCTATTTTATTCTCTGCTGTTTCCCTAGCACTCAGAGCAATGCTCAGTACATAATGTGGAATAATAATAATAAAAAAAGAATGTTATCACATGCCTAGACTGCTTATCACAGAGCCCAGCACATACAACAATTACCCACTAAATGCTGGGTTTCTTAGTATTTGTCTAATGCCTCTGGTTTTTAGAAGATATGTATTTGTCAGAATGAATTAAGTACTCAGTGTGCTCTAAATGTATACAGTATTTGGCGCAGTATAATTTTGTGAAAGAGGATAGAATTTACTTATCTGAAACAGTCGGATGGTACAGCTTAAGGCTTTGTGTTCCACAGTTATAGATCTCAACCTGACGGTTGGCTTTGCTACTTCACTTTAGGTAAGTGATTTAAACATTCTAGACCTCAGTTTCTTTATCTGTATAAAGGCAGCAACAATGTTTACTCACCTAATTAAAGTATGTGAGGCTTAAGAGAGATTATATGTGCAAAGTGCTTAGCCCAGTGCCTGGCACTTGGTAAGCGAAGAAAATATTTTAACTATTGTTTATGTGTTTGTGGCCAATAAGAAAAGAAATTAAAGATAGGATGAATTTAAAAATGTAGCTGATGAGAACATATTAAAAATATATCCAGCTGTGACCATATGTTGTATTTTTCAATTTAAATGTAATTTCCCCAAGTGTAATTAACTTTCCTGTTGAAAGTGAAATCTGAAATTGAGCCAAGCCCATGTCCTTTTCTTGGAGGAAACAACTGTAACAACCACAAAGCAGGAGATGTCTATAGAGAAACGAGAGCTATGGTCGATTATAGTGAGCACTGAAGTCAAATTAAAGATTATTCTGAAACCAAAACCAGGTAAAAGAATTCATTATATTATTTAGTTTTCAAAATACGGCAAGTTTCTTAGCATCTATGAGCCTCAGTTTCTTTATCTGTGAAATGGAGATGGTAAAAATCCTTATCTCACTAAATATTTTGAGGGTCAAATGAGATAATGCATATAAAATATTTATCGTAAATTCTTCATATAGTAAGAATTCAATAAAATGTAACTGACCTATTCCTCTTTTCATATCAAATTACTCTCAATCCCTGACTATTCTTTCTTTCTTTATTATGAATTTTATTTCTCTACATTCTTTTTCATTTTTGCCATTTCCCTTCTAGTCACATGCTCATAAAAAGATTACTGTAACAATCTTTCTCTGGTTTTCCTGTCTTCATTTGTTCCCTCACGTACTCCTTTGCTGCAGTTTTTAATCATTTTCCTTGTACAAGAAAAATTAAAATTCTTGGCCACCAATTGTAGTTCTTACAAACTATCAAGTTATCCCTTTCATAATCTTCCTGATTTGGTTAAATACATCTACTTACTGTTTCTCTATTCTTTCCCATATAGCCATCATGACTGGACAGTAGATTTTTTTTCTCTGTGCCATCCTATCTAATAATAGACAAATATGCAAATTGACCATACCTCCGACACACCCACAAGCCACGCCCATAATCCACGCCCACCATCCAATCAGAGCGAGTATGCAAATTAACCCAAACCAAGATGGCTACAGCCACAGAGAGCAAGGTTTCCTAGGTAACAGAGGAAGCCAAGCTTTCCGCCTGCCCTTGCCAGGCCTAAGCCTCCACTCAAGCTACAAAGTTTCAATTATAGAAGGTAAACAAATTCAAACAAATGGCGGCAGAATGGAGCTTGAGAGAGCAGGCCAAGGTTGCCGCCGGCAACAGGGGAAGCAAAGCTTTCCGCACACCCTGGCCGGGCCCACCCGCTTAAGGCAACAAAGTTTCAATTATAACCCCAACACAAATGGCTGCCCGCCTCGGAGGGAGCCCCAGGCTTGGCTCCGCTCCAGGCTACAAAGTTTCAATTGTGGAAGGAAAATAAATTCCAGATACCAGGGCCTCTGCTTGGGTTGCCAGGGGGCGTGGCCGGCCTGCAAACCACCACAGGCCCCTCGCTCAGGCCACCCCACACCCCAAGGGAACCCCCACCTGATCTGGGACGCCCTTCAGGGCAAACCAGCTGGCCCCCACCCCTGTACCAGGCCTCTATCCTATCTAATAAAAGAGTAATATGCAGATTGATCATCACTACAACACACAATATAGCTGCCCCCATGTGGTCAAAGATCCTGCCCTCATGTGGACACAAACTGGCCACCACAAGATGGCCAGCAGGAGAGGGCATTTGGGAGGCACCCAGCCTGCAAGGGAGGGCAGTTGAGAGGGACCAAGCCTGCAAGGGAGGGCAGTTGGAGGTGATCAACCCTGCAGGAGAGGACAGTTAGGGGTGACCAGGCCGGCAGAGGAGGGAAGTTGGGGGCAAACAGGCTGGCAGCAGAGTGGTTAGGGGGTGATCAGGCTGGCAGGCAGAAGTGGTTAGGGGCAATCAGGAAGGCAGGCAGGCAAGCAGTTGGGAGCCAGCAGTCCTGGATTGTGAGAGGGATGTCCGACTGCCCGTTTAGGGATCCAACTGCCCACCAGGATTGGGCCTAAATGGGCAGTCGGACATCCCTCAAGGGGTCCCACATTGGAGAGGGTACAGGCTGGGCTGAGGGACCGGGCCTCTAGTCTCTAATAAGTTGGAAGCTGTCTATTGATGGACATTCTGAGCCTGCCCCTTAACTCAGGAAGAGGAAAAAGCCTCAGTGGGTTAGTGATATGTGCCGTGAGCTGGGGCGTGGGGACAGGAGAAACACCAGAGATATGTCATTTCCGACTTATGTTATTTCCCCCTGACAAGATAATCCTTACATGTATTTTATCTGCTTCTCCAAGTTCTAACCTTTTAAGAAATTTAGCTCAAATCCCACCTCTTCTAGAATTATCCCACTCTCCCAGCTATCCTATTCCACAAGAATCACTGCCTTCTCACAGGGGACTTACAACTTGAATCTCTTCTTTGGCACCAACATATACTCATATTCTAATCTGTAGGTCCTATGATGTCAACTACATTGTGCTTCTTTCCAGAACAAAGAATTCTGTGTGCATTGATTATCCATAGTTTTTAATAACCAGTAATAACAATAGTTTTCATTCTTATTATTCTATTTCATCTTTTAAAATTTTATCTTATTTGTACCTTTTCCAACTGAGACTGCTGGTAATAAAAATGGTTCAGGACAGGAATTAATGAAGATCTAATCCAAAATGCCTGGACATGAGAGAGTGAAAAGCATAATTCAGAGGTAGAGGGACACTGGACTTTGATAATATTACTTTAGCCAGTGGATCTAGTCATACCCTCCTCTAGTTAAGTACTTTTAGATTATGTAAGCCAATAAATTTCTGTTTTATAAAAAGAAAAACAAAAAACAATAGCTTATTGGTTGTTTACAAACCAAAAAATTCTTGACTAAAAGCATTAGAATAGCTACTCATTAAACAGTAATTGTATAACTAAATGGAGAATATAAGTGTAAAAATAAACAAGTGGCTTTAAAAATGTTTCATCCTGTTTGTTTTTTTACTCAAAAATTCTGGTCATTATAAAATCTCTCTATTTTGAGTTCTGTAAATAGTCTCATTTATTTGTTTACAGATTTCTCTTAGAGCAAGAATCAGCAAGGTTTTATTATGAAATAAAGGTGGAAATTACAAATCGGTAGGGGAAAATTGGTTGTTCAATGCACAAAAAAATCAGAACTGTACTGTTACTTTAGGGTAAAAATAAAGGTATATTTTATTTGCTTATTCTAAAGCTTTTATGACATATTGGCTCCTTAAGCAATATTTGGAAAAAGGGTAATACTGATGACAATTACTTTTAAAGCTCCTGAAACAATATCAGAGGAATTGTAGAAGAGGAATTGTAGAAGAATGGGAGGTGTGATTAATATGTGAGAGAACATGTGAAGACAAAGAGTAATAAAAGAACATACTGCAGTTGGATTACTTCATTTGAAGAATAAAGAGATCATGGAAGAAGTGGTAAGAGGTGAGAACAGAGGTCACGAACATCCTCATAGACTTAAGCAAAATAAGTGCTGCTTTACTGTGGAAGCTCTAGTGAAATATTGAAAGATTCCTTCCTAAGGATTGCAATGAGTAGTTTTACATTTCAGAAAGCCCATGCAGATAAAAATGTACAGGGTATATTGAATGAAATCAAGATTGGGGACACAGACCAAATAGAAGCTTATTGCAGTAGATGGGAGTCCTTGAATGTAGAGGAAATAGAAATAAATAACATAAAACGTATTCAAGAAAATTATAGAAATAAGCATCCAAAAATCATGTCTACTTTTATCATTGAAAAGAGTGATGAATTTATGAAATGTAGGTTTATAAGAAGCATCCAAAGATCATGTTTTAAAACCTTGAGTTTGAGGTACTTTTGAGAAACATTATTGAAAATTTCCAGTTAGCTTTAAGGGCCTAGGCCCCTGTATTCATTTATTCAGCTTGTCAATGGTTATTAAGCATCTTTTTGGCTTGTATAGGCATTGTTATAAGTGCTGAGGGTTTAGTGGCAAAGGGTCCAAGTCTTTGCTCTCATGAAGCTAGAATCTAGGGTAGAAATAAGCAATAATCAAAGAGACAAATTCATACATGATATACTTTCAGTTAGTGATATATAATATGAAGAAAATAAAATAGGATATGTTTCTAGAGAGGAGGCTGTTCTAAATGGGATGGTCAGACAAAGACTCTGAGGAGACATTTAAACACAGACCTTCATAATGAGAATGAATCTTGTCACATGAGCTAAGGGAGAGGAAAATTTAAAGTGGTGGTGAGTTGTCAACATTGTCAAAACCTACAGAGTACAATAAAATAAGGTTATAAAAATGTCCTTTGGATCTAGCTCTCTGGAGGCTATTGGTGACCTAAATGAGAATAGTTTAAGCAGGTACAGGAACAGCTGCTAGATTGAAAAAGGAAGGCATGGATGGGCTTAAAGAAGTACAGAGGGTTAGCACAAGATAATTTTTAAAAGGAAGCTTGGCTGTGGAGGGGCAGGGAGAAATAGCATTGATGCCAGGTTCTGGGGGTGTCAGCAAAGAAATTTGTAAACTTTTTCAATTATGTATTTTTCATAAATCTGCAGAATCAGTACCTTTTGTGCAATGCTCATTAGAGATTAAATTTAGCATGTTAGCTAAGTGATACATTGTTTTAGAGGTGGGTGATAGTAATTTTTTCTTGGCCCATTAATTTCATGGTAGAACCAAAATGGACAAAAGCTGGGAAGCTGTGGGCACAATATACACATGCTGCAAAATATAAAGAGCTGAAATCCAAACACTAATAATAGTAGTAGTAGTAGTAATAGGAGGTAATAATATTTCCAAAGCATTTCTAAATTTAAAGCAGGGTCTTTTTCCTTGAGTCACTGTTATTATAACATGATGAGAGCAATATTAAAACTTTTCTTTGTAGAATGATTAAAATGTTTGCTCTTTCTGATTCAATATATCATGGGAACAAGCCTTGGAAAAGAATGTTACACTGTCATTAATAAACATGTAGATACACCTCCAAAAAGAGCTGAAAAACAAGCATAATTTGGCCTAATAATCTTAGTTCCACTGTGTTTTTACCCTCCTGAGTGTATAAGCAATTCTTATTGTACCAAGTGGCACTTAAAAAAAACTGTCAAATGATGACAACCACCATTATTTTTGTTCTCCTTTCAGTAATTGTTCTTTTGTTTTACCAGGTAGTGATGCCATTTCTGATTTTTAAAGTAAGACTTTCCAGTTTCTTTTAAAAAGCTTTTATAAAGCCTCTGGTGCTGAAAATTAAATGCCTCCAGGAATGTTTCTGTGTCATTAGGATGTGAACTAATGATGAGCTATGAGATTGGGTCTCTACCTAGAAACCGCTCCAGAGACCCAGAATTTAATTGACTGCACAAGTAAAATAGGGCTGTCCTTGCCATGCTTGGCAACAGCCAGGTCTCCAACAAGTCATTGAGCATTTTTCATAACCAATTAATATATGACACCTTACATAACATGGGCTTGCTATTTTGTATTAAAAGAAACTAGGGCAGGGCTGCTAAACCAAAAAAAAAAATGTTAAGAATATCTGCAGCTCAGACAATTAGGTTTCTATTCCGAATACTCTGCAATTATTTCAGAGGTAACAGAGGTGACCCTAAGATTTTCCACAAACTTCCTTTACAATGTAAACCTTTCTTACCACAAGAACAACGTCAACATTATGTGCATGGATAGTGACTGAAAATATTTCTGAAATGATGATAGTTTATCTAGTGAATAACAAATAAATCAGGAATTGCTTTTTGTTCTGTCTAACCATTACTAACTTCTGCACAGATGAAATGATTTTTTCAATTGTGTCTTAGGAGACCTCGAGTTTGCATCTCAGGCTTCCCAGGGAAACAGGAGTCTGTATATTATTCCTTTGGCTACTGTTTATGTAAAGGGAATAAAGGACTCCATAAATTCAGACCCAGCTACTGGCAGACTTTGTATTTTCTCTCTTCTAAAAGGTTATATGAACACTGCTTGTTTCAAACTCACAAGAGATTCCTTAATAGCAAGAAAATTATAATTGGTGATTGGGCATTTAAGCTCCCATAAGTCCTCTTTATTAGAAATTGCACTGTCTACACATGTTACTAATTGTGCTAAAATTGAATTGAGGGAGAAATTAAATTTAGGATAAAGAAGGAGGTAAAAGAATAAATCAAATTATTTGATTTTCCTGAGTCCAAGATTGGTCTATGGCAAAATTTTCCCAGGGCCTTCCTAATTACACTCAAATCATACTGTCTCTTCAGCTTCATGGTATATCATTGTCCCATTCTTAGACTTCCTCAGAAAGAGGAGAGAGTGGTTACAAAATTATGAGTTGGAGCCCGGCCAATGTGGCTCAGTGGTTGAAGATAGAACTATGAACCAAGAGGTCATGGCTCCATTTCCCGGTCAGAGCACATGCCTAGATTGTGGGCTTGATCCCCAGTGGAGGGCTTGCAGGAGGCAGCCAATCAATGATTCTCTCTCATCATTGATGTTTCTATCTCTCCCTCTCCCTTCCTCTCTTAAATCAATAAGAATATTTTTTTTAAATTAAAAAAATACATATCAGTTGGAGAAAGTTAGGGGCCCTATGGTACACTTGGGAAAGGGAATAAAGACTGTATTTTGGGAAGACCACATACTGTGAAGCATGGGGGAAAATCCTGGCTTCCATTAAACTCACATCCACAACACAGCATCAACATTTATATAGTTGGAATGAAAAGTTCACACTGACATTTTTAACATTTTAGAACAGATTCATCATTAATATAATAGGATTGCAAAGCCCATTTCATAAAGAACTTAGGGAAAGTATCCTAAGAATTAATACTCAATAAATATTGTCCCTCTTTGACGAAAAAAATTAATCAAAGGTTTCTAGCAGGTTAAGAGCATATTAGAAAGATTAAATGAAAAATAAAGAGAAGATCCTTGGATTACCTATGGAAGAATCTTTATGGAAGTTTCCATTAAAATTACATGCGTAATTGTCAACATCTTTATAGTAGGAATTAAAAGATCTACACAAAGATATTATATTTGAAATCAATTATATTAATAGTACTAATACAAAGCTGAGTAAAATGGGATCCAGGATTTGGCCCATTTGCTATGGTTGGCCTGTCTACATGGATATGCTAGGATTTATCACTCCTGCTATTGATACTTTGTTTATTCAGTTTTATTTGACAAATATGTTTAGGAAACTGTTATGGATTGAATGTTTGTGTCCTCCCCAAAAATCATCAGTTGAAACCCTAAGCAGTGTGAACCTTTGGGAGATAATTAGGACTAGATGACGTCGTAAGAGTAGACTCTCTACCACACAAGAATACCCCATGAAGGCAGCCTTCTTTGAGCCAGGAAGAGGGACCCGGCAGAACCCAATCATGCTGTCTCCCTCACCTCAGCCTTCCCAGCCTTTAGAACTAGGAAACATGTGTCAATTGTTTAAGTCACCCAGTGTATGGTATTTTGTTGGAGCAACTTGAGCTGACTAAGACAAACAACTATGTTATGCCACTCAATTTGATAGACACAGAGGTTGGAAGCTGAATAAAATAGGATCCTTACCCTTAAAAGTTTCACTGTATTCTTAGACACAGCACCACTTGAGTAGTACGAAATAAATGTTGAGCTAGCAGAGTGACAACATCAGTACACATTAACTTGAAAGAAAGCCGATTTTTGTATTTGCTGGAAAATATCTAAATCTTTCACTAAATCTAGTGACATATTGTCCTCTTTCTCGATATTTGTAATAAACTGTGTCAGTCTTTATATGTCACAGTCCAGAAGAGGTAAAAGAATAGAAAGAGCATCAACTACAGTCCACTGGTGCCTAAACAAAAAAAAACTTACCTTCCTTATACTGATGATGTGGAATATATTTTACCTTGTACAGGTAAAAACTCTAAAGGAAGTAATACTATTTTCTATAAAATGTCCCCGGTCTTGAGAATCTTACTGTAAACTTGGAGACAAGTAGAGACCAGAAGACAAAAGAAAAAGATGAAAATAGACTGTGGTTCAGAAAATATTACTGTGTATCAGAGAAATCTGTTACATAATTAAATCTGTGAAATTAAAAATTTGACTTGCATTTAATCTCTTTCCTAAGACTATATTTAGAGCCCAGCTAAAATACAGTATTAATTACTGAAAAATGTCTTCTGATATCTTAAAATAATACAGATTTGTAAGAATCAGAATGATTTATACTTTAAACCCTAAAACAAATTAAAAGTAGAAGTTGAAAAACAGGAATTTGCATAATGAAAGGTGATGACAATTCCAATGCTCAATGTGTTTTTTACTGTTTTGACCTCTCCAGGGTTTTGTACTTTATTTACAGCATCTGTACATAGGTTTTGTGTCTATTTCTTTCTATTTCAGTTTTCTAATTATCAATTATCTTCAAATGCAGCAAATCATTTTTGAAAAATATTGTGGGGTGGAGTTGGAGCAGTGATTCTCCAAATTATATTAGTTGGTTCAAATCCTTCTTACTTAATTTGTATTTCCTTCCCATGAGGCACGTTTTCTCATTCACTTCCAAATGGCTGCCTCCCATCACCAAGGTTGTGATGTTCAAATGGGCCAGAAAACCCATGGCCAAGCCCTGAAAATCATGTACTGTACTTTCCAAGTGGTCATTAGCGATATGTGGAATCTCTTTTTTATTGTGCCTTACCTTCTAAACTCAAAATGTAGTTTCATTACCTTTATCTTTTGGTTTCATTTTTTTCAATTTTCTGGTAGTTTCACTTGAACTTCTCTTTCTAGGGCTTTTTCAGCTTTCTGTGTGCTCAGAAAGATACACAAAACTTATTTTTATTAACATAGGGTCATTGGAGGGAACTTTTAAGACTGTGATAAATTTGGGAAAAATTTTAATACTCTCAGTCTGAGGATTTATGTGACAACTTTTAGTTTCCATTTTTATTTTAGCCAATTTCTACATGATTTGTTATGTTCTTCATAGTTTGTTGTTTGTAACTGTTAACTTCCTTCACTGAGCATAAAGTTTTATGTCATTTTTATGTAGTTTTTAAAGTGACTCAAAGTAAAATTGTATTTATTTCTATCAATGAACCTTTCTTTCCATGTTAATATTTAATGCCGCCAAATATACAGGACAATAGGGTTTGCTGTTGAAAATGCAAATTGCTGCAACCTTTAGTGTAAACATTTAGATATAATTTTGAAAATAATTATATCCTTTGGCCCATAAAAGCACTACTAGGAATAGGTCAAAAGGACATAAAGAGGTTTCCTAACATTTATGAATCAAGTATGCTTATTGCAGTGTGCTTGTTGCATAAAGTGACAAATAGAAAATCAACTAAATATTTAGGGAAAATGATGTATTAGGTAATGAAATGCAATTTAATATGATGTTAGAGAGGTATAAATATGATTATGAATAATGTTCATATTGTATTATTACGTTAAAAAAGTTTAAAAGCTGTAATCTCACTTATAAAAGAAAACACATATATTTCATTATATATATATATTTCATTATATATATGTATATGTATAAATTGGGGAAAGAAATAGAATGCAAATAATGAAGAGATTGCATATGATTTTTATTATTTGTATTGTATATGCTGTATTTCCTACAATGAACTTTCAATGTTATTTTAAAATAAGACAGGAGAAAATATTTGCAAGATTTTGTTATTGCCAGTAACTTCATGAAAAAATTTCAGTTCTGCCTGGCTGGCATGGCTCAGTGATTGAGCATCAACCTATGAACCAGGAGATCATGATTTGATTCCTGGTCAGGGCACATACTCAGGTTTCAGGCTCAATCCCTAGTGTGGAGCATGCAGGAGGCTGTCAGTCAATGATTCTCTCTCATCATTGATGTTTCTATATCTCTTACCCTCCCCTTTCCTCTCTGAAATCAATAAAAATAGTTTTTTTAAAAGAAGATAGATATATATGGAACATCTGTAATAATGCCAACAATAAAAACAGTTAAAAAATAAGGTAGATATACAAATGAGTAATAAGCACCAGAAAGGATGCTAGTTATCATTAATCACTAAGGAAATAACTCAAAATCACAGTGAGGTACCACTACACAGCTATTAAAGTTATTAAAATCAGACAGCATATTAAGACTTTACTATAATGTGAAGGATGAATGATGTCTTGTAGTTTCTTAATAAACATATACATCTCATATAACACAGACATTTTATCCTATACTAGGATAGATTATCCTATACTAGGAAGATTCGTGCAAGAATGGGCCTTCCTTCCCCTGGCTGCTGGCACCGCCTTTGCTCTGGCTGGAGCCGCCTTTCCGCCTTCCCACGCTGCCCAGAGGCCTAGAGCTGCTGGGGCAGTGCGGAACGCAAGCGTCTTGCTCCGCCCCACCCCCAGCCACTTGGCACCTGCATATGCAAATTAATCTGCCATCTTTGTTGGGTTAATTTGCATACTCACTCCTGATTGGCTAGTGGGCATCACGAAGGTATGGTCAATTTGCATCTTTCTCTTTTATTAGTGTAGATAATAAAAGCATAGTATGCAAATTGTCCCCTCGACCAGGAGTTCATTGGGGCGTTCGCCCAGGG
Source organism: Cnephaeus nilssonii (assembly GCF_951640355.1). Lineage (NCBI taxonomy): Eukaryota > Metazoa > Chordata > Mammalia > Chiroptera > Vespertilionidae > Cnephaeus > Cnephaeus nilssonii. The sequence goes on from NC_137089.1 coordinate 19,866,109, forward strand.
GGTAGGGCTGGCTGGGGGAATGGAGGGAGGCCCCAGCTGGTGACAGCAGCCCCTAAAGATCCTACCATTGCACAAATTTCATGCACTGGGCCTCTAGTCTAGTTTCTATATATTAAACCAAGAAAATTAAATCATATGTATATATATTTAGATTTACAAAGACTGCAACCCAAATATCCACCACCAGGTGAATGGAGAAATAACATATATGTCTGTAAATTAACCATGACTTAGAAATGAAAAGGAATTAACAATTGATATATGCCCCAAGAAGTATGATTCTCAGAATAACTTTTTTTTTTTTGAGTGGAATAGGCCAGTCAAAAACTACATGATTTAATTTATATAAAATTCTAGAAAATGGAAACTAATATCTAGGGATAGAAGTGGACCAGTTGTCTGTGTGGGGTAAGGGGGATGGCAAGAGGCTGGAGGTAGAGATCACAGAGAGGCTTGAGGAAACTTTTGGTGCTTAGAGATATGTTGATTATTTTGAATTTGGTGATGATTTCATAGATGTTTACACATGTCAAAACTTATCAGTTGTATACTTTAAATATATGCAGCTGACTGTATGTCAACTATGCTTCAGTAAAGCTGTTAGAAACACTCTGGATATTCAGAGTTGCACTTGACAGCTATAATTTAGATATTCATAATACCTAATGAAAAAATGGAAAAGGCAAATAATTAACATGTATAACTTTAGTACTCCTAAAATGAAAATTTGTGGAAACACAATTTTAAAAAGCCATTATTTTCCTCTGCTGAAATATTTGCAAAATGGAGACTATGCAATGTATCAAAAATGTAATCAATTTAATCACAAATTTAACCCTGTGAATGTGTTAAAATATATTTAAAAATATATGTAAATACATGTGTATGACTTAGTGTTTAGTATGCCTTTTTTTTAATCTCAAGAAATTGGATTTGGCATAATGTAATGGCAAAACATTTTTTAATATTACAGATATCATATGTTCTAGGCATTTTCCCTTCAGCATCTCACAATCCAGTTTAAATGTGGAATATACATTTTTTTAAAAATTACTGTCTGCTGTGTTGAGAATGGGATTAAGTATTAGAATTGCAATATAGAAGCCAGACACCTCAATTAATAACCTAGTATTCCAGGTAAGATAATGGTGGCTTGGCACAGGTTAGGAATAAAGTTTACGTGAAATAGGTAAGTTTAGTAAATATATTAGATGGAAAGTTAAAATGACTTGTTGATGGATTAAATGAGAAAAAGCAAGGGAAAGCAAGAAATTAGGGATGAGTCTTAAGATTTTGGGTTTGAGCAAGTAGATGGATAATGCTGTGCAAGGACATGTATGGAGAATAGAAAACATGCATCTCAAATATGATTAGCTACCTCATATTTACCACAGAAATTTACAGATTTACTGCATTTTTAAATTTATTTTCATTTAGTCCATGCTTAGAAACACCAGTGACATAACACTAAGTACCTTGTGAGATAACCTGTTCCTAATTCCAAACTGTTAAGGCTTACCTAAGATCTTCTATACAATGTCCATTTCTAGTTCTTAACTCAGTCCTTTGGAAGACATTAACTTTTTGATGAGCCCAGACACATTGATTCTTATTTGGTTTGAAATTTAAATAGCAATTTCTGCATTTACTAAACTTCTTTAAATTGGTGGGCATTAGCCAGCTTTTATCTTTTAACTGTAATTTAGATAATATGCTATAGATAATATTTTATAATTGTTCATTTTAATACTAATAAATAAAATGAAAGCAATATCAGAGTGGCTCACAAGACAATATGCCTATATACCTATGAACTGAATCAATTTTATCCAGGTTATGAAACAAATTTAATCTACCAGTAGGTGCCAGTCTTGGCTCACAAAACTGAGACTGAAAGAACTGTGTACTGGTAAATTCCTTCTGAGGAATTCCTGTTTTTGAAAAATGTAAAATAGCAAAGATTTTATGTCAAGAAAAAAAAGCAATTAATGAACTTTAAAGTTAGAACACAATACAAGCTCCTGAACAAGCCGATGACTATAACAACTGGAGATAAGATTAATCACTTCTTCCAGATTTTTCATATTTATATAAGGAGATACTAAGAGTGGGAAATAATAAAGAAAAATATGTAAGTGGCACTTATTGAAGTGATTTCTCTGCTTACCTTATCTTCATTCCTATCTTGTTTTTGCTTTGTTTTCTTTCTTTTTTTTGTGTGGAAGTGGAATAAAAATATATATAATACATTAAATAAACTTGAATGATTTTTTTAATTGAATTGCAATAGCCTGGAATTCCTGAATTAGATAAGGGGTCCAATTGACTACTATCTGTGAATTGACTCTTCTCTCGCTGAGGCAAGGTGTATTCATGTACTAAGTCAAGATTTAGGAAAGGGCTTAGATCATCTCTCTGTGAGCAGCTCAAATGTGTCCAGAGTCAGGTGCTCTTCACTCTTGAGCAGGATGAAATAATTGAGTCATAGATGTGATTTTTAAAAATCTTTCTTAAGTGGATAAGATATATTTGTAATATCTGGATTATTAATGCTTTGTATGTATGCTGCTGTGCCTCTAACTCTTCTTTACTCATTAGCTTTGTAAAATTATACAGATACATACTTAAGAGGGTGGCACTGGGTTCAAATAAAAAAAGCTCATGAATAAGGCATTTATTTACTCCAGGAAAAGCTAAAGCAATTCCTTATAAAAGCTACATTTGGGAAATATACCCATGCACAGAGGTGTTAATTTCACGCACAAAAATACTGCTGCAACCCAGATGCATAAAGCATTACCTGCAGATTGTGAAACTAGCTTTCCTTAACAAAGCGGGGAATACTCACTTGCTGGATTGGTACAACATGAGGCTGGCTCACCCCTTTCAGAGCATTTGAGGGTCTGAGTGGACCTACTGATTGACCAGGGTGAATGTACACAATGAGCAAAGAACTCATTCCAACCAACAAGCTCCCTTATGTATGATACAAAAAGAGGTGCCCAGGAGAGGCAGAGGGAATGGGAATTAATGCGCACACACCAAATTCTCCTAGCAAATTTATCTGCCTCCTTTTTTTTGCATTTAAGTTATAGTAAGACTAAGGGACAAAATTACTTCTCAGTCTGTGAAAGTCACCAACAGAGCACTAAAATACATTGAAACATGATGCCCGATAACTCATAACTCCATCCTGATATCTTAATAATAATGTGGTTAATATTTAAGGGGTAAGGAGTAAAGGAAAGACTAGACAAATATAGGCATGCCATTTATACAGCTTTGCTAATTTAACAATGTCTAAGTCTGTTCCCTTGCTAATTTAACAATGTCTAAGTCTGTTCCCTGCTGATCGCTGGGGGAAGGGACTGGACAACAGACCCATGCCCAGTAAGGTCCGAGTGACCTGGGAAGGTGCTTTCCCTTCAGTCACACCTGGGAGCGAGCCAGTGGCCAGAACAGGCATGGCCACTGTGAGGGTGTGAAGCCTAAATATTTAAATTCCGAACAGAGTAGCACACTCTCTTGGCTCTTGCCTCTCCTGCTTGCCTGTGCTGCCCTGTGACCCCTGTTGCAGAGGGGGTGCTCCCCTGGGCCAGGTGGCCCATGGCCATGTGGACCCACACAACGGACTGGTGAACTTTAACCTGAATGCTGAACTAGACGCAGCTGCTACATGGAATGGAGGCTCTGGAGCAGGGGTCCTCAGACTTTTTAAACAGGGGGCCAGTTCACTGTCCCTCAGACCGTTGGAGGGCCGGACTATAGTTTAAAAAAAAAACTATGAACAAATTCCTATGCACACTGCACATATCTTATTTTGAAGTAAAAAAAACAAAACGGCAAAAACACCCGCATGTGGCCCGCGGGCCGTAGTTTGAGGACGCCTGCTCTGGACGCTGGCTTTGCTGAACTCGCTCACAGCTGCCCCTCTTTTAGAACTGGGTTAAGGAACCTGGGAATTTGGAACCCAAGGAATGTTAACTTCATGCAAATAAAGCCTTCTACCACATCTCATTCTCCTGTAGGGGCTTCTGAAAATGCTTATTTCAGTGGTACCCTGTACCCCAAGAACCTCACACCCACTCACATCTGTGAAATCTAGCCCATTAATTCCTCTGGCAACAATCCCTCTCCTGATTACTTACATATATGGTGATTATGTCTTTTCTTCTAGGAAAAAGTAGAAAACATGTGCAAATGGAAAATAAAAACAAAACATAGCAAAATAAAGCAAACTATCAAGAAAGAATTTTTGATCACTCACCTATTGTGTATTTTTAAAAACAGGTAGTCATCCCTTGCATGGGGGATTGGTTCTAGGGCCCCCGTGATGCTAAAATCCTCAAGCTTCTTACACAAAACTAGATGCCCGGTGCATGAAAATTCATGCACTGGAGCGGGGCGTCCCTCAGCTCTGCCTGCCCCCTCTCACAGTCCGGGAGCCCTCAGGGGTGGGAAGCGTCCTGGCAATCAGGGGAAGGCGACGGCCCCATCACACCTCTACTGCTGCCACTGCCAGCAGCGCAAGCCTCAGCCAGCCCTGGCTACCTAAGCCTTGGGCGGCCCTGGGTGGATGGGCAGCCCCATCCAAGGCTTGCCTGCACCTCGGGCCGCCCCTGGGTGGCTGGGGGGCTGAGGGTGGGTCCTGCTGCACAGTGTGCCTGCCACCCCCCCTCCCCGGCTGGGTCAAAAGGACCGGGGACACTGGTGGGGCTCAGGGGACCGGGTGCCGCCATCTTGTGGCTATGGGTACTGCCATCTTTGTGATGGTCAATTTGCATATTCCCTCTTTATTAGATAGGATGGCATAGTATTTGGATATAAGCTACTCACATCTTCCTGTATACTTTAAATCATCTCTAGATTACCTAATTCAACATAAATGCTATGTAAATAGTTATACTGATTTGTTAGGGAGTAATGACAAGAAAAAATAGTCTGTAGATATTCAGTACAGATGTAACCATCATAGGCCTAACCACATAGTACACATCAGCAGTACCATTATTTATGTATAGTTAATATTTTCAATCCACAGTTGGTTGAATCATGGATTTGTACAGATAATCAAATGTATATTTAAATTGAACAGTGTAATTCTAGGGGCACACCAGCCCTGGAATCACCTAGCTGACTGCTGTCTGAAGTCGACACTAGCATTCGGGTGAAATTCTGAAACTAAATTGCAGGATGCTTTTTAGAAGGACAAGGCTTTGTTTCAGTTTTCTTCATATTTATTTTTGTTTTTCTCTAAATTTTAAACAACTTACAGATTTTATTCTTCAGAAATCACAAAGAAATATAAGAGAAGGAAGACAGGTGAAAATTTTAGGTCCGATCTATTCAATAAAATTAATTTAATTTCAATACAATTACATATCTTATGCCAACTGGATGTGAATATGATGTGTGCAATCCAGGTATCACATAAGAAGAAAGGTGAAAAGAATAGTTAAAATATTATATTATTGGCAATACTGTGGTGCACAGGTTTCAACCTCTTCCCAATATAACCTTCTTTACACCCTCACAGCCACCTGTGTACACACCACCACATCTTGCCTAGATCGGTATCTTGGGAACCAGCATCCCTACTTCTCCACCTGCTTTGTTCCCTACTTTGTTCCCATTTTCCCCACAGCTGAGTGAACATTTGCAGAGGAGAAGCAGAACTTCCAGTGGTTTCCCATTGCTCTACAGCAAAATAAAAACGCATTACTGTGACCTACACACCATGCATGAGCAGGCTCTGCTGACTTCTTCCTCCTCACATCCAACTTCAATTGACCCTTGAACAACATGGGTTTGAACTGCATGGGTCCATTTATACATTTTTTCCAATATATACTGTAAGTGTGTTTTCTCTTCCTTATTATTTTCTTAATAACATTTGCTTTTCTCTAGCTTACTTTATTGAAATAATAATAATACATAAACATTCAAAATATGTGTTAATGGGCTGTTTATATTATCATCAAGGCTTTTGGTTAACAGTAGGCTACTAATAATTAAGTTTTGAGGGAGTCAAAATACTCAGACTTTTGTCAACTCAGGGGTTAGTGCCTGTAGCTCCACATTGTTCAAGGGTCAGCTGTACTTCCTCCATACACCTGCCCTGCCCAATCCTGTCCCACCCAGTGCTCTCCAAGGTGAGGCCAACAGTCTATTCTTAAACCCTTATGAACCTATTCAGTTGCTGCTTCCTCTACCTAGAAGACTGCCTTTTAAATTTTTGTTGTCATAGTCCACAGTAAGAATTATATTTCATACCATGACCTAAGTGTGTGTGTGTGTGTGTGTGTGTGTGTGTGAACTTAAATGAGTGTTTTAAAACAATACTTCTCCTTGTTGTTTGTGATATCTCTGCTGTTTTCTATTTTCTTTTAATGGCTGTGCATAACCCACTGAATTGACTTTATTAGTCAATATTGTATTGCAACCCAGAGTAGGATATATATTTTTTGCTCGTCATATAACTGAGTTATGACAGTCATTCACTAGGTTTCAAATGAGATATAATCATATATTCTTGAAGGTTGTGCCTGATCACCCAACGCAAGTCCTTCTTATTAATTCAGATTGAATCATAACATAGTTGAGCATTTACTGTTTTACCTGTTTCTCTGTCCCAGTAATATGACAGTCTTTGCAGAGAGGGCCCCATCCCTCAGGTTCATTTTTTTATTTGTTTGTTTTGTATCTAGTGCCCTGTTCAGAGCCTGACACATGGTATAGGCATCAATGACTTCGAACAGATCCTCTGAGTAGTAGTGCTATGGGAGAAAAAAGGTTCTTCGCTGGTGTCACAGGAAAATAATTTCAGGGACACTCATGTAGAAGGAGTGTTAAGCCATAGTGGCATGATTTATTAGAGCGAAAAGTGATAGTTCACTCTGGGAGAGGCAGAGTGCGGGCAGGCTAGAGGGTCGTGGCTGCCCCGAGGTCCTTGCTAAGCTTCCATATAATTCCTTGGGTTCTGGAAAGAGCAGGCTTTCTTTTATACCATCCAATCTCTTTCCTGGCTTTTCCTGCGCTTGTGTTTGTGCTGTACCCCTATCTGACCTCTTTTTCTCCAGATTTCCCCGTCTCCTTTTTATGGTGCCAATTTGGAACATGCCTCATAGTTCCGCTTCCTCTACTGCACATGCACTTAGTAAAAGGAACCCCTCACTATTCTCCCCTCCCTCTCCCTCAGCCTGGGCACAAGCTATCCTTCCTGCCCACTCAGATATTTTGTCCATTTGGCAGAACGATGCCAGAAACTTCCCAGGGTGATTGAAAAGCTGTTTTTCCCCCCAACCACCTAATATATTGGCTTAATCAGACGTCAGGTTCCAGTCAGGTTCCGTTGGCTCCCTCCTCTTTTGTTAATATCTGTCTGCCTACTCCATCAGCAGTAGAGGAAGTCATCTTGCTATCAGTTTCCCGAAGTGATTTACAAACCAGAATCCCAGTGGTACAGGTAAAATGAAAGAAGTAAATGCACATAAACAATTAAAAGCGAAGTATTCTTATTTCTCTAAAATTATTGGATTTTTCTGGGCTGCTATAACAAATTACCACCACCTGAGGGACTTAGAACAACCAAAATATATTTTCTTACAGTTCTGGAGGTCAGAAGTCTGAAATCTGCATCATGGGCCCAAAATCCATGTGTCTGGAGAGCCATACTTCCTTGGAAGCCTCTTGGAAAGAGGCTTTCCTCGTCCTCTTTCCTCATCCAGCTCCAGGTGCATTCCTTGGTTTGTGGCTGCATCACTTCACTCTCCTCCAGGTGAGTCAAATCTCCCTCCGCCCTGTTCGAGGATACGTGTAATTGCATTCAGCTCCCAGCTGGATAAACAAGGATAATCTCCCAATTATAAGATCCTTCATTTAATCACATTTTCAAAGACTGTCATATAAGTTAATATTCACAGGTTCCAGAAATTAAAATGTAAATATTACTTGGGGATCCATTTTTCAGCCAACTACAGTTACCAGTTCACTTTGCATTGTAATCAAAGATCTGTGCTTACCAACTGCTCTTTGGTAGTACTGTTTTGTTATTTGGCACTGAATTAGTTTAATTAAGAAGGCTAATTCAGAGGCATTAAAGTAATACTTCTCTTGCCTTAATGATTGGGCTTTACTCTGTAAAAGGAGTGAATATTTTTACTTACAACATTAATAATTGAAATTAGGAAGCCCTCCTGATTTTAGAGAAAATTCATAAAATAAAAGGTTAAGGTAATTTGAGAACCAAGTATAACCCAAATGATATTGGCCATTCAGTGACTCAACCTCCTACTGACTTCATGTTGTTTTGGTGAATTCTCATGGCACTGTACAAAAAGGTTCCCATAGTCCATTCCAATTCTAAGCACTAAGACACTCACCAGCTACAAAGTCACTGAAGTATTTCTATATTGAAGCCAGTGAGGATATTCTCCTAGAGCTGATAGATCCTCTTCCCCCAGATGGAGTGTTGACAGTACTCAAATCAGGTGGGTAGGGAACACAGACTAAAGCCAACAATGCCAGAGGTACACAGAAACCTCCGTATTCAGTGATTATAACTTAATAAAGGTTATGAAGATGGAATTGGATATCCAAATATCTATCAGGGAGAGGGAGTGAAATAGAAGAATCCCAATAGTACTAACCCAGAAGGTGTTTTCCTAGCCACCCTTGTTATCATTAGGATGTTCTCAGATTTTGCTTGGAGTTTGTGGGATTCGATCTTCAACACAGAGAAGATTTAATCATGCTCAACACAATCAATTTTAATATTTGTGAAACCTGTTAAGTAAAAATAAGCAAGAACCAACAATTTGAAGTACTTTTTTTTATGTAGGCAACTTGACAGAATATACTTTATTTGTACAACAGCATCATAATTTGAAGACTAGAATGGGTAAAACCAATACAGCAGTCCCCACTATTCTTACAGAACTTTCGCTGGGCTCCTTTCACATGGCATGAGCATCTTATATCTGACCTAAGGCTTAGCAGTTTGTTTTAAAGAATGTGAAAGGAACCCTATCCAGTTTGGCTCAGTGGATAGAGCATCAGCCTGCAGACTGAAGGATCCTGGGTTTGGTTCCGGTCAAGGGCACATGCCCAGGTTGTGGGCTCAATCCCCAATAGGGGGCGTGCAGCAGGAAGACAATCAATGATTCTCTCTCATCATTGATGTTTCTCTTTCTCACTCTCTCCCTCTTCCTTCCTCTCTGAAATCAATGAAAATATATATTTTTAAAAAAGAATGTGGTAGGGAAAAAACAGGCATATATGAACCAAAACATTATTTATAGCAGACTATAATTTTCTACCTAGTATTCATTTCCCCTCCTTTTAAGCAATAGATCCCTTTTCATTTAGGCAGTAATGAAACAATTAAAAGACCACTTTTCAGAAATTCCTTATAGCTAGTGGTGAAGTTTCTAGCCAGTGAAATGCAAATAAGGTGTTGTGGGCATTTAGAGAAAAGCAGGGGAGCTGAATTTTAGTGAAATGAAGGTTGTTCCTTCTCTCTGGTATTCTTGTTGCTTATAATGCAAACTTCAGCTAGTCTCCTGGACTGTAAGGTATCCTTGAAAAAGGAACCAATGTAGTGTAGGAATTACAGTAGAAGTATTGAAGAAGTCTTGTTTTATGGGAAAGGAAAATAAATATCTATCTCATTTTAGTCATTACTGTTTTAACATTTTTGTTCCATGCAGTTTTAAAATCTTATCTGGACAAATCAATATTGTCTCCATAGCTGAGTCACAGTTTGATTGATAAAATTCACTCAAAAATGTACTCTGATGCAAAATGTCAGCAGGTATAGGGCTCTTGAAAAGTTTGTAGGTCAGTAAACATTGTAGGGATATTTCTAACTTTACCTACTCTTTTGCAGACCTAACCCAAATTTGATTTTACTGCATTTGCAGTGCAAAACTTTCATTGGCTGTTTTATTCTTTCCACCTTCAAATGTGACCTATTTCATCTAAGTCACCAGTTAATCTTATGTTTTGATGTGATGTTTCATGGCTAAAGTGCTATGGTGTGGAAAGCATTGTAATTGATAAGGCAAGATGTTGGAAGGAATGGGTATTTTGACTTCACATATCAGCTGCAAGTTACAGCTGCTTTGGTTAAAAGACAATTTGTCCACTTGAATGTAAAAATAACTCATGTCTGTCATGCAAATTCACTTTTGTGATAATTCTTCAAACCCTCATTTTCTGTCAATCTGTCTATTCCTCAGGGGCATAAATATGATAGCCAATCTAATTAATATGCACTTGGTTTTTAAATACAGACACATCACATATTCTAGTATAAGATAAACATTCTTTTTCCTACATCTCCACAAACCAATCTTTTGACTTCAAAAGTTCTGGGTCATATTTAATTTTCATAAACTAAGGGAATATTGGGAAAGGACATTTCCAGATAAATATTGATAATATTCTTATCAAGTTCCATAATGGTCATATTTCTATTGGTGGGGGAGAAAAGGTTTATCTGAATTAATTTGTGTATGCTGGGGCTTTACCAGACTTCCATGGTTTTACTAAGAGAAGCTTGCATACTAATGTTAATGTCGTCTACAGGACCATATTGAATATATCGCAGTCATGTATTCAAGTGTATATTCTAAGTGAAAAAGCGTTACGTATATATTTTGGTAATGGTTTATATACTTTTTTAAAACTGTGGTAAAACATAAATAATATAAAATTTACAATTTTAACCATTGTTACGTACACAACACAGTGATATTAAGTACATTCACACCGTTTTTTAACCATTACCATCATTCACCTTCAGAATTCTTTTCATGTTGCAAAGATGAAATTCTGTACCCATTGAACAAAGACTCCTGACTTCGGCCTACCTCCCACCCCTGGAAACCACAATTTCAGTTTCTGTTTCCATGAACTTGACTAACCTAGATATCTCATATATAAGTGGCATCATACAGTGTTTATCATTCTGTGACTGGCTTATTTCACTTAGATAAAGTGCTCCAGTTCCATCCAGGTAGTAGCATGTTTCAGAATTTCCTTCCTTTTTAAAGCTGAATAATATTCCATTGTATGTCTATACTCCATTTTGTTTATTCCTTCATCCATTAATAGAACTTTAGTTTCTTTTTTATCTTTTGATTATTATAAATAATACTAGAGGCCCGGTGCACAAAATTAGTACACTGGGAGGGGGGGTGTTCCTCAGCCCAGCCTGCACCCTCTCCAATCTGGGACCCCTCAGGGGATATCCAACTGCCACAGGTTTAGGCCTGATCCCTGTGGGACATCCCTCTCACAATCCAGGACTGCTGGCTCCCAACCGCTTGCCTGCCTGCCTGCCTGATTGCCCCTAACCAGTTCTGTCTGCCAGCCTGATCACCCCCTAACCACTCCCCTGCCAGCCTGATTGACGCCTAACTGCTTCCCTGCCAGCCTGATTGCCCCCAACTATCCTCCCCTATAGGCCTGGTACCCCCTAACTGCCCTCCCCTGAAGGCCTGGTCACTCCCAACTGCCCTCCCCTGCCGGCCTGGTTGCCCCTAACTGTCCTCCCCTATAGGACTGGTCGCCCCCCAACTGCCCTCCCTCCCGTGCAGGCCCAGTTGCCCCCAACTGCCCTCCCCTGCAGGCCTGGTCCCCCCTAACTTCCTTCCCCTGCAGGCCTGGTCGCCTCCAACTGCCCTCCCCTGCAGGCCTGGTCCTCCCCAACTGCCCTCCCCTGATGGCCTGGTCACCCCTAACTGCCCTCCCCTGCTGGCCTGATCACCCACAACTGCCCTCCCCTGCCGGCCATCTTGAGGTGGCCATCTTGTGACCACATAGGGGTGGTCATCTTGTGCGAGGGCATGAAGGTCAATTTGCATATCACCTCTTTATTATATAGGATGTGTATGGATATACAAATATCTATTTCAGACTGCTTTAATTCCTTTGGGAATATACCCAGATGCAGAATTGCTACATCGTATGATCTGGAGAATGGAAATGTTTTGTGTACTCAGTGTGTTTTTCACAGTTGCTTCTTTTCTCTTATGTCCCTTTATTACATGGCTTCCCTGTTAACATCTTTTTAATTGTTGTTTGATAATAGTAGTATGTGACTGTTTATGTGCTTTTAAAATCTACATATCCTATCTAATAATAGACAAATATGCAAATTGACCATACCTCCACACACCCACAAGCCACACCCACCATCCAATCAGAGTGGGTATGCAAATTAACCCAAACCAAGATGGCTACAGCAACAGAGAGCAAGGTTTCCTAGGTAACAGAGGAAGCCAAGCTTTCCGCCTGCCCTTGCCAGGCCTAAGCCTCCACTCAAGCTACAAAGTTTCAATTATAGAAGGTAAACAAATTCAAACAAATGGCGGCAGAATGGAGCTTGAGAGAGCAGGCCAGGGTTGCCGCTGGCAACAGGGGAAGCAAAGCTTTCCGCACACCCTGGCCGGGCCCACCCGCTTAAGGCAACAAAGTTTCAATTATAACCCCAACACAAATGGCTGCCCGCCTCGGAGGGAGCCTCAGGCTTGGCTCTGCTCCAGGCTACAAAGTTTCAATTGTAGAAGGAAAATAAATTCCAGATACCAGGGCCTCCGCTTGCATTGCCAGGGGGCGTGGCCGGCCTGCAAACCACCACAGGCCCCTCACTCAGGCCGCCCCACGCCCCAAGGGAACCCCCACCTGATCCGGGATGCCCTTCAGGGCAAACCAGCTGGCCCCCACCCCTGTACCAGGCCTCTATCCTATCTAATAAAAGAGTACTATGCAGATTGATCATCACTGCAACACACAATATAGCTGCCCCCATGTGGTCAAAGATCCTGCTCCCATGTGGACACAAATGGCCACCACAAGATGGCCAGCAGGAGAGGGCAGTTGGGAGGCACCCGGCCTGCAAGGGAGGGCAGTTGAGAGGGACCCGGCCTGCATGGGAGGGCAGTTGAGAAGGACCAGGCCTGAAAGGGAGGGCAGTTGGAGGTGATCAACCCTGCAGGAGAAGGCAGTTAGGGGTAACCAGGCCAGCAGAGGAGGGAAGTTGGGGGCAAACAGACTGGCAGCAGAGTGGTTAGGGGGTGATCAGGCTGGCAGGCAGAAGCGGTTAGGGGCAATCAGGAAGGCAGGCAGGCAAGCAGTTGGGAGCCAGCAGTCCTGGATTGTGAGAGGGATGTCCGACTGCCCGTTTAGGCCCGATCCCGGGATTGGGCCTAAACGGGCAGTCGGACATCCCTCGAGGGGTCCCAGATTGGAGAGGGTACAGGCTGGGCTGAGGGACAACCCCCTCCGTGCACGAATTTCGTGCACCGGGCCTCTAGTAATTATATAATATCTTATCTTTGGAAAAACATTAAATCCTTCATTTTCTTTTTGTTTGCCTGATGTCCATTCCAATTTAGAGGTTAAATTGCATCTTGATATATACATAGGATTTTTAAATTTCCTCATAGTTTTACTTTAAGAAATCCTTCACAGATTTCAAATTCAGTAGCAATAGGAAAACTAGCATCAACCCATAAGATTAGTTTTGAAAAATGTTCTGGCAATCCATTTTGCTACTCTTCCCTTCATATTTAGCAATTTAATTCCCACATAACCAAAAGGAACTGGAGGGCACTGGAAAGATGAGTGCCTTGTTATTGGAGACAGTGGGAACGTGTGTAGAACTCAATTGTTGGCTTTTGCTTTTTCAAATCTTTGTATTTCTTTTTCTTTATTTTCAGCCAGAGGGAATTAGGAGTAATGTCCAAATAACATAGCTGAATTGTGTTAGTTCATCTTGCCAAAGTAAGTTGTTCATTAGGATTTGTGAAGAATTATCAAATACCAAATGGCGTTCAACTAATCTGAAATGATGAGGAGGGAGTTTACTGAAATCCTTTTGAAATGACTTTAATTAACATTGGTTCTCTGATTTTCCAGCATATACTTCTATGCTTATGTTTTTTTTCCCCACTTCCAGTATTTTATTTTATCTTTATTGTTGAAAGTATCACATATGTCCCCCCTTTTTTTTTTCTTCATTGATTCCCTCCATCCTGTACTCCCCCCCCCCCCACCACCCTTCCCTGCCAGATCTTCCAGTCTTTTAAACACTGGGAAATAAAATACTCAATGACAGGGGCTCAGAAGAAAGCAAACCAAACCAAGCCAACCTGGAATTTGTATTAAAACTATCCTTGTTTGCTTGTTGTTACTGAGGAAAATAGGACTTTTTCTTCCCTAAATCAGGAATAATTTCAAGAATTTAAGTTGCCAATTTAGAAATAGTGGTATCAGCATAAATGGTGATAATACATGTGTCTTCTGATACACTAAATCTAGAAACTGAAGCAAACAATAATTGTTATTTATTGGACACCTACTTTATTTCAGACACTACACTAAGGGCTTTTGCATTATTTTTTGATATATTTTTTTAAATTTAATTTTAGAGAGAGAGGAAGGGAGAGGAATGGAGAAAGAAAAATATTGATGATAGAGAAATATCAATTGGCTGCCTCCTGCACTCCCCCTACTAGTGATCAAGCCCACAACCAGGGCATGTGTCCTGACCGGGAATCAAACTGGTGACCTCTTGGTTCATGGACTGATGCTCAACCACTGCACCACATAAGCTGGGCAGCTTTTGTATTATCAATCCTCCCCATAAACCTATAAGGTGGAATTACTATTATTCTCACTTTACATATCAGAAAACTGAGACTGATACAGGCTAAGGTTAAAGAGGTAATAATTGGTGGGACTAGAAGCATTATACATTTATTATATTAATGGTCATGCATATTTATGTTGAGCTTCTTTTTTTCTGATATAGATGTTTTTGCATAGTTTGTATACTTTTAACACCATTTTAAGATTACCATTACTAAGATAAAAATACATATTTTTCTAGAAGCCCAAAATAGAATAGCTAATAACTTACTATATTAAAAGATGATTTGATGTTTATATAATAAAACATATGTTTAACATATTTGAAGTTGTAAAGTCCCTATTTGTAGTGTATCAGAGAGAAAATAAAATGAGATGGGTTATGAAGAGATTCTCTGTTGAATTATAATATCAAGATTTTTATATGAGTTGGCTAATGGGTTATCATACCTCCTTTCCACTTCATCACTTTCTCCCTTCCTGGTCCAGTAATATTAAGGTAATGTAACACTGACCTTTTTTCAATGGCACTTTGTCATTTGCTTTTCCTCACATCTTTTGTGCAATACCAAGGTAGTGCAAAGATGCATTCAGATATTGGATCTTGGTGAGAAATCACTAAGGCAACTCATTAGTCGTATGAAAACATATATTGCACAGAAAGCACACTAGATTGATATTTTTAAGCTAATGAGCCTCTGATTTGCATCTGACTAGCTATAGTTAGCAAGCTTTGTGCCCTTCCCATGACTTATAGTGATTAACATAATCTAAGATTCTTTTTCATCTTTAAAGGTTGTCTGATCTGCTAGCTTAAAGAAGGTACTCCCACTACTCCTCCTCCCCTCCGCCCCCCCACACACATATACTTCTTCTTCCATATTGGAAACAGAATAAAATACTATTATACTAGAAGAAATTATTTTCAGCAAATATGGTATACTGATTGAAATATTTCATTGGGAAGAAGGAAACTGTAAAATAATGTTATTGTGCCAGGCTGATGTAGCTCAGTAGTTGAGTATTGACATAGGAACCAGGAGGTCATGGTTCAATTCTCGGTCAGGCCACATACCCAGGTTGCGGGCTCAGTCCCCAAGGGGGGGGGCATACAGGAGGCAGCCTATCTATGATTCTCCCTCATCATTGATGTATCTAGCTCTCTCTCCCTCTCCCTTCCTCTCTGAAATAAATAATAATACATTTTAAAAATAATGTTATTGTATAGAATATACTGGCAATCAGAAAACTGCATACATAGGGTTATATATTGATGTGTCCATATAATATAATTTCAGAAGTTATGGATGAGTCTCTATTTGAGGATTTAGTTAAAGTCTCATTATTTCCTACATTTATTCATTCATCAAATATTCACCAAGCATATACTATATGACCTTAAACTGTGCAAACTTCTAGAGATATGACCAGTAACAATACAGAGAATACATATAGTATTCTAGTCTCTGTCAGAAAATACATATAGTCTGGTGAGAGTAGACTGGGAGTTAAGTAAACTATGAACAGTGGCAAATGTCATGGTGAGAAATGCATAGCAGAAAGGAATATTCTAGTTGGGAGGCCAAGAAAGTTTTATTAGAAGAAATGGATTTCAACCTGAGATTTAAAGGATGAAAAGAAGGTAATTAGTGAAATAATAAAGTGGGGGTGTGTGTAGGAGGTAGGAGATGCCTAGTGTTCTGCCAGCTATTTCTGAAACTGCTGTCTAATTTGTAATATGAAGCAATTTGGTCACACAAATTGTAAAGCTTTTATTTTCTTTTGCTTAGGAAAATGCTGTTTTTATGAACTCCTAAAAGCCACATTACATTAATGAAACTAAAAGAATCAAGCTGTATTAATGCTTAAGAATATACTTGCCTTATCAAACATTCTTTATCTTTTAAAGTTACAAGAACTCTTTTGAACAAATGTAATAGGCTCATTCCAGAATGAGTAGCAATCTTGGATTATACAAAATGCTTTCTTAACATTTAGTAAATTACAGTTGCAATGAGCTAAATAATTTCCTAGGGCTTGAAAGAATGATTGCAGTCTCTGAGGTAGCTGACTTTCTGCCAGGGGGTAGCATGCAAAGTGAGATACTGGTTCTTATCAACTTGAGAATAACCCATTTGCTCTAAGTAAAGTCAAATTGCATGCAGAAAATTAAATGTCTACAACCCAGCCTGTAAAAGATCTTGCTTTTCAATCTGCAGAGAGAATTCTTTCAAATATTCTGAGAGGCTTAGACCAGAAGAATCTGACCTGTTATAGCTTCAAATTCTTAAGTTTTCCTAGCAGCCACTAGCCACTGACTCTGATAATCTCTCACTTGTAGAAACCTGGGTACAAGGATAGAGTCTAGTAGTAATAACAAGATAGTAAAATTTTTCCATTTGGAGCTTGTGGGGAATAGTTTTGTTTGAAGTTATTGGACTTAATATCAGAATTACTCACAAGAAAGAGCATGGGTTTGTAGTCAGCAGATGGACGGTGGAGAAATCATTGCCCAGAATACTGGAAAGATTTAGGCTGCATTATTGTTTGGCAACATGAAGGTACTAACTCTACTTGCTCCTTTTGGTTGAAAATGTGACCTTGTTAATGTGAGACTAGTTCAAGCAAGAAGTGTTTTGCCTAGTTAATTTTTGTGTGTGAAAACATCTGATTAAACTAGTCTCCCCAAGACACTAAAGACATATATTCAATTTAATATACTGCCAGTTGAAGAATATCCCTCTTTTTTCCAACAGAATGCCTATTTATTTTTGTTTGTTTGTTTTCTAATATTTATTGTTGAATTACATATGGCCCCTTTTTGCCCCCATTGACCTCTTCTAGCCTACCCCCACCCCCACCCCAGGTCTTCAGAGAAATAGAAACATAGAACAGACTGTGGAATCTCAGAGGGATGATGGAGGAGGGTGGATGGGTGGGGGTAGGCTAGAAGAACTTGTATGCATATATGAATAACCAAAGAACTTGTATGCATATATGAATAACCCCTGGACACTGACAATAGGGTGACAGAATGCCTATTTAATTTAAAATAATTTAGTTTTCTAAAAATTTATCTTTATTGTTAAAAGTATTACAGATGTCCCCCCCTCTTTTATCCCCATGGACCCCCTCTACCTGGCACCCGCCCCTCCCAGGCCTTTACCACACTGTTGTATGTGTCCATGGGTAAGCATATATACATCTAAGTTCCCCAGTTAATCTCTCCCTACCCCTTCCCCCACCTTCCCTCTGAGATTCCACAGTTTGTTCCATGTTTCTATGTTTCTGGATCTATTATATGAGTGAGATCATATGATAGTTGTCTTTCTCTGGGTTGGCTTATTTCGCTTACCATAATACCTCCATGCTGTCTCAAAGGTTAAGAGATCCTTCTCTTTTACAGCTGCATAGTATTCCATGGTGTAAATGTACCACAGTTTTTTTATCCATTCATCTACTGATGGGCACTTGGGCTGTTTCCAGATTTTAGCTATTGTACATTGTGCTGCTATGAAAAAGGGGGTGGGAGCACATTCTACAATGATTCATCTCTATTTTTTGCAAAGAAAGTATCATTCTCAAGTAATACTGGGTACAAAATACAGCTTCAAGAATTACTAGCTCTGAGACTCTAATGAATGCATGTATTTTTCCAACATTTTCAAGATTTTTTTCATATGTAAAATGTGGAAAACAATAGTTAGAAAATAAGCTATTTATAATCTGTACTAAATGAGAAGATATAGGTAAAGAATTTACTATAGCAACTAGTACAAAGCATTTCCTTAATAAGTGTTACCTGTTATTTACACAAATGTAGAGGAAACAAGAGCAACAATAATGTAAGCATGAGACTAGAAAGAACATCCACTTTTTCATAAAAATTAATGTTTTAAAATTGAAGAATACTTGTTTATCTCCTCCCATCTCATATCCTATCCACTAAGAGAGAGTGAACTGATACGTTTGATTTTACTTAAAATATTTAAACTGGTATATTTAATTTTATTTAAAACATCTCCAATAATATTAGTCAATAGCTCTTCTATAAAATTCTAAAAATAAATATTTTTACCATTCTTTAAACATCACTGTTTAACTTTATTCCCAGGTTGTCCTCCTTAAAATTATTTTTTGAAAATCAAAATAAAATTTGCATTTCAAATAGCTCCTATTTGAACTTAACAGTATCTTTTCCTCAAATATGAGTGTTTCTCAATTGTGGAACATAATATAAAAACTTAATGCATAAGTAAGCATTTGTTTATGTTCAGCAAGACCAGTAAGAAAGCTAACTAGTTTAGGTCCTGTACCATTATGGAGGGGAAGCAGCAATAAAATGACCCAATGCATTAAGTCCAAGCCTTGCAACTCAGAGCCAAAAAAATGCTGAGGTCAAAGACCGAGTTATGAACAGAAACAAAAGCATTGGCTATAACGCATCTTATGATTTAGTGGGAAAGCAAATTAAGTGTATTCAACATTTTATGATAGTATGAGAACAAATATGTCAATATAGTACTAAATTCTTAATGGTCACAAATTGAATATTAACTCTAATTCTTGAAACTGTGCAAAGCTGTATTTGACCTTTAATAGTTTTAGTTTACATTAGTTATAGGCCCTATCCATCCCGTGCCTTAAATTTTACCCTTCTAGAGTACATAAATCTTTTGCATATTATACTGGGAAAGCACTAACTTAACAAGATGTAAAACAGCCATTAGAAAAACTCTAGGAATAGTTTAAAAATCAATTTTCAATTCATATATTTTTAATCTTCATCTACTTAGTGTCTATTATGTGCTAGACAATGTATTAAAAGTACTACATGCTCTATAATAACCCTAGTGGCAACCCTATTAGGCAGGTGATATTATATTAATTTTATAAGTAAATCAACTCACATTCAATTGCAATTCTTTTTTTATCTCAAGTAAATGCTTATCACCTCTCACGTTGGATTTTTGAAAAATTTTAGGTTAACACAGTATAGAACAAGATGGAATTCCATCCATTTGTTATTAACTGTCCAGATATGCTAAACTTATAAAACTTAAAGAAATATATCAAACCTCTGCACCAACATTTTATTATATGAGAATACATAATATCATTGGGTAGTAAAAGACCTCCATAAAATTATCCTCATTCCCACCTCCTCTCTTAAATTGTTTTTGAAAAAAAAAAAGGCACATTTCATTTCATACTTTGATACCAAAGCATTGAAATGCATTTATAACTGGTTGAGAAATAAGCACAAATGCATTTTATTTAGAAGACTAGAGGCCTGGTGCACTAAATTTGTGCACAGGGGGGTATCCCTCAGCCCGGCCTGCACCCTCTCCAATCTGGGGGATGTCCAACTGCCAGTATAGGCCCGATCCTGCCTGCCTGATCGCCCCTAACCACTCCCCTGCTGGCCTGATTGCCCCCAACTGCTCTCCCCTGCCAGCCTGATTCCCCCAACTGCCTTCCCCTGCTGGCCTGATCACCCCTTAACTGCTTGCTCCCCTGTGCCAGCCTGATAGCCCCCTAACTGCTTGCTCCCCTGTGCCGGCTTGAACGGCCCCTTAACTGCTTGTTCCCCCACTGTGACCTGATTGCCCCCTAATTCTTGCTCCCCCACGCTGGTCTGATCTCACCCCTAACTGCTTGCTCCCTCGCTGGCCTGATTGCCCCTAACTGCTTGCTCCCCTGCTGGCCTGATAGCCCCTAACTGTCTCTGCCTCGGCCCCCGCCACCGTGGCTTTGTCTGAAAGGAAGTCAGACATCTGGAAGATGTCCGGTCGACCCGGTCTAATTAGCATATTACCCTTTTATTAGTATAGATGATGCCAAATCATCAAGTCCCTGGTGTTTTGCAAAAGTGGTAGATTAAAAATTTGAAATGTGGAATGAATAAAGAGAAATGGGATGCATTGAAGACTAACTTAAAAATTATGCTAATGAAATTTTTAAAAGATACCTCACTTGGCTGTTTTTATAAGGAATGTGGACAGCTCTAACTCATGCTCTCTGAGTTATCAAGCACAAATAAGGATCTGAATAATGCATATCAAGGAAGAACCAGGTTCCTTGTAGGAGTGGAAATTTTTCTTTGCACCAAAACTGGAATGAACATTTCTTCACTAACTTTCTTACTCTGGTTTTAAGTTTTAAAATAAGGGTTATCCATTTGAATTTTGGCCTATGGTGTTAGCCTCAATTATTGGAGGTTAATGGGAGGTTTGACTTCTTGAGAATAGCAACCTTTAAGTTTAAAACAGGTTGGTAGCCAGTGTGGCTCAGTGGTTGAGTGTCCACCCGTGAACCAAGAGGTCATGGTTCAATTCCCAGGTCATACCTGGGTTGCAGGCTCAATCCCCAGTAGCGGGGCGGGGGGTGGAGGGTGGGGCAGGAGGCAGCCAAGGGATGATTCTCATCATTGATGCTTCTACCTCTCCTTTCTTCGTTTCTCTGAAATCGATAAAAAACAAAAAACATAAAAATAAAATTTTGATAAAGCCAGTTGAAAAAATTAGGTATATTTTCAATATTTATTGAAATGAGCTAGATATTAAAATTATATATTTCTCTATCTATGGTATAGATATATTCAATTCAAAATGGATAATTTATTTCATTGAAAAATAACTACAATATGATATAGATATATATATATTTCTCATTTCCCTTTTTCCCCTAACTCCAGTTGAACTGTATGCCTGACTCATAAGAACAGAAATCCAGGAGCACACATACCATCCAATTTGATGAAGCATCTGGCATGATGAGTCAAATATGCAGGAGTAGTCCACAAGATTGATACCCAATTTGGAGCTCTGCTCAATGACTATCATGGAACAACTTGTTCTTTTAATAGTCCTTGCAGCTGTTGCTTCTAGGCCCTCCACTTTAATGATTTGTAAATAATATAATTGTTCCCTTAGAAAGAATATCTGGCTGGCTTGTAATAACTCTGATAGGAAATGTCCATATCTGGAGTCAAAATTCCAGATTAGGTTGTACAAAATCACTGCACTGAGGATTAAGATCATATTTTTCAGTGTGCTTTACACAGTACAGCTGTGATTTCTGTTGCATCTATTTGCATAACCTAAATATGACTAGCCAGGTAAACACTCCTGTTGGCAACTTTCTGAATATTTAAATTTGACATGTAATGGGGACCCAGAGTGGACAACATCACTAGAAGAGAAAATGTAAGATGAATGTATTGTTGAAATAGAATAAGTGCTGAATTTGGACTAGATTTTTTTAAAAAAAATTACCTTTATTGTTGAAAGTATTACAGAGGTCCCCCCTTTAGAATCTCTTCAAAGTTAAAGTACTTTCTAATAATTGTCTGATCCCAGTTCAGCCTCAAAGGTATTTATTTATTTTAGAAAAAGTTCAAGAGAATGGGTTTTCCAGGGCTTCTGCTTATCCACTCTCTGGAAAGGAGTGGTGATACACATAAATAGACTGAACAGGGTGGATTTAAATTGATTATAAGATAGCAAGCAGGACAGGTGTTGATCAGCCCAGAGCAGAGAGTCAGTACTTGAAAGAGAGTCAGAAATATCTGAGGATTCCCTCCTAACCATTGAAATCATGTCATGAACTAGCTATTTAAAAACCCTCTCTGATATCGACTGAATGATGAACTGGAAAAAGAATATGGCACCTCTTACTTCTGCTAAATAAGATAAAATCTAAGCTGCTTCCTCATTTCAGCCAGCTGTATTTATAAAAAAAAAATGATGA
Source organism: Cnephaeus nilssonii (assembly GCF_951640355.1). NCBI lineage: Eukaryota > Metazoa > Chordata > Mammalia > Chiroptera > Vespertilionidae > Cnephaeus > Cnephaeus nilssonii. Next base: position 19,888,516 of record NC_137089.1, read on the forward strand.
AGCTATATGTGGAATACTTCTGAAGTACATAGATAAGATAATCTTGAAAAGAGCATTTCTATGTGTTGGTTTGCTTTTTCTCTTAATAAAATTTGGAGGGGAAAGATATTACTTTACCCCTCAGTGCCCCCATGAATGCCATAGAAAATATGTAGTTATTTTATTTGAATGCTCTCTCACACTTAAACACCATTATAACAGCCTTTGGTTAAAGTGAGAAGAATTGATTCTTTAAAACAGAGCTTTGATCTTGAAAATATCACACTAATATTCTAAGTGAAATAAGTCAGACAGAAAAAAGTGAAGGACTATATGATTTCACTCATATGTGGGATATAAAATTGAAAACAACACACACACACACACACACACACACACACACACACACACACACAGAAAACCCCACAAAATCGCATAGACACAGTTATTAGAGGGGAATGGGAAGGGGAAGGTAGTAAAGGGAAAAGGGGGTTAAATATGTGGTAATGGAAGGAGATTTGACTTTGGATGGTAAACACACAATGTGATATATGTTAGGGTGTAGTCCAACTCAGAATCAGGCTCGTTTAGTTTGGGTTTCCTGCTGCAGTTCATCAGTCATTTGCCTGTGGGGTCCGCATGGCCGTGGGCAATACAGTGAATGCAATAAAGCCAAGAAAGCAAGCCTGAACTAAGACACAAAAGCAACAAGTCACAAGAGAGAAAATTCCTTTGTTTGGGGCATTCTGTATCCCCCAATTTTCAGGTGCTTTCTGGCCAACCATTTATAAATGTTTACTAAACACATGCATTCCTTCTCTCAGTCCTTATTACATCCTGATGAAGTTGTCATCATCTCCATTTTTCTAACCATGCGTACCACCTGAGATTGGAACTACTAAACTCAGAAGGAAATGAACGCTTTTTTATTTTAGGTGGTCATTGGTGGATTATGTGACCATTTGTTGAGGATTGTTGAGGATTCATACATTAAGTAAGGCATTTCAGTAATGAATTTCTAGGATCGCTCCTAATGCTAATGCATTGTGATTATATATATATATATATATATATATATATATATATATATATATATATATATATATATATATATATGTGTGTGTGTGTGTGTGTGTGTGTGTGTGTTAAAAGAATCAGAATACTTTATGGTGAAAACATACTGATAGTCTTGTTAGTATTCCATGTGTATTTGAGTCAATTTGATTTCATTTTATATTTATACTCTTAGTTATTAGGTTGATTCTCTCATATCAAAATTAACATGTTAGTTATAAAAATATCAAAGCTAGGCTTTTGGATATCTGTTTATTGTTTTTGAATTGTAACAGAACCTAAAGAAATCTCCTAGTGAATATGCACATTAACATCTAATGTTAGCCTCGTTACAAAAGGTTTATATTTCCTGTTATCTAGAATATTTGATTTAACCAAAAACTGCTACAAAATCTAATCCTTACATCTATCACTTTACATGGTGCATTCCTTAGTGACACAGTGTGATGCTTATGCTTTTGCAGACCAAAACACTTACCATTAAAATAAAGTATTTTAAATAAGTATAGCCCTTCTTTGTTATTAGGTTAGGATATGATTCCTTCTGTTTATAAATGAACAAAAACAGCACGGATTTCTAACTGCTGTTTGGGGTGCCAGAGAATAGAAACTTCAAAGAAGTATGCTTTTAGGTTTGACATAAAAGGGAAACATAGGTACATATTTTATAAATGGTATTCAATTTATGCATGACAAATTAGACCTTGATATATACCTCATTAAAAATATTCTTGCTGCTTGGTTTTCTCAATCTATTGATTTCATAAATTGTTGATACTCTATTTGCTGTGATTTTTGCAAGCTTGCCTAATTATTGAATACATTTTTTTACTTCCCAGATATATATTCTTGTCTTTCCCATATATGAGAAAAATAGCCTCTTGTTGAACTTATTTTGTACAAGGAATTACCTCTATTGAACTGTCTACTATATTTGTCTTTTGCCTATTTGCAAGTTTGTGATGTGATCTATATTTAAAAAAATATTACCTGTCACTAAGGCCTTTCCTAAATGTCTTATTTACAATTGCAACCCTTAACAAGTACTATCCCCAGCTCTGCTGTATTTTTAATCAATAGTATTTATTATCCCCTAGCCAACTACATATTATTTTTTAATGTGGTTTATTGTTCAGTTCCACCCTATAGAGCAGTAGCTCCCCGTGGACAGGGTCTCCAGTCTCGTTTGTTCAAGATGAAAGTGAATCAGAGTCTAGCAGGTGTCTTGCACAAGGTAAGGATTCAATAAATAGTTGTTGAACATCCCCATTTTACCTGTGAGGAAAACTTAAATAAAAGAAAATGAAGTCATTAGTTTCCTGACCACTTCTATGTGCAAGGCACCATGCCAGTAGGAATGGGAATGAAGTGGTAAGAAAAAAGAACCTGATACGGGCCTAGCTTTCTCGCTTCCTTAAAACTGATTCTACAAGGAAGACATTAATCAAACAGTTGTAGGTCAGATAGTGTGTGTGTGTGTGTGTGTGTGTGTGTGTGTGTGTGTGTGTGTGTGTTATAATTACCAACTGTGGTGAGGTCTAAAACAGGCTGAGAGCATTTAGAGAGCCAGAGCATCACATATAATGTTTCCCTAATCTTTCATTACTGTCCAAGAGGTTAATCCCTCCCCGACTAGTATGTGAGTGGGGGAGGGATTAACCTCTTGGACAGTAATGAAAGATTAGGGAAACATTATATGGAAGGAAGGAAGGAGGGAAAGGAGGGAGGGAGGGAGGGAGGGAGGGAGGGAGGGAGGGAGGGAGGGAGGGAGGGAGGGAAGGAAAGAAGGAAGGAAGGGAGATAAAGAGGGTGGAAGAAATAATAGAAAAATCACTCCAGTATATAGTGAAACTTGTTCATCTTCTGATGCATATATTTAAACACAGAGTAGAACTGTCGTCTTGATGTTCCTTAAGTTGCATATAATAACACATAGGTGCCAACTTCTTTACATGATCTTTGGAAATTCTAATGACCTCTTCCAAGGTTTCTATTAATTGTCTTCCTTGTTTTCAGGATCACTTTTGGCTCTGAGCCCATGGCCTCTATGTACTGATTTGGTTTGGGTTTTCTCCCACTAAATTTATTTGTTTTTGCTCACACACTATCAGCCTAGATAAGAAGCCCTGTGTCTTTTATTTGTTATTCTCGAGGCATTTTGTATGTTTAGGCTGCTTTACTGAGCTATTGGGGAGACAAGGATTGTCTCTGTAACATTGCAAATACCATAATGTTGAATTCTAGATATCCCTGTTCTTAAGTTATTTGACTAAGAAGCTGGCACTCTAGCTTCCCATTATGTTGCTTGATTTTCTTGCTCTCAACTCTCTTGTTCTGCAATATTGCCTTTTCTGTTTTCTCTCCCTGAAACCCCTGTGCATTCATAAAGTGATGACATTTAGGTCCTCTCTCTATCCCTCTCTCTCTCTCTTCCTCAATTCCTAGTGGTCCATAATATAGGGTCTTATCACTCTCTCTGGAAATTCTTTTAGTTGACCAATCATCTAACTCAGTGATTCTAGAGTTTAGTTTTTGTTTATTCCAGTTTTAGTTTATTATAAGTCACATAATAATAAATATCTTTGTGTCATAGGCCCTCTTATAAAATTAAATAGAAACCAATTTCTTTTATCTTTATTTCTTCAGACATTTTAGACCTTCTTGATGTCAGTTTCTTCATCCTGGAATATATCCTTTATAATTTATTTTAAATAAAGGCTAGTGAACTCTTGTTTTTAATATATCTGGAAATAGGTTTACTTTCACTCTGAGGTTTGGGAGGTTATACAACTCTAGCCGCACGGTTATTTTCACCTAGCATTTTAAAGACATTATTTTAGTATCTCTAGCTTCCAATGTTGTTGTTAATAAATCAAAATTAGGTTTACTTGTTCTTGTTCAGATGTTTAAACATGATGTCACACACACACACACACACACACACACACACACACACACACACACACCAAGAAGGTATAACGTGATTTATTACTTACACAGTTGAGGTCTCTGGGGAGAGAAGGACACGCCTCTCAAGCAGCTCCAAAATGGCCCGAGAAAGCCAGAAGGGGAGAATAGCCTGGTTTTTATTGTTGTTGGGGTGTAGGGGTAGGATGAGAGTTCCTACCCACTAGCTGGGGATTGCTTGCTTTGAATCTCAGGGCAGCACCAAAGGAGTGGACACTCAGGATTTTGCTTTATCAGTTTATTGAAATTTGGGGCACCAGGAGAAGAGAGAGGGTGAGTTTTAAAAGCAGTCAGCAGTCAAACTGACAAAAATGGAGTCAGACTCTTGTCACCTCCTTATAAGTATTTTGAACATTTTTACATGAAATTTTTACCCATGTAGATGTGACAATCATCCTGATTCTGGAGGCCGAATTTGACTAACGTCCCAAACAATGCTTAGAATCAAGACCATTCAGAGATCAAACTTGAGGCACTGTCCCTAAGGTCAGGGCCACAAAGACCACCAGATCCATGGGGCTGCTTTATGTGAGGGCTGACACCGTTTTTGAAATATCTTAGCTAATCAGCATTTCACCAGTGAGAAATATTTTAATGTCCATTATTCTAATTATTTTGACTCCAAGCCAGGGCCAAGATCTTTCCCAGGATAAGATCTTTTCTCTTATATCTCTGAGATCCAGCTGGGATTTTTGGAACACATTATAGGAAGCTCAGCATAATGGAAATGTAATTTAACTAAAAGGGAACTTGACCAGCTACTTGCTTACCTCTGTCAGTGATTCTTTATTAGCGTGAATGCTCCTTTTGACAACAAATATTGTCAAGTTTCTATTTATCATACTGAATTGAAAATCAGGCATAATGTAACATAAACACATAACTTTTCAAAAACATATCTAAAGAAAAAATAAAAGGAAAATAATTAAAATCAAGCTTGTAACCTTAAGTAGAATCAACAAGTAGAATGTAGATAAACAAAAGCAGCAGCTGTAACTCCAGATGCGGGGTCTTAGTGAACAAATGGTGCACAAACTGAAGTACAACTTACCTTGATTTTTCACAATTGTGGCATTGCAGGAAAACACAAGGATATTAAACTTACGGAAAAAAACCTCCTTGGTTTCTTATGTAAAACAGAGTTAGGTTCCAAATGCAGATAATCAGACTTCTGACCTCAGTGAACATCTTTCAATACTTTGCGTGCATTACAGAGGGACTGGCAACTCGGGCTCTTTCTTCTGATTGCCCAGGTCCTTACATTAAATGGCAAGGAGACATTCCCCTTAGTTCTTTTCCAAAATGCGCACTGAAGCGTGCTGGCTCCCAGTGAAAACCACCCCACCTATGGGAGGGCTCCATATATCTCTGACAGGCCCAAGCACCAACCATGCAGGGAAGGGAAAAACGTTCTCTCTTCCTCTACAATATTACTCACCTAATTAGTTATTCTCTGCCTCAGAACCTCGCTCTTCTCAGGACAACTGCTAGAGTGAGTAACACTTCCTTCAAGGGAAAATTCCAGATCCTCACACTGGTGTAGTTTGTCTTCTCCAGAGGAACTCCTCTCCCCTCTGCGCCCCACTCTCTGCAGACGCACACACATCAGCACTGAAAGTAGACAGAGATGATAGATAGACACATGCAGAAACAGATAAGTAGGTAGGTAGGGAGATAAAATATTATGGAGCCAAATTAAATTAATTCAAGTAAAAAGTTCACCTCCCCTAATACAACAATTAGCATCCCAGCATAAAATATTTGCTTTCAGGTCACTTCAGTTTTCTCCAGAATAAGGAGCCTGCTTTTAATTTATATCATTAAATACTTGCTCATAGGACTTGCCCCAAATAAAGACAATCCAAATTAGAATTCAAATCTCAACCTTTTCAGATATTAAAACTTAGATGTGGCTTTTAAATGAAATATTTCTTTCAGCTTCAACCATGTAATATCTATAAAGCCTCAATGTAGAAAAAAAACTGTTGTCTTGAGTTTCATCCACTGCAAACCACTACTTTATTATTTATATCATAAAAAAATGCCTTACTTAGACAGAACACAGTGTTATGTTCACATGCGCATCTTTCTCTGAATTTTATTGTTGATTTAATATTTCTGAAAGTTTTAAAGCAGTTCAGGAACATAAGGCAGCAGAATCATTGCTTTTTACTTGATCGCTAAATTGCCATGACCAAATCTTCTTGCTTACACAACATGTTTGTTTAGAGTTCTGCCAGTCCTTCACAGTGAATCTTCAAGTTTATGGCCAACTGCTTGCTAAAATTTAACTCTAAGTAGGTTCTGGATTTGTTTACACATGGCAATGTAGTTTTATCATGCTGTGAATTTCAATGCAGTTGTCCATTTTTGCCATTTATTCTCAGGTTTGCAATGTCCTTATTCATGTTTGATTTTCTGTTATAAATCCAGTTCCAATTTCTCCTTAATATTTAAATTAGCAAACACAGGAAGCAGGATTTTTAACTTCCTACTTAATATCACTGCTTACATATTAAGAAACAAGCTGAAATAAAATTCTAACAAAGCAGGCACTTCAAAAATGGAACGTTATTAAAGAAGTGTCATAGAGGCAATGTAAAAATCAAGGTAGGACTGAAATTTCCACTGTAATGTGGCCCATTGCAGCTGTCACAGAGGCTGTGTATATTGACCTTTATAATATTTTCATCTTCATTTTAAAAAAATCAACCAAAATTACATATGTGCTTAATTCAAAAAATCATGTCACACAAACGAAAAAATTTGGAGTAATTATTAAGAAAGTTTAGGGAATCATTTTTTTACTCTGGACTGCTCTCTGTACATATTAAAATAAGTTGCTAGTGTGACATGGTCTGTGTGCTGCAGTGCATGGAACTTTGGGAAAGTAAAAGCAACCAAACAAAATTATCTCTCTCAACCAAACCTCTTTAGTCTTCTGGAATCTAAAACCTGGGTGGCAGGATTGCCGTTAGGTAGTATTTTTTTTAATGTACTTTTATTGATTTCAGAGAGGGATGGAGAGGGAGAGAGATAGAAACATCAATGATGAGAGAGAATCACTGATTGGCTGCCTCCCCTACTGGTTCAGAGGTCGATGCTCAACCACTGAGCCATGCTGACCGGGCGGTAGTATTTTGTTGAATCTCTTATGGTCATCTGGCTTAAGTAGCACATACATATTTAAACAAACATTTTATTTTAAATTATCATTCTTTATTTATTTATAGTTAAGGGCACTACAATGAATATTTTTGAAATTATATGTAGGAGGTAACATTATATGTAGATTTTAATTCAGGAAATCAAAGGGAGTTTTATGAAATATTTATCTTATAGAAGAGGGAAATTTGAATTCAACAGGGTTGAGGATCACTGCCCCACTTCAGAAATCTTCATCCTTTCCATGGTCAACTGCTATGAGCATTTGAATAAACATGTGTGTTCTTCTGAAGATAGTGACTATATCTCACTTATGTTTAAGACTAAAGCAACTAGAACAGTTTCTAGTACACGGTAGATTCTCCACAATATGTTTATTGATTTGGATTAATTGAATTAATTTCCTGGAGCCTACTGATTTTGACATGCAAATGAAAACATTATGTAAATTACTGATGGGCAGCTGTTTGCAGACAGAATCAGTATATTACAGTACTAGTATAAGCCAAATGCTTACGTTTAAGATTCCTGACTGATTTACTGCCAGCTCAAAATAAAAATGAGGAAAGGCCTCTCATTAGCCTTTATGGGTCATTTCTGTTATCCTGAACCAATTGGTGACTGGGTGTCCAGAAAATTGAGTACTACTAGAATTCAATGGAACCTTGGACAGGACTCAGAAGTAATATCCAAAATCATGTAGGAGTAAGGGAGCAACAATAACCCAAAGGAAAGTTGGAATGGGTCCTTAGATGGGTAAACTATGAAATACCTTTGAAAATCTGAAGAAGATGGAATTTCTTCCTAGGAAAATTTGCATGTGCCCTCACACAGAAATGCACAAATTATGTTTTAATGCATATCAAAACTGTTTGTTTTTAAACCTTACTTCCTTCTGATTTATTAAGTTTTGGAGCTCAATGAGTATAAAGCAGCAGCTGGTGTTGTTCAGGCAACAAAACTGGTGAAGAAGCCTGTAACACAGCAGAACTGGGGAGTAGGGAGGAGAGAGAGAGAGAGAGAGAGAGAGAGAGAGAGAGAGAGAGAGAGAGAGAGAGATTGGTTATTCCATTTATTTATGCACTCATTGGTTGATTTCTTTTTTATTCTTTATTGATTGAAGTATTACATATGTCTCCTTTTTCCCCAATTGACCTTTCCCTGGCCACTCCCACCCCCAACACATGCCCTCACCCCCCTAGTGTCTGTGTCCATTGGTTATGCTTACATGCATGCATACAAGTTCTTTGGTTGATCTCTTACCCCTCCCCTCTCCTCTGCCTTCCCTCTGAGGTTTGATGGTCTGTTCGATGCTTCTCTGTCTCTGGAACTGTTTTTGTTCATCAGTTTATGTTGTTCATTATATTCCACAAATGAGTGAGATCATGTGATATTTATCTTTCTCCAACTGACTTATTTCGCTTAGCATAATGCTCTCCATGTCCATCCATGCTGTTGCGAATGGTAAGAGTTCCTTTTTTTTTACAGCAGCATAGTATTCCATTGTGTATATCCATTTTTTAATCCACTCATCTGCTCATGGGCACTTAGGCTGTTTTCAAACCTTAGCTATTTTAAATTGTGCTGATATGAACACAGAGTGCATATATCCTTTCTGATTGGTGTTTCTGATTTCTTGGGATATATTCCTAGAAGTGGGATCACTGGGTCAAATGATAGTTCCATGTATATGCCCTGACCAGGAATCAAACTTGCAACCTTGGAGTACCTGGGAATTACTCTAACTGAGCTACCCAGCCAGGGCCTAGTATCGTTGATCTTTACAGAAGATAATGGCTTCAATAGATAATTAATGAAATAACAAGTTACCATTACTTTTACTAGAATAATGAAATTACAGAATAGTCTTGTCCCTACACAAGATTTGCTAATACCTTAGTATTTCTTCAATATTTTCTTTCTGGTAGATGTTTCTGCAAGATGAGGACGTAGAAATACTATGTCTTTCTTCAGATTTATGAACACATGTATTTTTTCCAAACAATTTAACAGCGTGTCATGTAGTAGTTCAAGCGCTGAGGTCAGACATGCAATAAATAGCATCTGTACAGATGTCTAAAATCTACTGCTTCCCATACATTCCCTCTAGTCTTTAAATAAACCACAAAAGCAAAAATCAACCATAAAGAAAATTATGTCAATTCTCCTGAGTTTATTTTCCCCAAGTCAATTTCTCTCTTGAATTTCAAGTAGACATTTTAAAGGATTTTGAATAAAAATGCAGTTTCATGTTTGTTTGTTTTCTTAAATATGGACCATATATTTGATGAAAATACTAAGTAATTTTAATTATGAGATCAGAAAAGTTACTGTTCATGTAGTCAGTAGTCATTCCTACAACTATCTGTTTAGTTCTGTATATTAATGGAATGCATTGTACAAAGCAATTGTCTAAAATAACTGACTAAATTGTTCTTGTTTTGACTAATTTAAGTAGGTTTTTTTGAGACATAGAGAAGTTAATAGAGTACCAGGAAGTTGATTAGACAGAAATTTTCCATAGCAAATAAATTAATCTATTAATATTTCTGGTCTAAGTCTGCAAGTATAACTGTTTTTGCTCATAGAGAAGCTAAAATCAGTCCAAGACTACCCTCCTTTCTATAAATTCCTAGGATGTATAAGATACTAGTGACGTTTTTTATTGTCCTAAGGATCACAATGGTCAACTAATCACACTCTTTGCCATGGTTACCAAATATCTTTTCTTTGCCTGATTAAACTTGCAAAGTGAAAACAATTATATTTCCACTGACAATTCATTATACACACTGGAGGCTGCAAGTTAAAAATACTACCCATATTCTAATTATCATACCCCCTAGGGTATAATGAGTGCTGATCTCATAATTCCATTGGTCTTTATGTAAAATCTGATACAGCCCAGAAGATGCATAATGTCCTATTCCAATTGGTCAGTAAATTAAGGTGATTGAATACATGGCGATGTAATTTTTTTACTTTAATTCAAATTAACTTCATTTATAAATACCACATTCACTGTTATATGAGAAATTGTGTATTCAGAAGACATTTTTTAAATTGAATTGGAGATAAAAGGAAACATTAGCAAGTTTTGTTTATTATTATAATTAGGAACATTAAAACATTCAAACACCATTACCAAAAATCCCCATTTAAGAGAAATTTTATTTTATTTTATTTTAGCTGTGTTATAAAGTAGAAAATAATGTTTGGTGCTTCTTCCCCCCCCCCCCCCCCATTGTTTCTATGGGAACAAAAGAAACATATTAGCAGATAATCTTGAAGGTGATTATTTAGCAAGATTTTCAACTGCTCGATTTACAGATTTGTGAGAAGTGACATAATCCTTCTACTTCCATATTAAAATTTCTATATAAAGCCAAGAAAATTTACATTAACTTATTTTAATTAACAAAATACCTGCTATGTTTAGTATTTTTAGAAGAAAATTAACAGATTATTATTTGTGTATTTTATAACTAGTTCATATTTTGATGGCTTTGAAGGTTTGGGTTATGGTCTAGAAATGGATCTAAAGGGTGTATTTTGTCTTATTTTGAAAAACTTGACAATTTTCTTTTTAGATAATGAAGAGATTTTTATCTCTACATTTCATCTTGCTTTTTTTTTTGGTAAAGGAAATTCTATTTGTGAGATAAGAAAACAATTGTTTTTCAGGCCTCCAACTACTCAGTCCAATTACTCAGGGATTAGATCTGTGATGCCCACCACTCATCCCAGGCACCATGGAGTATAAACATCCTTCTCTCCATATATATGAGAATGTGTCTATTCTTATAGAAACCACTTATGGCAGCTAATGAAAACTAAGTGATAATATTCCAAATAAATGTCTACTTCAAAAGTGCAGTATCTTAAAACAGAATTTCACCATATCCTCATACTTTTGCTGAGCTGACCACAATTCAGAAGCAGTAAATATTTGAACCCCAGGCAAGATTATTGCCAAGATAGGCAAGCACCTTCATTAAGGGTGTTTTAAACAATATCTTCTAAAAGAAAAATTTAAATATGCTTTTCTTAAGCTTGAATTGTTTTCTTGTACTATTATGAGTCATAATGTGATCTCACTATTGAAAACTACACATATCTGCAATACCCAAGTGAAAACAAAGAGAAAATGGCCTAGTCTCAATACATAGTATGAGAATTTTTAAAGGAATTTATATTCTGATTTAGAACAATGTGATTGGCACAAGCTAGAAAGAGGTTAGTAATGAATAAAGGAATTAGAAAACTTTTTCCATAACTACAAAATGGGCAAGAATAATATTTTCATGTTTGTTTTTAGCCAATGAAGTGATACAATTTTTAATAAAATTATCATAGCAATAATTTATATCAGTTTCCATAAGAAGAGTTTTGACATATATTTTTGATTTCTAGGTTTGCCCAACAGACTAATGATGGGCAAACATAAAAGTCAATCCTATTTAATAAAAGAGTAATATGCAAATTGACCATCACTCCAAGACATAAGATGGCTGCCCCCATGTGGACACAAGATGGCCGCCACAAGCTGGATTGCAGGGGAGGGCAGTTGTGGGCAGTTAGGGGTGACCAAGCCAGCAGAGGAGGACAGTTGGGGGAGACCAGGCCAGCAAGGGAGGGCAGTTGGAGGGTGACCCAGGCCTGCAGGGGAGGGCAGTTGGGGGGAACCAGGCCTACAGGGGAGGGCAGTTGGGGGGAACCTGGCCTGCAGGGGGGGCAGTTGTGGGCAATCAGGCAAGCAGGGAGGGCAGTTAGGGGTGACGGGGCCAGCAGAGGAGAGCAGTTGGTGGAGACCAGGTCAGCAGGGGAGGGCAGTTGGTGGAGGACCAGGATTGCAACAGAGGGCAGTTGGGGGGGCAGGCCTGCAGGGGAGGGAAGTTGGGGGGGGGGACAGGCCTGCAGTGGAGGACAGCTGGGAGGGACACAGGCCTGCAGGGGAGGGCAGTTGGGGGAGACCAGGGCTGCAGGGTAGGGCAGTTGCGGGGGACCAGGCCTGCAGGGGAGGGCAATTGTGGGTGATCAGGCCAGCAGGGAGGGCAGTTAGGGGTGACCAGCCAGTATAGGAGGGCAGTTAGGGGCAATCTGACCAGCCAGGGAGCAGTTAGGCATCGATCAGTCTGGCAGGGGAGTGGTTAGGGGGTGATCAGGCTGGCAAGCAAAAGCGGTTAGGGGCAATCAGGCAGAGGCAGGTGAGCAGCTGGGAGCCAGCAGTCCTGGATTGTGAGAGGGATGTCTGATCCGACTGCCTGTTTAGGCCCGATCCTACCGGCGGGATCGGGCCTAAACGTGCCGTTGGACATCCCTCAAGGGGTCCCAGATTGGAGAGGGTGCAGGCTGGGCTGAGGAACACCCCCCCCCCCCCATGCACGAATTTCGTGCACTGGGCCTCTAGATATAATAAAAGCCTAAGTGACCATTACAGTGGAATGACCAAAACAACTGGTTGCTATGATGCACACTGACCACTAGGGGGCAGACGCTCAATGCATGAGCTGCCCCTGGTGGTCAGTGCGCTCCCATGGGGGAGTGCTGCTCAGCCAGAAGCTGGGCTCAGAAGCTGGCGAGTGCAATGGCGGTGGTTGGAGCCTCTCCCACCTTCGTGGCAGTGCTAAGGAGTAGCGAGTTGAGCAGTAAGGAACAGCGAGCAGGTGGGTGATAAGGAGCAAGAGGTCCTGGACTGCAAGAGGGATGTCCCACTGCTGGCTTAGGCCCAGTCCACGTGGAGCAGGCCTAAGCTGGCAGTCGGACATCCCCTGAAGGGTCCTGGACTGTGAGAGGGCAGAGGCTGGGCTAAGGGACCCCCCCCCCCCCAGTGCACAAATTTTGTGCACCAGGCCTCTAGTCCTATACAATAAAATCCCAGCAACCGAAATGGTGGAACGACCAGAACAATGAGAGACCAGAACAACTGAGGCTCCTCGCCCAGGCCGGCCCTGCCCCGACCCATGCACCGAGCCTCTATCCTATATAATTAAAGAGTAATATGCAAATTGACCCTAATGTTGAAACAACCAGAATGAACTGGGGGTGGGTGGTGGGGGCCGCGGGTGGTGCCAGGGCAAGGCCCCCACCCTGCCAGTCAACCCACACACAGAGGGCAACCTGAGGCAGGCGTGGGGCCGGCGAGTGGGTGGGAACAGCCGACCTCTTGGTCCCTTCCCCTGGCCATCAGGCTCTGATCACCTGATGGCAAACGGGGAACTGGGGTGGGTGACGGCGGGGGGTGGGGCTGGCTGTGGGCAGCTGGGGAAGATGGTCCTGATCGCAGGCCAGGCCTAGGGACCACACCCGTGCACCGGGCCTCTAGTATGTTTTAAATACGTACAGAAGAAAGTGGCCATTATGCTCATTGGAAGTCAATGTTAGTCATATTATTATCATTCAAGTTTATTAACAATCTAGAAAACTCAGTAAATAATATATTAAAATTTGCAGATGGCTCTGGTTATGACTTTTTGCTCATAAAATTATACAGTAATTACTTTATTATCACTTTAATTTAAAAATGACAATGTTTTATGTTGATATGATAATGCAAAAATAAAAAATGAAATTGAGCAATGTATTTAGAAAACAACAGAAGTATGTAATGAGAACATTTAAGCATTTCTGGATGAGTGCATTTCAGATAACATTTAATTCTAATCTCTTCTCAGAACCTTATTAGATAAGTAAAAGGAAGATAGATAGTATTTCTACATTATACCAAATAAGCATTTATTTTCCTCTTTCCATGTATTACTCTTTCAAATTAATCTCTATTTTCATTTCAGTTGGAGGAAAGATAAAAAAATGAGTGGACATCTCCATTTTATGGGGCACAAATCAAGTAATAATAGTAGTGATGGTCATGGTGGTGGTATTGGTGTGGCAATACCACTATTACTACTAGTACCACTACTAGATAATACTAGAATATTTAATGTAGGACCTGGCATATAGGGAGGTATAAATAACCTTCCTTAAATATTCTGTATGCATTAAACACAGTTAATGTTTGCAATAATGAATCTATTGTTTTTATTATGATTTAAATTGTTGTAGGCTTGTATTCTGTTTAATAGAAACACAGAAACCCCTCTTCTAGATCTCCTCAAATGTAACAGGTCTAAACACCCTTAGGGCATTATAGAAGCAGATTGCCCCAGCTTTCCACTACCAAGAAGTTTTGGATAAATTTTATAATTATATAGCTCATATTGAATGCTACTATTTGGAGGTCAAAAACTGGGAAGAAAAACATATTGCATAAGGGACACAGAAAACTCATCTTGTGAAAAATGACATTCAATCTGTGTCCAGGGCTGGAACTCTGTGGTTTATTAGAATGAAAATTTGCAAATCAATTATGAGTAATTAAATGCTTATGACTAAAACTGATAAACTGATATTGACTTCAATAGGAAGAGTTTGAACATACAAAACCAGACTAATGGTGGAGAAACATAACAGATAGTAAGTTACAAATATAGAAGACAGGCCTTTTTGCTTATGGGATATCAGTCACATTATTAGTCATATGCTTTTGATCAAATTATACACATACACACACACACACACACACACACACACACACACACACACACACATACTTGCAAGTCTATATTCATATCATGAAATCCTTTCTGTCTGCTATAACTTGGCTTTTGCATTTGGCATATTATTTATAACTAGAAGCCCGGTGCACGAAATTCGTGCACGGCGGGGGGTTGTCCCTCAGCCCAGCCTGTACCCTCTCCAATCTGGGACTCCTGGAGGGATGTTCGACTGCCAGTTTAGGCCCGATCCTAGTGGGATCGGGCCTAAACAGGCAGTCGGACATCCCTCTCACAATCCAGGACTGCTGGCTCCCAACTGCTTGCCAGCCTGCCTTCCTGATTGCCCCTAACCGCTTCTGCCTGCCAGCCTGATCACCCCCTAACCACTCAGCTGCCAGCCTGGTTGATGCTTAACTGCTCCCCTGCCAGCCTGTTTGCCCCCAACTTCCCTCCTCTGCCAGCCTGGTCACCCCTAACTGCCCTCTCCTGCAGGGTTGATCACCTCCAACTGCCCTCCTCTGCCGGCCTGGTCACCCCTAACTGCCCTCTCCTGCAGGGTTGATCACCTCCAACTGCCCTCCCTTGCAAGCCTGGTCCCTCTCAACTTCCCTCCCTTGCAGGCCGGGTGCCTCCCAACTGTCCTCCCCTGCTGGCCATCTTGTAGTGGCCATCTTGTGTCCACATGGGGGCAGGATCTTTGACCACATGGGGGCAGCTATATTGTGTGTTGCAGTGATGATCAATCTGTATATTACTCTTTTATTAGATAAGATAGAGGCCTGGTGCATGGGTGGGGGCCAGCTGGTTTGCCCTGAAGGGTGTCCCAGATCAGGTGGAGGTTCCCTTGGGGCGTGGGGCAGCCTGAGTGAGGGGCCTGTGGTGGTTTGCAGGCCGGCCAAGCCCCCTGGCAACCCAAGCAGAGGCCCTGGTATCTGGGATTTATTTTCCTTCTACAATTGAAACTTTGTAGCCTGGAGCGGAGCCAAGCCTGCTGTTCCCTCCTGGGCGGGGCGGCAGCCATTTCTGTGGCAGTTAATTCACCTTCTACAATTGAAACTTTGTAGCCTTAAGCGGGTGAGCCCGGCCAGGGTGTGCGGAAAGCTTTGCTTCCCCTGTTGCCGCCCGCAACCCTGGCCTGCTCTCTCAAGCTCCATTCTGCCGCCATTTGTTTGAATTTGTTTACCTTCTATAATTGAAACTTTGTAGCTTGAGTGGAGGCTTAGGCCTGCAATGGCTATGGAAAGCTTGGCTTGCTCTGTTACCTGGGAAACCTTGCTCTCTGTGGCTGTAGCCATCTTGGTTTGGGTTAATTTGCATACTCGCCCTGATTGGCTGGTGGGCGTGGCTTGGCTGGTGGGCATGGCTTATGTAGCGGAGTGATGGTTAATTTGCATACTACCATTTTATTAGAGAGGATGTTGTGTATTATTAGCTTTGTATTAATATCTTAAAATATAACTCCAAAATAAACCTAATATTTCTTGAGTTCTGGATGTACATATAAAACTGAGGCAGATTACAACATGCATTACATGAATATTTGATCAATTGCTCAGTTAATACCAGATTTGATTTCATAGAGTTCCTTGATCAAAAATTAAAAATTTCATGGTAACTATAGTTACAGTCCAAATACTACTTCCTAAATTTACTAATAATATACTTTATATATGCATGTATTCAAATGGTAGATAGTTGAGCTAGTGTCAATTGTACTAAAAATGTCTGATAAGGCAATAAGAAAGACACAAACCTCTTCATACCCTTTTAGAGTTTTCTTTAGAATTGCCTGACCCATGGAGCATAAAGATATAATGTCTTTTGGAAAAGTATCATTCATATTCTTAAACAGGCTATTTGCCAAGTTCATTTAAGTGATAATACCACCATGAACTGAAGTTGGGATTTACTTAGATTTACTAAATATTAGTTAGATTTACTAAAATGTTATTTCAAACATGTAGCCCTAGATGTTTATATATTACTTAGATTTTCTAAAATGTTATTTCTTAGATTATGGCCTATATATTACTTAGATTTACTAAAATGTTATTTGAAACATGTAGCCCTAGAGGTCACTCAATATAACCATCCCCCATAGTTATAATAATTGATTATAGTAGAAGTCAAGTGGGTAGCATAAGAAACTCACAGCTATGACTGAACTCCATTAAACAAACGCATTCACAAAGTCAAAGTCAATTGCTTCTGGCAGTGTCATTCCTGTTGATCAAAAGGTAATGGGAAGTGACTAGAAATATCACAAATACTCTATTGTAAACAGAATATTCTTCAGCACTTAAGTGACCATGTTGATACCCTGTTTTCATAATAGTCAAATCAAGCCAAGTCTTTTACAGCTTTCAGACACGTGTATGTTTTACAGCAGCAAATCTCCCCTTAAGGACTTTGAACATAAGCCAGTAAGGTACCCTGAAGAATGAAGGCAAAGAAAAGATCATGTGAGAAATCAATGTAAGAACCTGCTTCTGAGCACAATGTAAGTTTTTGTGTTTGGCTTGTTTTATTCCCTACATAAATAAAGATGCTGGTGGTATAAATATATTATATACTTCTTGCCTATCTAATCTCCTTTTTAGGGTTTTATGAATTTGTAATTTTTCTTCCTGCCTCAAATGACCTGTACTCTGTTTTTAAAATGTATTTATTTTTATCAAAGTTATTGAGGTGATATTGGTTAATAAAATTATATAGGTTTCAAGTGTATATTTCTATGATGCATGATCTGTATATTGCATTGCGTGCCCCCCACCCAAAGTACTCTAGTTTTGTCATTGGCTAATGCCACCTTATCTTTTACAATTTTTCCCAAATATAGTTTCCTTCTATTGCTTTCCTTAAACTCTTCACTCTCAAACACAGATAAATCAGCCTCTTATTTGTTTTTATTATTTCACTATATTTAATGCACATCCTATATAATAAAGAGGTAATGTGCAAATTAACCCTCACGCCCTTACAAGATGGCTGTCTACAACCAGGCCGGCAGGGGGGTTAGTGAGGGATGACCAAACGACTGAACAGCAGGCTGCATGGGGCGACCAGGCTGGCAGGGGGCCAGTTGGGGGTGATTAGGCTGGCAGGGGGGAGCAGTTAGGGGCGACCAGGCTGGCAGAGGGGGGCAGTTGGGGGCAATTAGGCTGGCAGGGAGGGCAATAAGAGGTGACCAGGCTGGCAGAGGTGGGCAGTTAGGAGTGACCAGTCCGGCAGGGAGGGGGCAGTTGGTGGTGACCTGGCTGGCAGCAGGGGGCAGTTAGGGGCAACCAGGCTGGCATGAAGGGCAGTTAGGGGCAATCAGGCTGGCATGCAGAGGCAGTGAGTGGCAATCAGTCCAGCAGGGGGGGCAGTTAGGGGTGACCAGGCAGGCAGGCAGGTGAGCGATTAGGAGTCAGTGGTCCAGGATTGTGAGAGGGATTTCCAACTGCCGGATCGGGCCTAAACCGGCAGGCAGACATCCCCCAAGGGGTCCTGGATTGGAGAGGGCACAGGCTGGACTGAGGGGACATGCGCCGCCCCCCCCCCCCCCGCCACCTCCTCATGCACGAATCTCATGCACCGGGCCTCTAGTCTTACCTTATAATAGAGAAACATGCAAATTGACCGCACCTCCGCTATGCCCACGATTGGGCCGGCAGGAGGCTGGGGGCGGGACTCCGGGTGGCATATCCGCCGTTGAGAAGATCAAGATGGCGGCAGGGGCGGGGCGTGGCCGGACCCATGCCGCCGCTCCCCGGGGTGCCTGGGGCGATCAGCACCCCGGGGGGCGTGGCCGGGCGATCGGCACCCCGGGGGGGCGTGGCCGGACCCATGCCGCCGCTCCCCAAGGTGCCTGGGGCGATCAGCACCCCGGCGGGGGGGCGTGGCGGGGCGATCGGCACCCCGGGGGGGCGAGGCCAGGCGATCGGCACCCCGGGGGTGCGTGGCCTGGCGATGGGCACCCCGGGGGGGCGTGGCCGGGCGATCGGCACCCGGGAGGGGGGGCGTGGCCGGACCCATGCCGCCGCTCCCCGGGGTGCCTGGGGCGATCAGCACCCCGGGGGGCGTGGCCGGGCGATCGGAACCCCGGGGGGGCGTGGCCGGACCCATGCTGCCGCTCCCCGGGGTGCCTGGGGCGATCAGCACCCCGGGGGTGCGTGGCCGGGCGATCGGCACCCCGGGGGGGGCGTGGCCGGACCCATGCCGCCACTCCCCGGGGTGCATGGGGCCATCGGCACCCCGGGGGGGCCTGGCCGGCCACTCCCGCCCCTCCTGGGGGTTCCGGGTCGATTGGCCACCTGGGGGGCCTTGGCCGTGCCCATCCCGCCCCTCCCGCCGCTCCAGGGTCCCAGGGGCCGAGGCTTTCTGGGCCTTGGGCACCAGCGGGGAGCCTGCACTGATCGCAGGAAACCACTGGGGGTCGGCTCCTGTGATCAGTAGCAGGGACGCTGGGTGCGGCGAGCCCAAGGCCAGGAAAGCCTGGGGCGGAGGCTTTCCCAGCCTTGGGCACCAGTGGGCAGCCTGCAGGGATCGCAGGAAACCACTGGGGGTCGGCTCCTGCGATCCTTAGCAAGGATGTTGGGTGCCGCCGAGCCCAAGGCCACCGCCCGGGGCCAAGCCCCGACCCTGAAAAAGGCAGAAGGCGGTGGCCACAGCCAAGGCCTGGGTCCCTGGTGCCGGCAGAAAACTGGTGCAGGCAGCCAGGTGAATGAAGGTCTATTGCACGAATCTTCGTGCAAACGGGCTACTAGTAGTATAATAATATCATATTCAGTATATACAAAACTGAACTTAGGGTTTTCTCTTTCCCAAGCCAAACTGTTCATATTCTTGACTTCGTTATGTGAGTGCCTGGAATCGCCATTGATCTGTCACAGTCAAAGAGTAAAAAACTTGGAAATTGTTAACAACTACACTCAATGCCTCATCATGAATTGTATTTGTACAACTGAGATCTTGTCAGTACCCCATAAAATAGCATGTCTGAGCCCTCGGCTTCTGTGTCAATTCTACCACCAGTATCAGATATCTTTGGAATTGCCATCAGCTCATTTCTAATTGGATGGTCTCAAAAATGTTTCTCTTTACTCTGCCACTTTGTCATTGCTATCATCTCAACAAAGAAATATGATTTATGGCACCATCAGGAAGTATAAAAGTATAATGTAAAAATATTCATAAATTCCTCATTACCTGCAAGATTAATTTTTTTTCCATAACAAACTAAATGCCCTTTCATGCAGTCAACCTAATTTTCCAGTCTCTTTCCTTGATATTTACTTCTGGTCCATACATTCTCCTTATCATTACAAATTAAATTATTCATGCACTTATCCAACAAATATCCATTGAGTGTTATGTGTTTGACATTGGTTTAGGTCCTGAAGTTACAATAGTGAACCTGTGTACAACTTATCACACCTGTCTCACCTCCTTCAGATTTTACTCAAATGCCACTTTCCAATTCAGGTATTCTTTGACTAATATATTTAAAATTTCACCCCACAAGAATCCACTTCCTTTTTCTCATCTTGATTTAGCTTTTTCCCATACCTTTTTAATCCTAAAAGTACTATATATTCTAGATAGTTTGTTTCTATCTCTTCCTCCACTATAAAATCAGCTCAGTGAGGTCTTAGATTTTGTCCTCTAGAAGTCAGTAAGGACAGTGAACAGCTCTAATATATGAATTATTCCCCAAAGGAAAGGTGGATTTTATACAATTCAAGCTAATATTTTATAGTAAATTTATTGCTGCCCAAGTGGAGAGATGATTTTCTCCATTGTCAATCCTAAATTATCTTCATTTTATTTTATTAACAAAGGTAAAGGATTTATGTATATCTCTACATCCTTTTTCCCATAATTTAATTATATTCATTTTATATGTCAAGCCCTGTCTCAAATAACTCCTTCCTGTGAAGCCCTCTTGATATTCCTGGTAGAATTGCTTTCTTACCTGTGTGTGACACCAAATAATAATGCATCTATACAAATATTTATCATAGTGTAAACACAATTTATTTTAATTTTATTCACCTTTATGTAGCATTGGGTGGGGTGAAAAAAGCATAAGCACGCATTAACCTGAACAATCAGAATTTCTTAGAAAATATTATATTTCCCCCTGGAGAAGATAAAAAAAGTACATGCACTATATTTGTGGCTCAGATGAGCACAGTTTAATTTAAAATTTAAAACACTACATTAAAAATGTCCAAGCTATGCTGTTATTTTGAAAAAAAATAATAAAGAAGATATGGAACAGTGCATTGGTTTTGCTTGAGGAAAAATTGTGATGAAAATCTTTATTGCTTATTCTCTCTTTTTTTTTACTTGGATCATAAGAATATATTACATATAAAATGAAAACAAATACAGTCATCTCTTCCATTTTGTATTGGTCAGCATAAAAAGTAGAGACACCTTCTTATTTCTAGAACAATTAAAAATCTGATTCTTTAGAATAGTTGAGCTGACATATTTAGACATTAAGTCCTAAGAGGGAATAAGCTAACGTGAGTTAAATACTTGATGTTTTTGTGTAATATCCTTGAGAAATATTAAAACAATATTCATTCAGTTAAAAATACTTATTGAGTTTCCATGCTAAGTATCTGGTGTACAGTAATTAACTCAACTACATTTTCTATCACTCTTGGAAATTACTCACTATCCAGGGGAAACCAAAATAAATTACTAAAATGACCATATACTATATGTAACAAGTGCTGTGTTAGGAAAACAGAGGATAGATGCAATAGAGAATGAAAAGAAAGTCCTTTGAAGGGAGGTAATACCTATGTTGAAGACCAAAGAACAACAAGGAATCATTTGTGAATGAAGAGCAGGGGATTCATGTTCCTGGAAGAGGTAATGACTTGTTCAAGTATTCAGAGGCAGTAAGGAGACCACTGTGGCTCTACTAATATTGGAGAAACTTGCGAAACATAAGGAGAGTAGCATGATATGAGGCTGAAAATGTGTGGGGACACCAGTCCCTGCAAGATCTTGTAAGATGAGGTAGGAGTTTGGATTTTACACCAAGGTTAGTGGATCTTATAAACACAGATGTATTCTACCTTATTCTACCTTTCAGACACCATTCTTGCTACATCCTCATATAACCTTTTCCTATTCTTTATTTCCCTCCATAAAATAAGTTAAACCGACTTTGGATTTCTAACCTATGATTTAGCTGAAAGGAAATGAAGATAGACAAAATCTTTAAGCTCATATGGCCTTTACAGTTTTGCCTGGATTTCAAAGGACCTGACAACAAAGGTTGTTTAAATCCTAAACAGAAAACTGATCTCCTCCAGGATAATGTTTCACAGGTGCAAATGACAGGCGGGCACTACAGAAATCTGCTGATTACAGCATGCCTAAAATATATAGTTTATTTACGTTACATTCATGCATTTCTCTTAAAATAACCTAACACTGTTGAAATTCCCAGAAATCTTGTAAAATAAAATGAAACCAAACATTATTTTCCAAGAACAAAACTGGTTTCTAGTTAAAATCAAAGAATTATATAATAGAACCCCTTAAGCAATATTACATAAATATTATTGTGTGTGTGAAAATTTGCATATCATTTGCATGTACTAAGCATTCCATTGCTGGTTCTATAATTTTGCAATAATTACCAACACTATGTAATATGCTAAAATAATAATTGAAATCACCAATACAATATTTTCTATACTTAAATTTCAATCACATTAAATAATTTCTTAATTTGATGAATGCATCTATTCTGAATTAATTACTATAGACCAATTTGTACTTTTCAAATTTTAATGTCATTTCTATAAGGGTTTTCTTTTTTTAAAAAAAGGAGTACAAAAATAAAAAATGACATTCAATGAGTACACTGAAATTAGTTCTCAATTATCACATTTTAAGGGAATAGACACATCTAATTAAAATTTCCATCAACTCTACACTTTTTAACTATGTGCCTTTCGCAGTTTATTAAATTCACATGGAGGAAAAATATAGTCTAGCAGTATTTCCTCAAGTGTAGTATTAAGAACACCTGCAGTGTCTGCAAATTACCAGATATTATGATTCCTGAGATTTATTGTGGGAACCTGGAA
The DNA here is from genome assembly GCF_951640355.1 of Cnephaeus nilssonii. NCBI lineage: Eukaryota > Metazoa > Chordata > Mammalia > Chiroptera > Vespertilionidae > Cnephaeus > Cnephaeus nilssonii. The sequence goes on from NC_137089.1 coordinate 19,911,359, forward strand.
TCAGCATTTTGATAAGAACCCTTATGATTCTCTTTCAGACTCTGGTGAACTACCCAGCAGGCACTGGGAAATCTGTCTTACAGTGAAGGCTCTCTAGTGGGCAAATACCCAAGAAAGTGGGGTTTGTATTTTGCATTTATATAAAGGCAAAAAAATCCTCTGATATAAACAGCTTTTAGCCTATTATTCTTACCTAATAATTACTGGAGGGTACGTCCCTGGGCAAAGCACATTGCAGATGCATTTCGTTTTTTTCTCATTTCTAGCCCATGGCTATAGAATAAAGGATTTATACTAACTAAGCTCAGCTATCTTCTCTTACAGAAATTTAGTGAGAATTATCTGTATCCTGTTGAAATTCAGACATGAAGGAAAATACCATTACATAAGTGTAATGAAAATGAAAAATATGCACTCCACATAATTACAAAATATGAAATATAAGCAATCCATATCGCAATGGCCATACACATTAAGAATTTTCTGTACTACTAAAAAAGTGTAACTTCCAAAGAAAAACAGTCTGATATGGAACAGACAATCAAACCAACAAATGAAACCTGAATTATGTCAAAGCAAGTTAACTCCTAACCAACCAGAGCTAATGAATAATAGTAACTAGTACTCCTTTAGGCCTTTCCTCATGCCAGTTAGTATTGTAAGACTTTTTGGAGAGTAACTCATTCTATCCTCACAACTATCATAATCAATAGCAAATATTATTCTCCCTGATTTACCAATGAGGGAATTAAAGCACAAAAAGGTTAAATAACTTCCTGATACTGAGGCTTACACAGTTCCTAAATGTCTGAACTAGTACTGAACCTAAGCAGTTTGACTCATGACAATTTTACTCTACTGACTCAATAAATGTAACCCAGAACTTATTAACCTCTTATGCATACATTTAAGAAAAAATTCTCAATCATTTGTAGGTGTTACACAGACATAGTTAGAGATCTTTCAAGGTTTCATAGTAGCTAGTAATCCCAAATGACCTGTTTATTTGTTTAAAAATAGAAATCCAGTCCTCAGACTAATAAGCCATAAGTAAAAGTCCATTGTCAGTTGTTTTATGTATCTACAAATAGAGCATAACAATAAAGATATAGGCATTATTTTAAAAGAAGCAAATGGACATTTGCCACTACTCAATTTCTTAGTCAATATGCTGAATTTAGTTGAAGCTTCACCCCATATCATGCCTGGAAAGTTACAGTAGCCCTTCTTCCCGACTCATCACCCTCCCAACTAATTTATACACATCTTTACTTGTCCCTTCCATTCTTTTCTTTGTATTTTAGCCAGAGTGACCTGATCCAAAAACCAATCCAATAAGGTACCTTCTCCTGACTTTAAGATTCTCATGTCAATTCCCATTACTTTAGGAATGATTTTCCTATTTTTTTTCCCTGAATAGAACACGTCTTGTAATTCTACAGTATCTATTGCACCATATATCTTTAATTCATAGGACTGGTCACAATTAAAATTTTATTACTTGGATGTTTATTTGATTAAGCTGTCTTCTATCCTAATGCAAAGATCTATAAGTCCAAGAACTGACAATTTTTAATTTTTTGCTTGCTTAGTTAAATGAAACTTTGAATCAATGGCATCTAAGTAAATAAAGTTGTCTAAAATTCCATAAAAATAAGTTAAACACTTAAGCAGATTAACATTGAATAGACATACTTACCTTTGGAATAATAATAGTAACGTAAGTTCACCCTCATAATACAATCATCTATTATTATCAGTGAAAACATATACACCTTTCCCCAAAGTGGTGCTCCAAAGCTTCATCAGTCACTATACCCAACCCTGGGTGATGTTCATGTCTTCAGGTCAATTAAAATCTCATCTTGAGCCCTGACTAGTTTGGCTCAGTGGATAGAGTGTTGGCCTGCAGACTGAAGCATCCCAGGTTCAATTCTGGGCAAGGGCACATGCCCAGGTTGTGGGCTTGATTTCCAGTAGGGAACATGCAGGAGGCAGCTGATCAATGAATCTGTCTCATCATTGATTCTTCTCTCTCTTCCTCTCTGAAATCAATAAAAATATATTTTTAACAATCTCATCTTGACTATTTATAGTCTATGAAATACATTATTCACATAAGTACCTCCAACCCATCATATATAAAATTATACAGGAAAGTTTGCTTAAAATTCTGCAAATGTTGACGATTTCTCTTCCTACACTTCATCAGAGTAAATTAGTAGGACTGCAAAGCTACCACAATTCACCTCTGACTGGTGATAGCATATTCTGAAGAGCCTTTTATAAATCATGCCAAATTATTGTTTTCCTTGTTGGTTGATTGGATATAAAGAACTCACATAGAGGCTATAATTGCTGAAGCAGAAGTAGATGCATTGGACTTGTGAGGTAACTACTTGTGGATGATATACTGTTGATGATGTCTGAATATATGGCTCAGTGGGTCAGATATCATCGAATTTATAAAGGAAGCTCAGTTTATGGGGCCACTGAGGTTTCCAGTGGAAAGCATTCAGCCTTTACCATGGTTCAATAGCAAGCAGCATTTATTTCTATTTTCAGAAGCAGAATAGCTACATGAAGAAGACATAGCTTCGCTCTAAAATTCCAAATCATTGCTGTTTCTCTATGGTTGAGGAATCCCATGGTTACCAGCCAGCATTACAATCTACCAAAAATAATTGGAGAACCATGAAATCTCCTGAGTCACACAAGCATTCTATCCTGGATCATCTGATGAGTTTTCTTTTTTTATGGACTGCTTTTTAAAATGACAACCTCAGATAATCTTTGAATAGTCAAAGCTTTTAATGAGTGTTCTTTCTTTCTAGTCCCAGAAAATAGAAGACATAGCAACTTGTTTTCAATTAGAAAATGATATCCTAACATGCTCTACACATTTAAATCATTAAGCTTTCACTGGAGTGAAGGCCATTGAATTCCCATGAGTTTATTTCCCATTTTCTGAACCACGTCGATCTTTCTGTGGCATTAAAATACTTCATAGTTCCTGATCACTGCCCTAATGTTATTAATCTAGTGGGTTGAAGTCCTATCTTCTGGAATGATGAGATCAATGTTAACTGAAGACTAAATTTTATATAAGCACTAGTGGCCCAGTGCACAGATTCATGCACATTAAAAGAAAATTAATTAGAAGAAATATTTTAATATTGCTATTTTCCCTTTATCTATAATATAAATGTAAAGCAAATTCATGATCGACAATGACAGATTGAAACATATGCATGCGATTGGCGCGAGAGCTTTATATGTATTGCTCATGTACAAGTCAACTTAGCCTTTTATATATGTATATAGAATAAACTTGCTTAATTGGACCTGCTTTTTGATTTAGCTAAATTTTTTCCAGCCCAGTGAAGCACCTCAACTTCTCTTTCAGGTAATTGTCAGCAACACAGCAGTAATTATCAACACGAAGCATATTATTATTGTAGATCACAGAGGGAGAACAAAGGGTAAAATATTTAACTGCAGCAGTGTTTGACTATATTTTGCGCAGTGAGAAAACTTGAAGTCATTTTTAAGGTCCACCATTTCTTACTTTTCAGTTGGGTCAAGTTTCTAAACTTTCTAAATCTCTGTTTTCCAGCTAATGAAAAGAAATAGGATTCAACTGAGTCTCCTATCTACCTACTCCAGGACTTCTGTGAGGATCAAATGAGATGAAGCACAGGAAAATGCTTCACAGACATTTGGTTAAAGTGTAAAATGTTTGCACCTGGCTATAAAGCAAGTTGTGTTCCTGTGCTGAAGAAATTCCAAGGAGGCTAGTCACTAGGGAGAGAAAGCAGATGTTGCTACATGACATCATTTCCTGGCGCCCACAGCAACCCAATCGTTTCCAGGCTCGGCTGGGCTGTAGGCTGCATTTTGCCCCATAGGGTCTTGGCAGCATTGGCTGCAATTTGGTGGGGTGTCACTCTGGGGTGGTGGTGGGGCCTGTGTCCCACTCGGGGAAGCCGAGTGTTGGTTTGTCAGCACCAGGTCAGTGCCGTTTCTTTGTAAATGGCCAGTGTGTGTCACGGCAGCTCCTGCATTTAACGTCTGCCTCCTGGTGGTCAGTGCACATCATAGCGACCAGTTGGATGGTCAGAGAGATACTTAGCATATTAGCCTTTCAATTATATCTTATACTAGAGGCCCAGTGCATGAAATTGCGTGAGACCCAGATCTGCTGCGCCAGAGGGACCCCAGGCCTCACCACACGGAGCTGTGGGCCCTGCCTCCACCATGCAGTTCTGACCGGTTGTTTGGTCCTGACACCTTTTATAATATAGGATAATAAAAGCCTAATGACCATGGACCTTTTATAATATAGGATAATAAAAGCCTAATAGGCTAAGTGCCCAGTTGTCCAGTTAGCCATTCAACCAATCAAAGCATAATATGCTAATGATATGCTAAGGATGCTCAACTGTTCATTATGACATGCACTGACCACCAGGGGGCAGACAGTTGACCAGTGGACCAGTCACTATGATGTGCACTGACCACCAGGGAGCAGATGCTCTGACTGGCAGGTTAGCTTGCTGCTGGGGTATGGCTGATCGGGACTGAGCGAGATGGGTGGGACAGTGCCCTGGAGCCTTCCTGTGATTCTGTCCCATCTGGCCAATATCCCACTTTCCTCCTCGGCCCCAATCATGCACCAGTGGGGCCCCTCGGCCTGGCCTTAGCCCTCTCGCAATCCAGGACCCCTCGGGGGATGTCGGAGAGCTGGTTTCAGACCAACGGCAGAACGACCAATTGTTATGATGTGTACTGACTACCAAGGGGCAGACACTCAATGCAGGAGCTGCCGCATGATGGTCAGTGCACTCCTACAGGGGGAGCACTGCTCAGCCAGAAGCCAGGCTCACGGCTGGTGAGCACAGTGGTAGTGGTGGGAGCCTCAGACTGTGAGAGGGCACAGGCCGGGCTGAGGGACCCTCCCCTGAGTGCATGAATTTTGTGCACCGGGCCTCTAGTATATAGATATTAAGGAATATACATCGTTCTGAAACAATATGGTAACCGTGTGTTGTTAACCATGCCAAATGAAAGTAAATTACTCTTCAGTTTTCTTCTGTGGGAAAAAAAGCTTTGCTAGATTGATAGCTACACACCAGGTACCAGGGTTTTCATTGTTTCACTCAAGTAATAAAACCATATATGGGACTATATTTTTAATTTGTTTTCCTACATAGTTAAATATTATTAATCAAGACACATCTGTCATATCAATAAGCTAATTGAACAAATTTAATTTAGATATGATAGGAATAATTCTCCTTATATTTTTTCAAGTATTTGTGTGTCACTGATTTCCCATTTTTTAAGGACTATAGTACTGCTTTTAATGTACAATTCTGGTAAGACAAGAGAGCAACAGTGGGTTTCTCACTTCATACTTTCAACAGGAACAATGGATTTATAGGTCAGGAGCCAATGTGATTGTCCAGCCAATGTCTGAGTATGTCTACTACAACCAGGTATATAGATCCCAGGAAATAAATACAAAATAAATTCTGAGACCCACTGGGCCCACTGCAAGATGAATTTGGTCCTAAACTACATTTATTACCTTGTCCCATTAGACCTGCTCTGGCCAGGAAACTACATCAACTTCAGTGTTCTCCGTGATTGGTGTATTAGTTCAGAGGATGGTTGAATAAACCCTAAAATATTGAGGTATTTTCTTTGCTACAGTGCACAGCTACCCTGCTAAAATGGTTGCATGTCCCTTTAGGGAAAACTGAAAAGAAGATTTATAGAATATGTTAGTTTATAATTTCAAGACCTTTCCCCAAATACCAGACCTCCCTTTTCTCAAGGGCCTCTGAATCTATATATAAACTTACCTAGTCCTGAGGATTAGATAATTATTCATGATTGTATTTTAAAGATAGTTCAAAGTCAGGTTTAGAAAAAATATATTTTTGTTTGTTTCTCCAGCTTATAGATAATAAAACCCAGTTGACTGGCCCTCAATTTTGGTCATAGGAAAGTAATAATCATTGTCATTGCTAAATACCCATTTGGGTCAAATCATTCTTATTATCAGTTTAGTATTATTGTCCACTACAGTAATAATATCAATTTATTTTTGTAGGTAAGTGCAATGTGTTTATTTTGTTTGCCTTCATACCTTGGTTAAATGCTACTATTTTGCTATCAGCCACGTAAGATAAAATCACACATGGTAGTATCAGCCACCATTATCCCCACCCACAAGAAACAGTCACTATGTAACTTCTCAGAGGCTGGAAAAACTCTTAACAATGCAGATTTCAAATATTTTGACAAGAACCTCTTCTCAGTTAATATATGCCTATGCAATGTTAATTTACTTATGTGTTTAACGTATTTTTAAGGATTTTTTGGTCAACTTTATTTACTTAGGCTCCATTGATTCAAGGTTTCATTTAGCTAAGCAAATATTCCCTGCCATATGACTTAAAACAATAAATGCGGAATAACCTTTAAGTGTGATCATATCAATAAACTCACTTCAATCTGTATTCCACCTGGGATAGCACCAGAATCCATTACATAAATATTCCCAAACATTTGTCAATATAGACAAGCAAATTACTGCTATTCCTTTAGTGTATAAGTCTTCTCTGAATTTGACTTTGATACTTGTCCATTGAGATAGAGAGAGATATGTTCCAAGGTCTAGGTCTGGAGGCAATCAGACATAAAAAAGAAGCTGAAAAAAATTGAAACCTCTTGTAGGGTAACTGCCTCAGGTTGCATTATTATAAGATGTGTAAAGCCCATAAGACAGAGAAGGGGCAAAGGGATTCTGTGAGGTTAGATCTGAATCTTAAAAAATACTTCCAATCAAATTTTGGGGTTCTCACTATTTCTTACAAGGTTCCTGGTAATACTGTAAATTCAACCTATGTTATATTGGAGAAACATGGTCAGAATTGATATAGACTTTTCACTGTCTATATTCTGTAGCTATGAGAGAAAGGAAGAAGCCTCTGCTTTCTATAATCTAGTATCAAGCTGATATTTTCAAACTTTTGGTTAGACATTTTATTTCTTTAAGATTTCCAGAACAGTTAGAAACTATCTGTTAACACTGAATCTTTCTATTCCTCATGATGATCTATAAAAATTAGTACATTATTTACCAAAACCCTACTTTTAACAAATGCTTTCTTTCAGTTAATAATGTAGCTGTTTCACCACAGTATGCCATAGATGACCCGTGTACCAGCATCAAAAGTTAAATGGAGCATCACTAAATCAAAATTCAATTAGGTAAGATAATAATTCCTAGATTTTCAATTTCTTAAGAATATGTTAACCTGATATGTCCTCTGATAATAATTCTTTCAGTAAAGTTTTTGTTTAGTTTAAGGCAACATAATCCCCCAGTTCAACCCCAAGCAATTTGTGCAGGAAGGAGGTTAAAATAAAGAAATTGGTAAGATTACAAAATTTCTGAGAGGATCAGAGAATCAGGCTTTGCTATCCCATAGAAAGAATCAGCAGCAGTCATAACACAAGATATTCTAAAGGCATCATGGATAAAGCTGCCTATCCTTCAGCACCTATAATATTTTACCAGGTCTAGAACAAGTTTACATGCTTAACAGAATATTTAGTAACTTCATATGTTGTTATTGCCTTATTGTTGCTTATTTCTTCTTCCAATTTTTTTTTATGGAGATGCTTCTCCTTAGAGACCACCTGTGGAATCCAGGTTGCAAGAATATCTGGGAAAGATCATTTTTAGCCTTTTTTCTATATATTATACAAGGGCAAGCTCAAAAGGGGTTCAAATAGGTTATGACTGAGAAAAATTCTATTTAACATAGTTGGAGAAAGGCATTTAAAGCAGAAGAACTGGAGGTGAAAAAGATTCAACACTATCCAAAAGTAATATGCCTAAAACATCACAACTCACGATGTTGCATTAAAAAAAATTACTCCAAATAGTTGAGGAAATGCTTTCTATACTTTTTGGAGATTTACAATGCTTACTAATTACTCTGGGACAGTGGTCGGCAAACTCATTAGTCAACAGAGCCAAATATCAACAGTACAACAATTGAAATTTCTTTTGAGAGCCAAATTTTTTAAACTTAAACTTCTTCTAACGCCACTTCTTCAAAACAGACTCACCCAGGCCGTGGTATTTTGTGGAAGAGCCACACTCAAGGGGCCAAAGAGCCACATGTGGCTCGCGAGCCACAGTTTGCCAACCACGGCTCTGGGAAAATCTTCACTTAAGATGTCTCTGACAATCTTTCAGCCCAGGATTTTTCAAGTTTATTTATCCAGATTAATGTTGTTTTGCGTAATACCTCTTTATCATGCCACACAACAGCATGTATGAAACATGGTTTAGGCTTCAGAAAAATGGTTAAATGTAAGGCTGCGGATGCCTGATGTCTTGTTTGTCTTATTAAGAGAATTGGAATTTTATGTCAATAAAAGAAGTATCACTGAAAAGTTGTACGCAGTAGTATGATCAGTAAGATTTAACTTACATCACAGGCACCCACATAAAGCAAGGAGGCCAGTTAAGATGTTGTTTCTTTAGTCTAGATAAGATAAAATGAAATTGAAATCGTATGTGTTAATATCTGAGGAAATTCCTGCAAAGGCATTATAAAAATAAAACAAAGTTTCAAGTGCTCAGTTGCAGCTAGTATGAGGATAAAAGGTAGCTTGCATTCCACTGTCCACCCTCACCTCTCACTTGTCCCTATTTCCTTGCTGGCTTTTGAGGAAGTTCCAATTTAGCCCTTGATCACATCAGAAAACAAAGCAAAAGTAAAAATTTCCCTGAATGCTAAGGAGTCACAGAAGCCATGGGTACAAGTTCCAAGGGCCAAAACAAGGGGAGAAAGGAGCAGTTATAGACTACAAGATAAAACCAAGGGACTTGCTGAATTGAACAACAGTGCTAAAATGAAAACAGTGCTAAAATAAAACTTGGGTACAAGAGTAAAGTGTCCCTAGTGATAAGGTTGATATAAATTATACTTTTATCTTGATTATATTTGAAACTTGACCTTTCTGTGCCTGGGCACATTTTGCTGAGTAAAAATGCAGTTTATGCACTGGCATCTAATGAGAGGGTCAGGAGAGATAAAGAGACCATAACAAAATTAGTATTATAAATACTTAAGCCAGTGACGATGGGAAGAGGAAAAAGAAGGCACAAAATAGATAATAATATTAGATCATATATTATCTAGTATGATAAGACCCCTTTAAAAATTTATATTTTATCTATATCTTAATCTTTTTGTCATTGTTAGAGATAGCTCAGAGATAAATATAATTTGTTTCAGTTGCAAGATTTTTGCCATTATTATGAAAATTATCTAGTCAGTGAAATTAATATCAATGGTCCAAAACTTTAATATATATTGCTGAACTAGCACAAGTAAAATGCTTATATATTTCTATGCTAGTTTAATAATGTTTTTCAAATATTTAGCTCCCAGCAGGGAAAGAATTTTAATTTGACAGCAAAAGGTGATATTGAACATCTAGCTCATAGGTGGATATTTTTTTCCTTGAAAGTTGATAGATTTGAGATGAGTGGATAAAATATAAAACCCTCAAGTCAATGTCTTATAGATAAGTAGGGGAAACTGTGTTGAATTATATTAAATAATTCATGAAAACTAAAACATCTATTAGCAACATATAATTTGTATTTCTGACTGTACTCTTATACTATCACATCCTGGCTTTATTTCTTATCAAATCGTTTGGAATAAACCTTAGAATTAACTACTTAATTTAGTTATAAACCCTCTAGCAAATGTTATAGTTATTGTCTTAATAGGGTAATTCATTATGTATACATATTTTAGCATTATAAATGTCAAAACTACTTTGGTATATTTTTGGTGGGTGAAGGAGTTTTCCATCACAAATTAAAATATTGTACTCATTACTATAAATTATTCAGTACATTTTGTTCTTAGAAACTAACAAATAAAACAAGAGTCTTTTAAGAAAACATATATTTAAAAGTTATCTAGTCAATAATAGAGTACACACAAACGAATAAAATAGTTCTCTGATTAACTGAAATAGTACTAAAATAAATTTATTGGTATAATGTACAGTTCACTACAAAGTTATATGAAGTATTTTTTATTGTATTGGAAGTAAATAGCAAAGATAGCATGAATCTGGAAAGAAGAGAGGTGTATTGAAAATGAAATTAGAAAAACAATTCCATTTACAATAGCACCAAAGGAATAAAATACTTGGGAATAAACTAAAGTAAGATGGTTGTCATTGACTGAATTTTTGTGCCCTGCCTCCAAATTCATATGCTGAAAATTAACTGCCAATGTGATGCTATTAGGAGGTGGGGCTTTGGGAGTGATTAGATCATGAGGATGGAACCCTCATGAGTGGGATTGGTGCCCTTATAAAACAGGTGCCCTTGCCCTGGCCAGGTGGATCAGTTGGTTGGAGTGTTGCCTAGTATATGGAAAGGTCATGGGTTCGATTCCTCATCAGGGCACATATTGGGTTCTGGGTTTGTGTTGGGGCACCTATAAGAGGAAGCCGATCTATGTTTCTCACATCAATGTATCTCTCTCTTCTCTCTCTCAAATCAATAGACATGTCGTCTGGTGAGGATTTAAAAAAAAGAGGTGCCCTCATAAAAGCTGTAATGTTCTTTCTGATGTTCCCATTTAGCTTAGCTATAGTCCCCAGTTATTCAATAAGGCATTAATCTAGGTGTTAGTGTAAAGGTATTTTGTAGGTTTGAATAAAGTATGTAATCAGTAAGTAAGGGAAATTATCCTTGGTAACCCAGGTGGGCCTGATTTAATCAGTTGAAAGGAATGAATGAAGTTTCCCTAAGTGGAAAATAAATTCAGCCTATGGGCAGCAGCTTTAGCTCATGAGTTTCAGTCTCCACGTCCTGTGGCCTCCCCTATGGATATTGAACAGTCCTAGCCAAGTCTCACAATCACATAAGCCAATTTATTGCATTAAATATCTTGACATATATTCTTACTGGTTCTCCTCTAATTGAAATCTGGCTAATACAAATTGTCAAACACAAGATGTCCAACTTCCAACCAAACTAAGAAAACACAGAGGAATCAGGGGGGAAACAGAATCCTAACATATTGTCAAGAGAGAAATAAATAATGTGTAGGCTTAGAAAAAATCCTAAGGTTAGTATTAACAGACAGGGAAATTAAAATATTATGATTAATATGTTAATAATTTTAGTGGTAAAGATAGCATATGTGAACACATGTGAAATTTTAACAAAGATATATATGTATGTATATATATATATATATATATGTATATATATATCAGAGTATCCTTTAAGAATAATTAATAATTTTTCAGATAACACAATAAAACAAATTATCAACACAAAACAAGAAATATTAAATAAATTTTTTTGATATGTAAAATTATTAGGTCAATTTATTAACTATAACTGCAAAGTGTTTGAATTTCCATTCTTTATTTATAGGCGAATCTACATGGAATGTCAAATTATAATCAGAAGGCTATTTGTTGTGTATGACATAAAAATACAGAAGGTTAAAACAATAAAATAATACCATCAACACATCATGTCTAATAGATTAATTATATATTAATTCTATCAATTCATCAAAGACAGCGAGCTGCATTCGCCACCTGAAAAGTCAATAGTTGCTAACTAGAAAAGGGACAGCACACATTTATTTTTCCAAGAGACTTGCTCTTACTTAGAAAACACATTTTCAAAGCTTGTGTTTCAAGTCTTCTGTACCTCACAATGACTCTTATTTTTTCTTCTATTTTAGTCTTTTTATGCTTTTCTCATTGATTCACCATTTTAGTTTACACATTCTCTTTTAATATATTATCATATGCAATCTTTTTACTGCAAATATTTATTGACTTACAAACCACTCTATCTCTTTAATATGGCTTTGATTTTCTCTACTCTGTGCCTTGTTTTGGTTTTATAGATTTACTCTAAAAGAGAAATTTAATTTCCCTTCTCAAGATTATGTTGGTTTTTAAGACATTTCTAAAAATGAGATACTTCTAATGATTTTAAGTTTGCCTATATGAATAAGATTATTGGATACTATTTCTTTAAACTCACTTGAATAAAATCCCATACACCTTCAAGGATCTACACAATCTACATGAAATATATTTTCTAGTTATCCATCCTTTCTCTGATCTCATTTTTAGTCATTTTTTAAATTAGCACATTGCTTGCTCTACTAAATCTGCCTTCATCACAATTTCCAAACTTATCAACTACTTATCTGCACATCACCTTACTTTTGTTGTTTTGTCTTCCTGCTATGCTGTTCTCTCAAAAAATCCACATAGTTTGCTCCCTCATTTTTTGTTTTGTTTTGTTTTTTGGTCTCTGAAAAAAATGTCAACTAGCATAGAGGCCTTCTCTGATTACCTCCATTCTCTATAGATCCCCCTTATCTACTTATTTCTTGGCTTATACTTTTCCAATGACAATTTGATAAGTATTTTTAAAATATTTTTTAAATTGATTTTTATAAAGAGAGAAACATTGATAGGCTGCATCCTGCACCTATTGGGGATCAAGCCCAAAATCCAAGCTTGTGCCCAGACTGGAAATTGAACCAATAATCTTCAGTGCAGGGGACTATGCCCAACCAACTGAGCCATACCAGCCAGGGCGATAAGTTAGAATTCTTTAAGCATCATGAGAAGGGAGACTCTGTTTGTTTCTTGCTTGTATCCCTAGCAAGTAGAAAGATCTGGCACAAAACTGGTTTCAATAAATGTTTGTAAAATAAATGAATGTATAAATGAATGTCAGACACTACTCTAATTTTTTTCCATTCATTATTTAATTAAAGTCACATACCAACTGATTTTATAGATGAGGAATTTGAAGTTTGAAAATGTTAACATAATTTGCCTAATATTAACTCTGCTAATCAGCCATGATGTTCAAAGACTGTCTTTCCTGACATATGTCACACTTGGTACACTTTAAAAAATGAGGAAGTGAGGTAAAGATCAAGGAGAAATATTGGAACAAAATATAATATTCAAGAGTCTCAGGGTAAAGTAAGATTAAAAGTAGAGAATATGGATTCTGTACTAAAAAGTAATTAGAGAAGTGATATCAGATAATGGTGATAGAAAAAGAGGAAAGAGAGGTGACTGTGAAAAAAGAAAGAGAGCATCTTTTACATGAATGAGAATTTTCTATACATAGGAAAACTGTCTTGTGAGAGTTTTGTCTCTAGACAAATTTTAGAAGAGGGATGACTGTCTCTGTCAAGTATATTCCAAAAGGTATTCCTACATTGCTTTTGTGTTTGAATTACTAGTTGAAATAAAGACTAACTTATAACATATGTCTGTTGATTAATGTTTTTAGTCCTCAGAAGAAATAGTATTCACATAGCTTTTCTCTTTTTATCCAGGTCAAGTAACCGCAAATCTAGTAAGCATTTAACACTATGCTGACTATGACAGTGATGAGATGGATTACTAGACACCTGGCTTTCCTCTTAAATCAGAATATTCATTTTATCCAATTCCACCTATAAATAACAATAAGGTGTTATGGAAAGAACAATAGCCACTGAGTAAGAAGTTAATTTGGTCTAATTCTTCCACTTTAAAGCTGGTGAATTTTCTTAAATTATCAAGTCTACAATGAGGATAAAATATATTGTCTTGATTACCCCAGAGCTTTGTGATGAATGAGTTAATGAATGTGAAAGGTTTTAAATGAACAGTCTATTCAGTTACAAGAAATTGCCATTCAACAGATATTTTTTTTTTACTCTGAGTAGATGCTTTAATTTCTGGATTCCTTGTAATTGTTATTTATTTTAAAAAAATCATATTTTCCACAACCTTGTCTTAAAGATGAAAATGTAGCCTAGATCTCATATGGCCTTTCTCAGAATATTAGTTTACCTTCCACATTTCAAGTCACATAAACCAAATCCTCATGTGGAAATGTCAGGGGATTAAGAGAAAAAATAAAAAATTAAAAAGATTACTATATAAGTGTCATATTTTCTTTTCAGATTTTCAATGAATTGTCATAGGTAAAAATAGCTATTCCCTTACAATGCCACTCTAATAAGAGAGATCTCTGAATAATAAGACAAAAATACTTGCATGTTTAACTTTGGGGTTTCCATAAACTTAAGTCACAACTTGTTATGAAGCTTTAGTGGAGGGACTCTTGATATGAGAGAGAGAGAGAGAGAGTCCTTTTTTGAGTTTTGATATTTGAAATATAAGGAAATACTCAAGTTTATTGTCACAAGTGTTAACCATTGGGTTTAATTAAAAACTTGATCAAACCCTGGTTGGCATTGCTAAGTGGTTAGAGTGTCCGCCTGTGCACCAAAGGGTCATGGGTTCAATTCCTGGTCAAGGACATGTACCTGGGTTTCAGGTGAGATCCCTGGCCCTGGTCAGGGCTCCTGAGGGAGGCAACTAATCCATGTGTCTCTCTCACATTGATGTTTCTCTCCCTGTCCCCCCTTTCTCTCCCCATCCCTCCCACTCTATCTAAAAATCAATTGAAAATATCTTCAGGTGAGGATTAACAAAAACAAAACAAAAAAACTTGATCAAGACTATATTTACCAAGTATGTACATATTTGGATAAGTATTTTCCTTCTGTTTTACATTTCCCAAGATCACAGATGAATCAACTGAAAGCATTTTAGCATTTTTAATTCATGATACTTATGACTTAGTGCTTCCTATGCTACTAAAAATTCTATAGTATATATCTTAAGAGTTGATTATTCTAGGATATATACTTATATCCTGAATTTGAAGACATATTAAATGACTTGAAATAAGGCTATTTAGTCTTTCTATAATTTCTTTCTAAAATCATAATAGTCTTTTTATATAATTTCTAATGTGGAATTAAACTGATCTTAAGCAAATGGGCAAACTCCTTAGTACCACATAAGGTTTGAAACATAAAAATATATGTGATTGATGTGAGCAATTTTATTCATTTATTTTTAAAACCAACAAAATATTATAGTTTAAGACCTAAATAGTATGCACTGTGGGAAATTCTTCAGTGAACTTCTGGTCATGCGTTAATTTTGTCTTTATATCTGAGTTCACCATTAATTATGTTTATAATAAATTAAAACTATTTTCTTTCCTGAATTAAAGGGAAAATGGTGTGTAAAGAACTCCTTCCTATGAAAATGAGATAGAATATGTAATTGAGAAATTTAGGCAGAAAAAAATATCATGTAAGGAAGAAGGCAAGCAAAAGCAAAGGAAAGAATATTGCAGGGGACAAAAAGAAAAACAAACATTAGAATCATTTGATAAAGATGTTTTGTTTCAAACTAGTATGAGTTCTTATATAATGAAAATTATGAAATTTCCATATATTTGGCAAGGTTAATTCAACATTTTGATAAATATCATAAACATGCATTCAAAACACAATAGTGTGCTCCATGTCCTTACTCATTTCACCCATTGATTTCACTTGATCAAACTGGTTTAAACAGGAAAGAAATTTCTGAAGCCAAACTTTGGTAGGAAATCAAAAGGAGGCTGAGATCAGTAAATTTGAAATTCATAAATTTGGCATAATAAGAAAAATAGGAATGACTTAATAGCTATTTTAGTAAACAAGATCTACTTTCTAGACCATGCCATGAGTCACCATCACAAATGGAAAGGCTCCAATCTAGGGACAAAGGGTATTTTTACAACATCTAGTATGTGGTTTGTTAATGCTTTGTCAATGTTTCGTTGATCTTGTGAATATATTTAAAGTGATAAAGTGCAAAAGGAACCATAATAAAATGAGCCTAAATAGAGCGGGAGCAGGTAAAGTGTAACAAAGTGCAAATGAAATGTTGAAAATGGGAAGAATAAAAACATCAGGAAGAAGGCATGAATGAAGACTAAGTGTCTGGCTTGCTGGGCAGCAGAGGCTAGGTATCACTGGTTTGTCCTAAACCAAATTACCCTTAGGCCCACTCTTAGATCTCTGCTCAATTTTGCCTCTATCTTTTATATCTCAGTGAAAGATCTTTTCCTTTTATTCCCCAAGAGGTATTCCATTCCTAGAATATGTCTATTTCATCTTGTCATTCTAGTATTTCATCATACTTAAGCCATTTTCCAATATCATTTCCCTCACCATGTTCAAGTTTGTCAGTATAAAAAACTTAAAACAATCAAATTCTCCTCTTTCTAATTAGTATTCCATTTGTCTACTTCCATTTACAGCCAAAAAAACTATTTCTTCATTCCTTGTCTTCACATTTTATCTCCCCATTCTCTATTAAAAAGCTTTAAACTTTAACTTCTTTACCCACTACTTCACTGAAAGTGCTGTGCTACGCTACCAGGCATAATTATCTTATACTTTGTAAAAATGGAACATTTTAATCCTTATTTTATTTGACCTTTCTTCAGGCTTTGCCAGATAACAATTTCCTGTAAGGGGCATTTCCCTGTGGTTCTCATGACACAATGATTTTCAGGTTATTCTTTTTTCATTGCCTCAGACCCTGACATGGTCTTTTTCTCTGAAAATTCTGTAAAGGTTGATGTCCTTGAAAATCATCTCAATTTCCAGTTTCTCCTTTGGGATTTTCATTAATTGTCATGACTCCCAGTAAATGCTAATGACACTCATTTTCACTTCTATTTTGAAAATTTTAGATCCACTTATCTGACTTTAAATAACTTAGAAAATAAATTAGTAACTAAGGTTATTTTCATGCCTAGACTATTATATTTTGCTTATTCTTGGGCTTCACTTTATAAAATCAAGAGACATTTTTCTATATGGAAGAGATGGTAATTAAATAAATTTCTCATCAGTGATTCCCTTTTATATATAGAAAGGTACATTCTTAAAAAGACCAGCCTTTGTTCAATGCAGTGGATGGATCATATTACCAAAGAGGCAGAAACTACCTATTACTCTTCTAGGTTTTTTTTTTGGCAGGTTAGAGAAATAATTGACATGAGATAGATTAACAGAAGAAAATAAACAAACTTAGTTACCTACATTTGTTAGGGGGTTCTATAAGAATATGGGCCCAATGACAATTCAAGCAGTTAAGGGTTATATATCATCTTGAGCTAACAAGAAGTGAAATGTGGGATTTGGGGTGCAGATTTCTTCTGCGGGTTCTTGTCCTATGAAGTTTAAAGAATAAAACTGGCAGACAAAAGGTCTTCTTTTAAAAAAAGAAATGTAGAAATTTATTGGAAGCAGATACAAACTCCATCTAGGCAGGGTGTCCCCCAAGGGCACCCCCTGGGGAAGGGCCCTCAAGTGGGAAAGACCTGTTCTCTCTCTAATGGGAAAATCTATCTAAAAAATGTGTCTCATGTCCCTTTGTCTCCACTTTATATATGCTGCAGTTCTTTGTCTGAACCTGACCCTTTCTAATTGGACCCTTCCTTGATTTAGGACCTCCTTGCTTTCCTCGTTGGTCATTCTGCTGCATGGTATTAGTTTCAAAGCTCAAAGCCTATGTGGTATCCTCCTTTTTCCCCCCCCTTATCTAGCAACATTCCTTTTTCTTCAGTGAAAGTAAAATAAGCATTTTGGTGACTCCAAGCACCCATCTATGCATTCCTCTCCCATGGACTTTATCTCTAAGACTCCCTAAACCTGCCTATTTTGTCTCCAAAATCCTTTCAGAAGGGAATAGTTTATTGGGACTATGGAGATGGCGAGAAATGTTTAATAAGTCAATGTTTATGCTACAGGGACACCATGCAGAGACAAAGAGACACCAAGAGGACTTTGACCAAAGGGCCTTGCTAGGTCCTTCCTGTCTACCATACCTGATGTACTTTTTGTAGTTAGCTCTGCTCATAGTTCTTTTTCAAGGCATAGCCCTCCCCTACCCCCATCTAAATTTTTTCAGGCTGTTAGGAGGAAGGTCAAAGTTTGCTCCTGAGATTTTGCTTCTGAAAAGTAAAATAATCCTCATGCCCAAAGGGCACATTTCAGGGTGTGTGGTGGTGGTGGTGGGGGGGGGGGGTGGTGGCAAAGTTTGTTTCCCTACAGTAGTCAAATAGCAATCCAAATGTGTAAATTTTTTGTCTATTCACAGCCCACATGAAGTACTACATTTATTTTTTATTGTTATTTTAAATAAAAAATCCGTGCAGTGAAGTCTAGGAATCAGTGACCTCCTCTATTTGTATTCCTACTACAATCGTGTTTGAGGATTGGAGAAACAACTTGTTTCCTTTTTCCAATTTCAGGACTAATATAATGTTCAAAGCTACAGGATATTGAAACTTATAAACTTCTCAATTTACACTGTATGGCAGGTGAATTTTTATCTTTAACATTGGATTAGGTATAATTTCACATATTGCTTTTTTTTTTTTTTAAACAAAGAAAACCTTCATTTTCTTCCTCCAGTAGATTTTTTTTCTAGCTGGCTTTGTTCAAAGTCATCAAACTGAAAAACATAAAAAATGGCATGTAAGCTGAGCTAGTCCCACTAGAAAACTGCTTTCTTGTTGTGTTTCTAATGCAGAGACAGAGCTGAACTTTTGGAATTAAGTTCATGTTAACTTTCCACAGCAATATTTTTTTCTAATTTGTTTGACATTCTGAAACAAATGCTGGGAAAATCAACTTTCTAAGGGAAATCCAAAGTATCTAGTGAACTTTGGCCATGGAGTTTAAAACAAGAATCTGACAAACTCTGTGGTGTGTTTTTTTTAAAATATTTTATTGATTTTAAGGAGGAAGGGATATGGAGAGAGAGATAGAAATATCAATGATGAGAGAGAATCATTGGCTGCTTCTCACACACCCCATACTGGGGACCTAGCCCACAACACAGGTATGTGCCCTCACTGGGAATTCAACCATGATCTCCTTATTCATAGATGGACCCTCAACCACTGAGCCACGCTGGACAGGCTGGTTTATTTGATTTATCAAAGAGCTTTGACCTTGCATAAGATATGATTGAATTTTTAAACTCTTTAAAAATTATTCAGGTCCCAGAAACATGAGAATAGCATTTTAATCCTTTTGTCTGGAGGTTCCATTGACTTGAATGGATATTGTTAGGTCTGATCAAATAATCAAATTGAAACCCCTTCCCCTGGAATACTGACCTTTTCCTCTCTAAAGATAAATTCTAGGCCTTAATTGTATTCCAGCTCCAGGCCCAGAAAAGCGGTAAGACCAAACAAGTGAGCTGGTGGCTGTCTCAGGACCAGCTTTTGCCTGAGGTTTCCACACCAAATGTTAGGGTCACTGAAGGAGGAATGAATAAGGCTGGAAGTGGTAAATAATTATAAATTTATTTGGTCATCTGGAAACCAGATGGGCTGAGTCCCAAAATGGTGTCAGAACCCAGGGACCTACTAGTCAGAGGTTTTAAAGGACTCTATTAGGACTTTTTCTACAAAGAATTCTCTGGACCTGTCTGGATCCTGGGAAAATATGGAGGGGAAAGTTACTGGTCTTAGCAAATGGAATGTTGTCTAAGCAAAAGGGAATGTCAGTTGCAAAATGATCTAAAGGTGAGTTTCCCAGAGGAGGGGGTATCGATTCAATTATTTGATCAGACCTAACAGATATGACATTTCATTCCCTACTGAAAAGCATGAGAATTTAGTTTCACTAACTCTTGTCTTTAATTATAAGATTGCATAAGTTATTTGAAAGAATTAAATATAAATATTACATTACAAAACTCAAAAGCTTTGAAATTTATTTTTAGAAGAGCCAACACAGAAAAATCTTGCACTGCTCTCATGGCTCAATTTTATCAGTCCAGTGTGCAAAATAAATAGTAAATCTCAGGGTTACAGCTTTCCTGCTTATATATGTGTTGACAGATTGTGCTTATCAAAGTCTAGAGGTTCCAGGAAGGTGGCACTGCAATCATCACTGGTTCAGCCATGGCTGTCTTCAGCACTACAGTGGTTTTAACAAAAATGCAAAGTGACCTTAAGCTGCCCTTGAAAACTGTGAGCTGGGGTTGGCAAGCATATGCTACTACATCTCAAACCCAAACCTGCTAAACAGGTAGAAATTGTTGCTCAGTAAAATTATTAAAAATATTTTATTTACCAATTCAATTGATGGAAAGAGTTTATATACTGAATTGGTTTACTGTTTAAAATATTTTATTTACAAAGTGATTGCAATTCTAAACAAGAAAATAGAAAAAAAATTTCCTTTTTCGTTGGTGAGGCTAAAGTGATGTGACTTCTTAGAACATAACTCTTAACTTGAAAATCAGTATTAATACAAAGCTATTTTAGGTGGATAAAAGAAAAAATAGTCTTCATTTAAAAATACTTGCTTCAGCAGACTGTATTTTCAATTTATTTGAGACGACTGTACGTTTTGCTGAGCTAACATGGATAACAAAGAAAATTGTCAATGCTCAAATATATTGTCAGTGTTTCCATGGAGACCAAAGAAATCATAACCCTTGAGTTCAAACAATTTAAGAAAGGCTAAATACCACAACACACTTAAGGTGAAGAGTGAATGAAAAGAAATTGAATACATTATGGAAATGCAGTAATATGCCATCTTACTATGCATACACTGGATTCTTTATTCACCTTAAATTCCAACAAATAAGTTATGGTATATGATGTGGTGACTTTCCTGACTCTGAAGTCAGAACACTTGTTTTAGGACTGATTCTCCCTTAACAGCTGCTTGACTTAGGCAGTTCTTAATTCCATTCTCAATAAAGTGAAGCTGAATAAAACATGGTTGCCTGTATCTACATATTAATGAGCCCTATAGCAGTAAGGCTAAAATAAAAAATCAGATAAATATAAATTTATCAGATAATATTAATGAGATATATTTAAACATAATCTAGATATATTTAATGAAAATTTGTTCACTAAGGCCTATTAGGTTAAACAATTTGAATTTGCTATTTTGATTCATTAAAAATAGTTGAATGTTAGCAATGTCTTATGCTTCAATATAGTATGTACATTGGATATGCTAGTTTAACCTTTCTGAAGTTGACTTTTACTTTGCATTTAATCCATATCTATAACTGCATGGCACTAATAACTCATCCTGATTATAGGGTAGTTAACATGATTGTTAGTACAAAGTCTGTAACTATATACTTTTCTTAATGCTAGTTGGCAAAACCTTTTTCACTCTTGTCTTTATTGTCCTCTTCTTTTATTTTTTTATTTGTTTTCTCTTCTTTTAATTTGAAATTGGATGCACCAATTTCTTAGAAGGTGAATTAAAATATTTTAAATTAATATCCTAAAACAAATCACTTGTTCTCTATTAACATAAATGATTTGCTTTTGGAATTTTAGCTGATTGCCAGAGGTGACTTCTGGTACTTGCTGGCTGGCTATTCCTCATAGTTGTAGGTTGGATTGGTGGTTGTGTGGAGAGTTTTGTACTCAGGCTTTATAAATAATCAAATAATGATAACTACTAGAGAGGAAACTGTAATTTCCACTCAAGGGTGCTCTCTTCTGTCAAACTGGACTAGTTTTTCTTCTCAATCTATACAGAGTATTGCCTTATCTGTCTTCTTGATGTTCAGTAATAAATGTCTTAGCATTTGTTATAGACTTAATGTTTTTGTGTTCCCAAATTCGTATGTTGCTAACAAACCCCCAAAGTGACGGTTTTTGGAAGAGGGTCCTTTGGGAGTTGATTAGGTCAGGAGGGCAGAATGATGACAGTGACATGAATGATAACAGTGCTCTCCTCAAAGAGAGCCCAGCACTGCATTCCCCTTTTCTGCCATGTGAGGACCCAGCCAGAGACAGCTGTGTACGAACCAGGAAGCAAGTCCACATCAGACATCGTATCTGCTGGTGCCTTGATCTGAGACTTAACCAGCCCCCAGAACTGCCAGAAGTAAATTTCTGTTGTTTATAGGCCACAATATTCCTGTTATAGGAGTCTCATAGATGGATAAGCAGACTAGCTGTGCATTATAATCCAGTATTTCTTGTTCCATTGTAATTTAATTATAGCCATGAATATAGCCAGACTATATTTCCTAAACTCTCTCGCACCTAAGTGTGGATATATGACTAAGTTTTTTGCAAATGAATTAAGAGTAGAGGTGATATATGCCATAATTCTCAGAGAAAAGATAAACATTCTCTGTGATATCATTTCCATTTTCTAAAGTCTCAGGATAGAAACTCCTCTATGCCAGTTTTAAGGTGCATGTGAGGACAACACTGTGGCATAGGGCTGAGGAATAGGATGGAAGGAATCTGAATGCCTGGAGCAAAGCTATGCACAATCTTAGAATTCCTACACTTGATAATTTTATATCTTGTTTAAAAAGCTGAATTTGGTGGGATGTCTTTGTTATAAGGGCTAGTGTTACTCTGTCATTTAGTGAACCATTGTGGCTCTGGTGGAATCCCTCCACTAGAGCAACTAGGTGATGTGGGATAAGATAGCTTGGTTCTAGCTCCAATTCTGCAAGGACATGGAATATACATTATCAT
Source organism: Cnephaeus nilssonii (assembly GCF_951640355.1). Taxonomy (NCBI): domain Eukaryota; kingdom Metazoa; phylum Chordata; class Mammalia; order Chiroptera; family Vespertilionidae; genus Cnephaeus; species Cnephaeus nilssonii. The sequence continues at coordinate 19,933,875 of NC_137089.1, forward strand.
GAGGTTTTGTTTATGTTGAAAATTCATTTAAATATAGGAATAATCATATAATTTCACACTTATAAGTTATTATATAATATGTTGATCTCATTTTACATTCTAAGGCCATGCAACCACTTTCTCCAATATATGCTATTTTGCATTTATTGGGAGATTTTGGGTAACATTTAAAATGATTCTTTAGGCCCTAGCCTGTTTGGTTAAGTGGATAGAGCATCGGCCTGTGGACCAAAGGGTCCCAGGTTCCATTCTGGTCAAGGACACGTACTTTGGTTGCAGGCTCCTCTCTGGCCCAGGCCTAGTCAGGGCTTGTGAAGGAGGCAACCAATCTTTATGTTTCTCTCACATCGATGTTTCTCTCTGCCTTTCCCTCTCTCTTCCACTCTTCCTAAAAATCAATGGAGAAAATATCCTCAAGTGAGGATTAACCACAAAAAATAAATCCTATCTAATAAAGAGGGAAAATGCTAATTGACTGTCCCACCCTCAAAGATGGTGGCATCCACAGCCACAAGATGGTGGTGCCCAGTCCCCTCAGCCCCACCAGGGTGGCAGGTGAGTGGCAAGGCTGGGTCTGCCCCCAGGTGGGCCCGGCTGCTCCGCGCACCTGCCTCCAAAATCCCCCAGTCCCCTCAGCCCCCCAGTCACCCAGGGCCAGTCCGAGGTGCAGGCAAGCCTCGGATGGTGGCTGCCCAGCTACCCAGGGCCCGAGGTTCAGGTACCAGGGCCAGCCGAGGCTTGCACTGCCGGCAGTGGCAACAGCAGAGGTGTGATGGGGTGTCGCCTTCCCCTGATCATCGGGTTGCCTCTCACCCCTGAGGGCTCCCGGACTGTGAGAGGGGGCAGGCTGGGCTGAGGGACCACCCCCTTCCAGTGCATGAATTTTCATGCAATGGGCCTCTAGTAAATAAATAAATAAAAATTATTATTTAGTTTATTTATAAAACATATGTGATTGTGCTGCAAATAGAATGGTTATTATTAATAACATTAGATCATATTTTAGGATCTCTACAATATAGGAGAACTTTCGTACTTGTATTCATTCTAATATAGTTTCCAATTTTATTTTATCATTTTAAAAATAAGATTGCATACCATTATTTGCTTACTTTCTTTGCTAAAAGTAAACTGTTGCTGATCACAATGGCTTGAATGGAAAATTTTTTTCCCCTCTCTTAACATAAAAAATAGTCTAGTATGAGATATTCCTAAAATCTTATAAAATCTACTTTATAAATCACAGTATTTTGGAAGGGCAATCCAGCAATGTAACAGCCTTTTTATTAATTAGAACTTAAATCTTTCAGCTCCAACTTTTTAATATGAATCGCTGGAAATGAGAATCCAAGGAGTTTAATCTTGAGTTACTTGGAAATTTCTTAAATGTAGAACTCTAAGAGTTCTTTTTTATCTGGGGAATACTTCTATTGCTTTCTATTGGTAACATTACATATTCAGATTTATAGTCAACTAAAAATGCTTTAAATAATGTGCTTACTTGTTGATAAGCCCACGATTTATCATATTCAAACATTTGAGTTCACATTGTCAGGATATTTACTAGTATTTTAGTGACATTTTTCTTTTTAATGACCATTCCCTTCAATCTCAAATTCTTCTAGTGGATCAGTAGATTATGATTACAGATTATCTACCTAATGAGAATATAAAGGTATTTCTCAATAAGGAAATTAAAATAGTATAAATAAAACATGGCATTTTCTTGTAACTTATTTCTGATCACAAATAATGAACCATTTATAAAAGCCAATTCCAATCTTATGGTAAAATAGCTAATCATCCTGACTTAAGTCTGTGTTCCTCAAACACTGTGCTTAAATCAATGATGCATTGTTATATTAAGCTTTAGAAAAACTTGAAATTTAAAATCTTGGTAATCCTCTGGATAATTATACAGCTCAAATTGGTCAAGTAATATTAATCCCAGTTTATTATTCAGCAAATTCCTGAAATTTGAGTTATACAATAAAGCCAGATTAAAAGTCAATAAATATGATATAATTAAAACTTAAAAATCAATTGCTTGCATTTTCCAAGTTCTCTTCTTGACTTTGTTCACATTTATATACAAGTATTACATAGTTTTATATTAATTCCTTTGTGTTTTACTCCTGCTAATATTTTTATTTAAGTAATAATATACCACTGAGAAAGTAAACCTTTATTTGCTGTTCAACTTTTATAAATTAAAATCTGTTTTATTGTGCCATATGGATATATTCCTAAGTAAGAATTTTCAGGAATTTGTTTTTATTGGTTTTATTATGGGTTTTGTAAAGGTGAAAGAATAATGTTTTCTTTTTTCTAGGTTTAAAAAGGAAAGAATCTCCTGGCTGGTGTGGCTCAGTGGTTGAACGTCAACCTATGAACCAGGAAGCAAAGGTTTGATTCTGGGGGTTGCAGGCTCGATTCCCAGTAGAGGGCATGCAGGAAGCAACTGATCAATGATTCTCTTGTATCATTGATGTTTCTATCTCTCCCTCTCCCTTCCTCTCTGAAATCAATAAAAATATATTTATAAAACAAAAAGGAAAGAATCAAGGTCACCAATAAAAATAAGATAGTCCAGAAAACAAATTATGTCATTACATATAAGTAAAATTACCTGTAAATTGCATACAATGGGGTTGTGTTTTATTACAAAATTACTTTCTGATGAGCAAAATGGAAACAAGGCATTTATTAGATCGTGTGTGTGTGTGTGTGTGTGTGTGTGTGTGTGTGTGTGTGCGCTACACAAGCTATGGGTAGATGCTAGTAAGTTGAGGGGTTTTGGTGGTTTTTCTTTGTTTTTTCAGATTTTTCCTACAAACCCAGATTGGATACTTTAATTTTTATTGCAATATTGAAAATTAATAGTAGTAGGACAGTTTCCCTGAAACTTGTATAAAGAATCTGGTCTTAGTCACCAGATTCACTAGTGATTAGAAGCATAAAATCTTTCCAAATAGTTCTCTATGGAGACTCTTGAGGTTTAAGTTGTGACAGAATGTGATTCACTGACAATATTTAAGGCTGGAGTCTAGATTCTCATAAATTTTAAAAACATAGCTCCAAACCTGACCCTGTCCAATTACTTTTCTGCATTGGAAGTGATTGCAATTCTGGGTCATGTCTAGGCTGCTCAGTGTAGGTAAGATTTAAAAGCCATTTTCCGTAAAAAAAAAAAAGCTTGCCTTACCAAGATAAATAACGTGTGTGATCATTTCCTTCCAACTGGTTTGCTGGCACTTTTTGATTAGTATTGAAATAGCAGTAATGGCATATTCTGTGGTTTCTCCTATATTTAAGGGCAATAAATGAATGTGGATTCCATTATAGTTGGAAGGGGAACTATTTTAGAATGAATCTCTGATATTTATGGACAGTTATTAGTTACATGAGAAATAGTCCTCAGGTGTGGATATTTTCCATGTTGTCAAGGTTGTAATATAAAGAATTAGTTTAAAATGTCTGGAACATTACTTTAAATCTTATATAATGACAAAATTAATCAGTGTGAAGAGCATGCAAAATAAGAGTATACCTATCCATTATAACAACACAAATTAAATTATACCAAGAATTTCTAGAAATAATTTTAAGTTGTGATAGACCATCACACATCATGACTGTCATGACAGAATTTGCTAAAGGATTCTCTTCTGAGACTGATATTCACCAAATATCCTCATACAATTATGGTTAGAAAAAAAGCAGTGTACTCAGTGTATTGTTCCATAGTCATTAAGCTTGGATAATTGTCACACCAAATGTGCAGTTTTCAGAAGCAAAATGAAATCAATTGCTGTCATCGAAAGCTTTACTCACAAACCAAAATCAATGTTTATTTTTTCTACTTAAATTAAGATTGTCTAATTATTGGGAGATGGCAAGTAGAACAATCCCTATGATTTATTGATCTAGCAAATATATGAATTCTGTTGCAGATACACATTTATAATTCTCTCAGTATTAAAATGTAGGAAGATATACAAAATTTATGTATATTATTGTAGACCAGGTGAAGCCTCCTTGAGAACAGCTGAACTATGAAAAATCCATTTGAAATTCCACAAACTTTTTCATAGTGGAGAATGAATCACTTTCTCTTTATGCAGAAAATCATGCTTACTGCAGCCCAATGTTTTCTCACAGATGACAAGCTTAGGGTATATGGAGGTTGTGGCAAAATGAAACCAGCAATACTCATTTTTCACTATTAATATACCAATTCCATTACTGTGGAATGGATTCTCAAATTTCCATCAGAAGTCTACCTCATTCATATCTTCTGGAGATGGCATTTGAAAATGCAGATTCTGATATGTACAGCAGGAAAAATCTTTCTTAAAGGGGAGACAATGTTCAGCATTTTAGACAACTTTTGTACACTAAGTTTGAAATTGAATGGATGCATGTAAATCTCCTTGTAGTTTGGATGAGAAAATGAATAGGGATTATTGTCTCTCTGACAGATTCTAAACTCCTTCAGAACTTCTTAAGTGTGTGATTTTGTCATTAGGATGCAAACACATCAAATATGCATCCTAAACAAAATCACATATTTGGATTTCTCCTAGGAGTACACACTGTCCCTGGAATCCCTCAGGAGATTGTCCATTTTTTATCAGGTTAGGAGTTGCCAAGACCTTAGAAAGGAGAGCTAAGGAATATAGTTAAAATAACCAAAAATATAGTTTTTATATGAACAGTTTTTATTCATTAACATGTGTTTATTTCATGGATACTAAAGAATACATGTAACCTATAAGCAAACATGCAAAATCTTTATAAAATGAAGACTGTGAAGTTATCACCCAACAACTGATATAAAATACTAATAATAGTGTTTAATCTCCCCGGTAGCATCTCCTACCTTTTCCACTTTTGTTCTTCCAACCCAACATAATCATAGCTACAAGTTCCGTTGCCTCATGGAATTTTCACAGGCACTCTGAGATAAAATAAGAATAGGTTAAGGTTAATAAGGCTTGTGTGTGTGGGTTTTTTTTGTGCGCAAATATACATTTTAAGTACACCCATGGCATCTTTCTCCCACAATGTCTTCAAAATGTTAAACATGTTTAAATAGCATAGCCCAAATGATACTCAGAGCTTTTATTTTAAAAGTCAGATACATTGAGATATAATTCACATATATAATTCACTCTCAGTTCCATGAGTTGTGGAACATTCAAACATAATACAAATCAAACAATAATACAACTATGTACAATTATGTAACCACTACGATCAAGGTAAGATCAGTCTCCGCTTCCCAAGAAATAACGTGCAGTCCTTTGTTCTCAGCCCCTAATCTCAACCATAGTCTGAGACAACCACTGATTGGCTGTCTATCCCTATAGTTTGCCTTTGTGAACATGTTTTGTCCATTTTTAATATTATTTGTTCATTAGAATGTTTATTGAACACCTACCACATTACAGCATCATTTCCCAAAAAAATTACACAAAGCCTATTGATAGTCAACATTCATTTCTAGTCAGACTTGAATGTTGTTCAGAACAAAATAAACATCAATTTGCAAAAGAGTCACATGCAATATGCAAATTTCTCCCATAATCACTACACATTTTTTAGCTTTATAAGTCTAAAAATAGAGACAGTGATTGGTGGGAGGTGAAGCCGAGCCTGGTCCACATTAAGATTTCTTAATCAGTGATTGATGATAATCAGTTTCTGGAACCCACACTGACTTTCCAAACAATGTCTTAGGAGCAGTTCTGGCCATAGCTTTCAACTGCAGTCTTTCTCTGTATTGCAGGAATTGAAGATTCTAGCATTGCAACCCCCCCCGCCCCGCCCCCCCACACACACACCGATTGCGCCATCCTGGAGCTAGACCGTGGCTGATTGATTTAGGCGAAATTGGCTGGAACAGATTTGTGCTATCCACAGAGAAATACCCCTAACATTCTAAAGTGTTGATGTACACGATACTGTTCAGAAGTTATGCTTTTTAATATCAGAAGTGAAAATCAACCAAATTGTTAAGTGTTTCTGTTGAGCTTTTCTTTAGAAAGATTCCACCTTTGCAAAATGATAGTCAATTTTTTGGCATAGAGTCCCTCATCTGAATTTGTTGAGCCTTTATTTTTGTCAATAAATTACTAGCAAAGAAGATGGTACCAGTCTTTCTCTTGCACTTAGGCAGCATGAATCTAGGCAATTCCTTTCAGTTTTTTCCTTGAATAACAGTTCCTTTTTACAACTGTAAAGTAAGGTTATTGTTCAGCATAAATAAAGTCAGAAGAGTTGAAATATGATTAAATTATCCCTACAGTCAAGGAAATACTCAATAAGATTATTCAAATTTCTACTTTGTCATTTTATTACTCAATATATTTTCTTGTTCACATGAATTAATATTCAAGCCACTTCTGATGTAGAATACTTTACTTTATTTCAAATAAAGTAAAACAAATCAAACTTTTAAAGCTCTTTTACCAAGTATCTACATTCTCTTGTCACCAAGTCAAACTGCAGAATAGAAACCAGTGAATCTAAACAATCCTTAAACTTTTGAATTGCATGAATGCATAGCTTTCTCATCTCTCCACTTTAGTAAAATCACATTCTTTATGATAGAGATAATGTTTATTATTATCTGCCACTATACTCAAAGTTACTCTAAGCACATTAGTATCTATTACAGGTATTAGAAAATTAATATTTAAAATATTTTTAATTTGTCAATTTCATCTGGCATTCAATATTATTTTATGTTGTTTTTTTCAGATATGCAGCATAGTGTTTATATCAAGTAAAATAAGTCAGACAGAGAAAGACAAATACCATATGATTTCACTTATATGTGGCATCTAAAGAACAAAACAAAAGAACAAACAAAGCAAAAACATACTCCTGGATGCAAAGAGCAAACTGATGGTTGCATGAAAGGAAGAGGGTTAGGGGACTGGGTGAAAAAGGTGAAGGTATTAAGAGGTGCAGGGTATTCTTGGAGATGTGGATAAAATTAAGTTATTAAATTTCGAAGATATGAATATAAATCAGATTTTTAAGTTGTAAGCCTGGGGGAAAAGCTGCATGGGGCTGTTGAATTAAACAAGTCATTGAAAAATTCCTTTTACATGTGAATTTAGATGTGAAAGCAGCATCTTTTCTAGGAAGCCTTCTCTTACTCCCAGTCTAAGTTAGTCTCTTGTACATTGTAGTGTTGAAATCTATTCATTTGTCTGCTTCATTCACTAATCGGAAAATTCCTTGAGATCATGAATGTGTGACATAATCATCTTAGGAATCCTTCATGTAGAAAGTATATACTAAATGTTGTTAAGTAAGTAAATATATGTTGAAAATGTTTGCTTCATACTATAGTATGCTATGAAAAGAGAAACTCTTAAATATGTAAGTACAATATATTGTGCCAGGCGTACAAATGAGAGATACTAATTTACATTGGGTTCATATTGCTTCAGGAGTTATTAAGAACGTAGGGCAATAAAAACAGAGTGTAGAGCAAAGATGCTTGTTGTCTATAGAGACTGCACACTGGGCATTGAACCAGAGTGGACTTTCCTAACTGTCTGACTTTTTGTCTCACTGACCAAATTCTGCACATTGTTGACGTGACAATGGGCAGACAGGTCCTGTTGCTTGTGCTTTCGCTGTCTTATCCAAGAAAATGTTGCCAAATCCAATGCCTGGAGGTTTTTCTCCCCCCTGTTTTATTCCAGCAGTTTTAGTTTTAGCTCTTATACTTAGTCTTATGGAGGGAAAATAAGGAAAGTCAGGGGTATAAATCAGTTTTAGGCTGAAGGCCTGAGAACCAGGAGCTCTAATGCCTGAAGGTAGGAAAAGGTAGATATCCAGCTCAAGAGAGAGAAAATTTACCCTTCCTAGTCTTTTTGTTCTATGAGCCTTCAGTGAATTAGTTGATACTAGCCCACACTGGTGAGGGTAGATCGCTTTTACCCGGTCTACTGAATTAAATGCTAATCTCTTCCAGAAATACCCCAAAGGTACACCCAGAAATAATGTTTTACAAGCTATTCAGGTATCCCTTAGCCCAGTCAAGTTGACACATAAAATTAACCATCATAGGTAGGTTATAAAAATTCACTTCAGACTCAAAAAATTCACTTTGGACTCAGAAGATTTCTGTTCTCACAATGGAAACATTGAAATCAGATGTGTTTTGTTGTCTAAGCACTCTTAGACCTCAAAGGTTTGATAGGATTTTAAATGTACATTTATATTTGGTTGGAAAAAAGACACACATATCTGTGTTATTTTGGTAACTTAAAAAGAGACAAATTATCAGTAAAGCGATCAATTGCTTAAATATTCCAGACTATTTGCTGACATAGAAAACAGCCATTCTGATTTTCAGATGTGCCATTACAATGCAATGTGAGTCCTAATCTGCTTGCAGTCCATGATTCACTCCTGCTGAATGAGCTGTCCGATTCTCTCCTTGAAGACATGTTAAGTCAGTGTACTATTAATTTTGTTAATAACTTGATTTTGCTATGCATTTGTGCCATTCCTTTAAAAATTATCTGTAGCATTTACATGAAGGGGGAACTAGATGGGTGACAACAAATACATCTTCAGCATTAACTCCACAGGTGGTCTTGTTGAGTGACCTTCAGTGTTCTCTGGGAAATTATGTCATTTTCAGTAATTGAAAGTTATTTTTTTAAATTGAGTTATTTCCATCAATTCTGCTGTTATCTTCCACAAAGAAGGCCACATCTTTAAGTGATCTAATTCAATGTTTCATTCAAACCATATTAAATACTACCACTTTTCACATTTTGCTTAAATACCACCTAAAAACCACATATTTGTTTTGAGGTCCTTACTGTTATTGTTGTAAGAATATTAAGTGATTCTTATGACTACTGAGAGAGTAGTATATTTCTTATGTTTGGAATTTAAGGTTAACAGCTAAGATTAATTTCTGTAAGATGTTTAATCTTGCATGAAGTCTAGCAATGAAAATCTAATTAAAACATTATTATATACATATATTAAATATATTTTTATTGATTTCAGAGAGGAAGGGAGAGGGAGAGAGAAACAGAAACATCAATGATGAGAGAATCATTGATTGGCTGCCTCCTTCAGGGCCCCCACTGGGGATGGAGCCCACAACCTGGGCATGTCTGTGACAGCGAATCAAACTGTGACATCCTGGTTCATAGGTTGATGCTCAACCACTGAGCCAAGCCAGCAGGCCATTATTATATTTTTTAATATTAGTTTTAGTAGCAACTACTTATAAAGAGTTGAGTAATATTAAGCTAGTTGAGGATGTAGTCAAGGTCATTTGCTACTTGTTAGTTATTATTTGTTATTTCTCCTCATTGTGCCTGTTTAAACAACAAAAATAATTTCTAATCATGAGCATTTCCCTGCCTTCCTCTCTCCCCTGGGTTTACTTTCATAGCATTGAGAATTGAGGAACTGCAGCATAGAGTCATATTTTTTCCAGCAAATAAAATATGAACACATTTGTAAAACTTACTTTTATATAGACATTTACAAGAAAATAATATTAAAATAATTAAAGAAATCATGCTAACAAGTTTATAATATTAAAAATGAGATGTAGATCCATCATTAATAAATCTATGATTTTAGGAAATCAGTTAAAGTCTCTGAACCATAGTTTTTCACCTTTAAGTGGGCATTATAGTATCAAATTGCTAAAAGTTTAAGGTACCCTGAAAATGCTTTATAAGATAATCTATAATATTAAAAGCGTAATATGCTAATTAGACCGGGCGTCCTTCAAGGATGACCTTCTGGACGAAACTGGGGCTATGAGGGAAGCCTGGGTCCCGGGTGCCAGAGGGAAGCAGGTGCCAGCAGCTGGAGGAAGGAAGGCCTACTCTTGCATGAATTTCGTGCATCGGGCCTCTAGTACCACCTTAAAAAAGGGAACATTTTATTTTTACATCTGCCATTTACCTTTATCAATAAATCCATCTTTTTTGAAAGACAGTAGCAACAAGAAATTATACAATTACTCCCCATTTGTGTTATATCATCTGAACATAAATAGCTACAGTATTTTTAATTAATAGATACATCAGAGATCCCAGAAAGAAACATATATATATATATATATATATATATATATATATATATATATATTCAACTGATCTTTGAGAAAGGTATAAGAATGTACAGAAAGACAGTTTATTCAGCAAATGGTGTTTGAAAATCTAGATATCTACATGCAAAAGAATGAGACTGGACTCCTATCTTTCACCATACAAAAAAATAGACTCAAAATAAATTAATGATTTAATGTAAGACTTAGAACTGTACAATTCCTAGAAGAAAAAATAGAGTAATGATTATTTCTTGACATTGGTCTTCACAATGTTATTTTGACTCTGATACCAAAAACACAAGCAACCAAGCAAAATTAGATAAGTCTAACTACATCAAACTAAAATGCTTCTTCACAGCAAAGGAAACAATACAAAAAATGTAGAGCTAATCTGTGGAATGAAAGAGATATTTATAAACTATATATCTCATAAAGAATTAATACCCAAAATATAAAAGAAAATTCCACACTTTAATAGCAAAAAAACACCCCCAAATAACTCAGTTAAAAAATGGACAAAGGAACCTAACAGACATTTTCCCAAAGAAGACAGACAAATAACCAAAATGTATGTTGGAGAAATGCAAGTCAAAACCACAATGAGCTATTACCTCACCATCGTTAGGATGGCTATTATCAAAAAAAGCAAAAGATAACTTTTGGCAAGGATATGGAGATATGGAATCCTTGTGTACTTGGTGATATGGTAAAATGGTAAAGATGCTATAGAAAACTATATAAGGGTTTTTTAAAGAAATTAAAATGAGAACTACCACATGATCTAGAAATACCATTGCTAGGTACATATTTAATAGAATTGAAATCAGGATCTTGAAAAGTTATCTGCACTCCATGTTCACAGTAGCATTTATTATTTACAATGACAGGATATGGAGAAAACTTAAATATCCATCAACTGATAAATGGCTAAAAGAAATATGGTATATCTATCTATATATAAAAGCCTAAGCAACTGTTATGACCTAACAACCAGAACAACCAGAAAAACTAGTCGACTGGTTGCTATGACACGCACTGACCACTAGGGGGCAGGCACTCAATGCAGGAGCTGCCCCCTGGTGGTTAGTGCACTCCACAGTGGGTGCGCTGCTCAGCTGACCGACCCCTCACGGCAGCCCACTAGCCTGGCAGCAGCTACTCCCTCCCTCAGTAATCCTGCAGGTCCAATCTCCGGAGAACGGGCCAGGTACCCACAGACCAGCGCTGCTAGCATGATCCCAACAGCACCCCAGGCCTCCTAGAAGTCAGCCTCGGGCACTGTGGCCGCTTCCCCTCCCTAGACACTCCACAACGAAGAAATAATATAAAAGTGGCCCCAGTTGGCTCCCGACAACTGGTGCAAATGTCAGCGGGACGGATCCTGATCCCAGGCCAGCAAAGGCATCCTACTGCCCGCCCCGAAGGGCTGATAGAGTCCCTCCCCCACCCAACCTGTGCATGTATTCGTGCACTGGGCCTCTAGTATACATAGAATGTATTCAACTTTAAAAAGAAGGAAATACCACCATATGTAATAATTTTTATGAATCTGGAGTACATTAAGCGAAGTGAAAGAAGGTAATCATGGAAGTACAAATACCACATGATCTCACTTTTATGGAGTATCTAAAATCGTTAAAGAAGCATAAAATAGAATGGTGTTTGTCAGGGGCCGAAGGAAGGGGAAACTGGGAAGTTGTTATTCAATGGGCATAAATAAGTTGAATAAGTTCTGGAGATCTTCTATACAGATCTAAACTATACTATAGTTAATGCTACAGTTAACAATACTATGCTGTAAATATACTGTATTTCTTAGAGTTAACAATACTGTTGAAGTCAGCAATACTACAGTGTACACTGAAAAAGTATGTTAAGAGAGTAGGTCTCAAGTTAAATGTTCTTGCTACAAAATAAAAAAAAGGGGTAGAAGGAGAAAATTTCTAGAAGTGATAGATATGTTTATTACCTTGATTGTGGTCATGCTGAACATTTTTTAAAATTAAAAATACACACAGCCTTTGATTTGACAATTTCACTTTTAAGAATTTATCCTAATAATATATCTACAAAGGTTGGAAACAGGGCACATACAAGTATCAACCAATGAAGGCATAAATTAGTGGAACAATAAATCAATGTTTCTCTCTCTCAAATCAATAAAAATTTTTAAAAGCCTCAATATTAATGTAAAAGTATTTGAAATTATCTAATATTAAATCACAGCACTCTTGCCAGGTAGTCCATGGTAAACATCACTATTACAACAAAGAAATTGAAATACAAGGAGGTAGTTTAAGTGATATTCAAATTAGTAGTACTCCAGTCTCTGCTTAAACATTATGTCAGTTATGTTCACTCAAATTAAGTGCTCATTTAGTTTAATTATTTAAGTTTAATTAAATTAATTTTCTTTTCTCCTTACTTGAATTTCTAAGCATTCCTTACTTTTCTACTCCAGTAATCTTAGGTTATAGTTAATGTATCCAAGAATTAAAAAAACATGGGTTTTTAGTCTCTGAATATTTTTTAAGGAGATCCAAATATTCTAGGAATATGTGATAATTTCTGATTAATAACATGTATTAAATTTATTTTCTTATTATAATTTGTTCTTGTAATGCTTAGATTAACATTGCTTCACACTTTGGAAAAGTAACATTTTATTTGACATTTTCAAAGAGCAGACATAGTCTTTTGCCTACTAACCTTTAAAAAATGATGAAGTATAGGTTTGATGATGTCATTTTGACTAGTGCAGTCATTTTAGCAATGGCCCTTTCCACTTTAATGAACTCTTACCTTTAATCTGAACAAAAGTGGCATGTTCTTTGTATTTTTCTAATACAACACATTAACATCTTTCAACAACATTACATGACACAGAATGTTTATTTATAATGTTCTACACCAGGCCAACAAGCTAAGAGTAAATGATCGTAAAATAAAGTAAAATGATAATTCTTATGGGGGTTAACTGGGGATAGTGGGCACAGTCCATTTGAGATATTTTTCCTCAGCAAGTTTATGTTAATCAAAGCTCACCCTAAAATCAACCTGACAAAGAACTACTTTCTTTCAAATGAACATTACAAATGAAATATTCTGAACCAAAAATTTCAATATAGTTCCTTTCTGTAGGACTTTTTACAATGTCAACTTTTGATTGCTACACTCAGATTATTAGATTACTAGAGGCCCAGTGCACAAAATTCATGCATGGGGAGATGGGGTCCCCTCAGCCCAGCCTGCACCCTCTCCAATTTGGGACATCCCTCTCACAATCCGGGACTGCTGTCTCCTAACTGCTCACCTGCCTGCCTGCCTGATCACCCCTAACTGCCTCTGCCTGCCAGCCTGATCACCCCTAACTGCCCCTTCACTGCCCCTGGTTGCCCCCCTGCCAGTCTGGTTGCTCCCAACTGTCCCCCTCTGCTGGCCTGGTCACCCCCAACTGCCCCCCCTTCTGGCCTGGTTGCCCCTCACTGCCCCGCCTCTGCCAGCCTGGTCGCCCCTCACTGCCCCCCTTTTCCAACCTGGTCACCCCTCACTGCCCCCCTCTGCTGGCCTGGTTGCCCCTCACTGCCCTCCCTGCTGGCCTGGTCTCCCCACACAGCCTGCTGGTCAGTTGTTTGGTCAACCCTCACTAACACCCCTGCTGGCCTGGTCACCCCACACAGCCTGCAGGGTCATCCCTCGCTAACCCCCCTGCCAGACTTGTCGCCCCATGCAGCCTGCTGTTCGGTTGTTACTGTGAGGGCGTTTTGACCAATTTGCATATTATCCTTTTATTAGTATAGATAACAGAGAAAAACTTAAAGGCCAGTGGGATTTGGAAGTTCACAAGCCAATAATGATAATAGTAACAGTAATGGTAATAATATTAAGTGGGGCAAAAGTAGGTTTACAGTTGTTTGTATGGAAAAATACAATAATTAATAAATCATAATATAAGAATAAACTCTGTGTTTTGCACACTCACAACTGTAAACCCACTTTTGTCTCACCCAGTGATAGCAGTAACAGCAATAACTTCAAAGAGACACAAGGAGTTTAATGTAAAAAATTTTACTAAATAAATATATTTTTCTAAATACCAATTTTGAATTTTTACTTACTAAACTGGAAACAAAAATAACAGAATGTGGCAAATTGTATTTTCCAAAAATGAGCACAGCAATATTTCAGTTCACAAATTCTCTTTTAGAACCATCCAACTTCTCATTATGTGGAGTCTATTGCCTCTCCTCTTAAATCTAGGAGGGATAATGTGACTGTTTCAATGCACAGGATGTGCTAGAAGGAATGATGCTGAGTGACTTCCAAGGCTAGGTCAAAAAGGGCCACACAGATATTCTGAATCTTTCTCGCTCCCCCCGCCTTCCCGCCCCGGACAAAACCCATATACCATGTTCTGAGAAAGTCCAGGCCATTGAGAGGTGGTGTATAGTTCTTCCAGCCAACAAGCTCCAGAAAAGGTTTAGTTAACAGCCAGTCTCAATGATTAGACATGGAAATGAATGAGCCAACATAAAGTATGTTATTATTTTAAGGCACTATTTTGGGGTAATAGTTCATATTAAGTAGAACAGTCATAATAACTAGAACATAGAGCAACAAGCATTCTTCCTGTTTTTCTGCTCCTCTAGAATGTAGATACACTCTATACGGCAACAACGTAATCTGCCTTATTCACAGCTGCTCCCCTAATGTCTGGCCCATAGTATGTACTAAGTAAAAATCAGGTGAATTAACAAATAGAATTTTGACTAAACTGTTCAAATACTACAACTTTCAAGAAGGTTGTAATGACTCTAAATTCTTTCCTGCTTAAAAATGCCTAAATACTTACCCTAGGAAAAGGTTTCTTTCTCTCTCTCTTTGTTTATTGTTACATATTGAATTTTTCTTTGAGGCCAGTGGACTTTCTAGGAAACCTTGATTAATAGCCACGGAAGGCTCAAAAGTAGCCATCTCTCATGTCATCCCCAGCCTTGTAACACATTGTTTTTTTCCTGAGAAGCAACTTTTTTCTAAGCCATTTACCTTTCCCAAACCCTTCCAAAGCTTTCCCCCTTTTCTTGAACTCTGACATTACTTAACTTTTTCCCTAAAAACTTTTTTATACCTTCACTCATTTGTAAGTATATTCATTCTTTAATTGTACTTTGCTTAGGATTAATTTATTTAAACTTTAGCATATGATTTTTAATTACTTTTTCAGATTCAAAAAACAAAGGGCCCAAGTGAATCCAGATGTTTCTGTTCTTCGTCTCAATCCTGTATCAGACTCATCTGGCAATGTGGCAAACCAGGCAACATGACTTAACTTTCTAAAGATTTTATGTAGCACCCAGATATTTGCCCTCCACCCTAACAGTCACATTCTTCTATTATCTGTAGTACAAGTGGTTTCTATTACTGAGTTCGCCTATCCAACTGCTTGCTTTTCCTGCTCTAACCTGTTCATATCATGTTGTCTTTTGCTAGATTCCATCAATGTTCTTTCATTCCCCTAAATTTACCCTAACGCCAGGTGGTTTTTTGTGGAAGATCTTTCTAAAGGTCAGGAAGTAGCAGAAAGCAATTACCACATAGGGCTGGAAATAACTGCAAACCTAATGTTCGACATCGCTCTTCCTGGAAAAGTATCACACATTTCACTGCCTATTTGTTCTCCTCCACTCTGGTTCCTTGTCATGTTGCTAGATGCTCTCCTTTCCCTTTAGCCAAGGTCCCACCTGCACTCTACTTAATTTATTAAGCAGAACATTTCTATTTTCCTTCTCTGGACCATGGGTCTAAGCTCTGCATCCTTACCTGAAATTCCACAAATTATTATTATGGTTCTCTAATTACAAATAAGAGTGAGATTCATTTTCTGGGTGGCTGGATGCCTTAGCAACACACACACACACACACACACACACACACACACACACACACACACAGCTAATAATGGCTTAAAAATAGTGTTTGTGCTTTTAGAGGAAAGAAGGAGATGAGATATTTTTCTTCTAGGTAAAATTAAAAGGCAATTTTTATCAGCAAAGGCAATTTTTATCAGCAACAAACTACAGAAACATGTATCCTGCTTCTTTTGTCATTCTTCTCATGTACTGTAAAGTATAGTGAGTGCAGTGAATATTTAAAAAATTATAAATGACTAAAAGAGAATACATATGTCTAGAAATCCCCTAGAAATTTATTTTGTGATTCCAGTTAAGTATTGTGGAATGTCACTGAGTAAAAATTGATGAAAATATTCTCAATCCTTAAGATTTGTTTGTAGCTAAAAATTTGGGAATTAAAATTATATATCAGAAATTTTATCAAAATATATATTATGAGCTTGAGAGTAATATAATTCTATAGTTTAAAAAAGCAGAGTTTTTTAATACTCTCATTTGTATGAATGTAAAAATGTACTGTCTGTGTCTTGAGTTTTAGAAAAATGTTACATCGTTTTGTTAATATTTGTGTGTATACAATTAGAGAATCACTCTATCCTGCAGCTGGGTAACTATCATCCCTTGAGTTTTTTATACAACAAATTAGAGCTTTTTTATACATGGATCTAATTTCTGAAATTGCCTTGTCAATCATCAGAGAGAGAAATTTGTTGACAACATGAGACAGGGGAAAGACCTTGTGACCTTCATGCCATAGAAAAGAGTGGTACAATGCACAAACCCAAACACGCTTTTACATCACAGCTGTAAGTAGGGCATGTGGATCAACAGATTTTTTAAAAAGCTTTTAATAAGAGGTTTTAGTAATATATACTTTAACTGGATAATATTACTTATAGACTATCACATTAATGATCTCTCACTTTTTGGATACTAACTTCTTTTCTCTAGTTAGAAGGTTACATGTCATGTACCTCTATAATGGAGACTAAATTTTCTATTAATATCCATAAGATGAAGCATACTACTAAAATGCATTTAACAGTATCAAGAGATATTGTAGAGAAAGAAAAAATAAAGCATGGCTCTTGAACTTGAATGATGAAATATTATAATATATTAACAATATATTAATAGTAAGAGAATTTACACCTTGAGAAAGCCTCTTATTTCACTACTAGAGGCCCAGTGCATGATTTAATCATGCACCTGGTGCACCAGCGGGCTGGCTGTCCACCGGTGCACCAGGCCTTCCGAAAGCCTCCTGCGCGGCGGAGGCTTTCGAAAGGCCTTGTGCCGGAGCAGACAGCCGGCCAGCTCCCCCGCTTTGGCTTTTGATCGCGGGGGAGCTGTCCGCCGGTGCACCAGGCCTTCCGAAAGCCTCCGGCTCAGCGTCCTGCTGGCCCAATCAGCTACCCCGGCCACCCTGAGTCCCGCCCCCTGCGCCTCCTGCTGGCCCAATTGTGGGCGTAGCGGAGTGATGGTAATTTACATATTACCATTTTATTATGTAGGATATAGTGGGAATCCATTAAGATTGAAGTCTCAACTCCCTATTCCCACCCGTACATATTCATTTTCCTATATCTGTGCCCACCCTTTTTTTTTTCTCCAGATTATCACTAATCCATCCTTCCCTGCTGTTTTTCTAAGCCAAGTACCATTCCTGTTCTTAATGTGTTTATAACCTCTCCCTCCCTACTGACTAACTCTCAATCCTGAAATCTATTCACAAGACTCTCACCTCAGTGCATTCTTCTGAGTAAAACAAAATAAAACAATCTTTCCATCTACATCTTTTAGTTACCAACATGTAGCTCCACATTCTTACAGTGCTAATATTTTTTTTAAATATGTGTTTATTAATTTCAGAGAGGAAGGGAGTGGGAGAGAGATAGAAACATCAATAATGAGAGAGAATCATTGATTGGTTGCCTCCTGCACACCCCGCACTGGGGATCAAGCCCACAGCCTGGGCATGTGCCCTTGGCCGGCAGAGTAATCTTTTGAGAGTATTTTAAACTTACTGTCTCTTTGATACTAATGTTCAACTCAGAATACACTCTATGTCTTCCCTCCCAAGAATACTCAATTCACTTTAAGGATGTCAATCCTCTATGTAGCCTCATCCCAGTGTGACTGACTCAGGCTTGATCCTAACTAAAATCCACAGGATTAGCCACTGTGCACCCATTCTTCATACCGTAGCTTTCCACTTACTCATCTTCCATGGCACCGCACTCTCTTCCTTTTCATTTTCCAATCAGAATATTCCTTCTTGGTTGGTGCCCACTCTCTGTCTCTCTGTCCCTCTTCCTTCCTCCAGGATTTTGCTCATTTCCGTAGTTTCAGCAACCACATAAATTAAATGGCCATGACCCCTATATTTCCACCTTTAACTTAGCAAAGCTTGAGATAATGTCATTGTGCTTTGGGATGGACCTTTTTATCTGAAAACCCTTCCTTCATATGGAGCTGGCATAAATCACTTATGAAACACTTTGAAAGAAAGTGATCCCATTTGCTAAGAAAGGAACATTGGAGACAGGGGAAAATACATTATCAGTGGCTTCTTCAAAAGAAGATGACTATGTGTCTCTCTCTTTTTTTTTTTATACATACCTAAAATTGATTTGGGGCCAAAAAAAAATCATGAAAATATTCAATTTGTATACTTTCATAACCTTTTTGATTAGACTTTCCACAACCTTTCTATCACAAAAAAAGCACAGCATCACTTTATAAAATAACTCTGCAAAGGAGATTATGATAAGCAGAATGGAGCAAAGACTATGCAAAAGCAATTAGCTGCTCTATAATGTAATTATTTATTATCAACATTTAGCCTTTTGAAACACAGCCTGATTTTAGTGAACATGTAAGTAGGTGCATTTGTGGAGGAGAATCCAAAGGAACAGTAGTTAGTAAAAAAATAATAATAATAACATTAAGATGGTCCTAAACATTTAGGTGTTTTCTTGATAAACCAAGATATGTTGCATGTATACAAGTAAAGTAAAAGGAAGAGCTCTGAATTACATCTAGAAATACAGAACCAAATCCTTGTGGCAGGGAATTATAGAACTTTAAAACTGGAATAGGCCTTTTAACAGAGAATAAAATCCGGGAACACAACCTTGCCAAGTCTACTTTCACACTAAAGAGCACTGAACTTATATAGATCCCATTTCATTCTTAAAATCTCACCAATCACGTATAGAATAGTATTTTATTATCCTCCATTACCTCACCAAGATATATATGATCTTATGGAAACCTAATTTCTGAAAAATACTATTAGAAAAATGTCTCTTGTGTGAAGAATATGTTGATCCAATTAAGATATTTCAGAAATTTCTATAGTTATCAAAACAATGAAAAAGGTGTGAGAGCTGCCACACTTTTTTATTCTATTTAAGATTTTTCTTCAAATTAGGCATTGGTGTAGGTGAAATGTATTACTAAACTAATATGGCAAAATGTGATCATTTTTAGCACATAATAAAAGATACATAATTTTTATAACTTGCTCTGCACTGACAGGTGATATATGTAGACTCTTATTGACAATGAAACATGATACAAAACAGGAACTGTATGGCTGTTTTGGAAATCGAATTCTAGTATCTCACACATATTTACATTTGTAATTTAATTTAATTAAGATACTACTGGAACATAAAAAGGATCTAATGTGATTCCTTTCTCTGTTCTCTCATGAGAACATGACCCTTCTGTCTTAGAGCTTTTTCCTTAGCGATCAGAATACAGTTACAGGCTATGACTCAGCAACAAATATTTCTGACAACTCCAAATATAATTTCAGCTTTGATTTTGCCACCTGTGTAATGTAATTGCATCTTCTTTATCAAAGATAACCATAAATGTATAGTTGACCTATAGATACATCTAAATGTTCCTCTCAATTTTATATTGTTTGTACAATTCTATAAAAAAATACATAGAATTGTCTGTAATAATAGAAAATTCAAGAAGTTTAGAACTTGTTATAATTTGCATAACTATTTAGGGCTCAGTTGATGCCCAGAACAAAAAAGTCATGCC
This sequence comes from Cnephaeus nilssonii, assembly GCF_951640355.1. Lineage (NCBI taxonomy): Eukaryota > Metazoa > Chordata > Mammalia > Chiroptera > Vespertilionidae > Cnephaeus > Cnephaeus nilssonii. Next base: position 19,953,966 of record NC_137089.1, read on the forward strand.
TAGTCTGTAGGTACTAAAGCATTTATGAAAATAGTAAAATAAATCACCACAGGAAGATGAATTGTTGACTGAAAGGTGAGAGAACTTTTCCTTGTACAACAATCACGAATTCACTGAAAAAAACAAATTATCCCCTGTCAGCCATTTGAATAGTGGTCTGAGAGAAATAAAACGGTTTTAAATATAACAGCCACCTGTATAACAAACATAGGCAACTGTTTTGCACATCAGATGGCATGATTATAAATTTCTTATTTCAGTTGACTCTAAATAACATTCCATTGCCTTACCAATTTTATTAAAATAAAGACACTAAAGCTCTTTTTTATATGAGAGCATCTTCTTAAATTTAATGTATTCTTGAATAAATAGATCAGCATAGATTTGGAAGAAAGAACTCATTATGTTGTAAAGATATGGCAAGATGAACTGACTATGAGTTCCAGCTAACAAAAAGAAGTATACATTTTTACCTACATATGTTTTTTATAGTTAAAATAAATTTATTTCAACCTCCTAAAAATCACAGAATGTGAATTTCTTAGATGTCCTAGAAATACATTGGCTGACTACACTTTTATAATATAGTGAAATTTGAATTTCATAAAGGATAAAACGTAAGGTTGCAAAAACCTTTGCATTGAAACATCAATGAGTATTTCCATAAAATATCATGTCTGCTTCTATTTTTGAATAGTTGTTAACAAGTACCTTCATCTAAATTCTTTCGAACCACATTTTGTCACTTTTGAGGATATACTAAAATATTATTTTGTGCCCCATTAAAGGGCAGATATATGTTGTGCTTGATTCATAAAGTCACTGATTTTATAGGTTCTTCCAATCTGGGTTGTGGCAAGCATTCAGTCACTGCCAAACAGATTTAGGTTTTCTGCCTCAGATTTAGACTGACCTTGAGTTCTGTGGGACTTGTGAAGTGACGAATCAATTACAGTTTTCCAAAATCACCTTGGCTCCCTCTCACACCATCCTTCTTTCCCTCTTCTTTATGCCCAAATATACACAGGCAGCTAGACAGTATTCCTTGAGAAGCCAGACAGGATGTCAGCCAGCTATGACTCTTTTGAGCTAAGCATTCTAAATGTGAAAGAGAGAAGATAGAGCTTCTAAATACTGTAAGGTATCCTACTAGCAACCTCTTCCATCTTCCTTATTTCTGAAAATCCATAATGATGTTTTCCTTTTTAGACTTCCTATACAACTTATTGCAAGACCAATAAGTCTCAACATTTGTAATACCATGAAACACATACTGTGTATATGGTACAATAGGATAAATGGGGGGGGGGGGCTGGTTTTCCTAAGGCTGAGGGATTAATATCTCACCCAGTTTAAAAAGCTCTGACTTAGAAAAATGATTAAACAATATGTTGCATATGTTTTTATTATTTCATATACTATTGACCCGGTGCACGAAATTCATGCACATTAAAAGGGGATTAATTAGAGGAAATAATTTAATATTGCTATTTGCCCTTTCTCTATAATAGAAGTGTCAGCGATAAAAGAAAATTAGTGAAATGTATATGAAAACCTTCCTCCTGTCAGAGTCTGGGGCACACCACGGGATCCAGAGTCAAGTCCCTGCCCACCCACATGCACCTCAAAATCGCGTGAGACCCAGACCTGGCCAACCCCCCACCCCCATTTTGCTAGACCCGGACCTGGCCGGCTCCCCCATTGTGCTAGATCCAGACCTGGCCAGTCCCACCCTTGTCAAGCCCTGCTGGGCAGGGGGCATAGCCTCAGGTCCCCAGGCCCAACACCAGGATGGGGGCGTGGCTTAAGTTCCCCTGTCAAGCCCCGCCAGGTGGGGGGAGTGGCCTGAGGTCCTCTGTCAAGCCCTTCCAGGTGGGGGACACAGCCTGAGGTCCCCTGTCAAGCCCCACAGGGGCGGGGGAAGGTGTAACCTCAGGTCCCTGCTGATTGCTTGTTAAGGCTCCTTATGGGAACTTGGCCTCAGCTGTGGGTGCATCCATCTTTGTGATGGAGTGATGGTCAATTAGCATATTCCCTCTTTATTAGATAGTAGTTTATGTTCCCAAAAGATAATTTTTGAGAGTATAATCCATATTGTTGTAATTTCCCATATTGACTTATTGTTTCAATAGAGAGGAGAGAGAGAGAGAGAGAGAGAGAGAGAGAGAGAGAGAGAGAGATTACCAAACTTTTTAAATAACTTGTTCTGCTTGATGGGCAAATTATAAAAGTTCATTGCTTCCCATAGTCAGTACCTGGAGTGAAACTTCAGGAATCATGTATTTGTGTTTGTTTTTATTATAACTGGAAACTATAATTTTAATGAACTTCATTTTTTACTTTGATGTGTTTAAAATCATTACAATTGCACTCACAAAGTGGATGAAGTGTACAGAATAATCAGAAAACCTACAAGCATACATTATAGTTGAGTAGAATGACTTTACTGTAAATTGTTATCTTCTCCACGTCTTTCCTCCCCAGTAAAGCATCAGATAAATGTTTTCACTTAATGGTCATAAAATTTGCACCTTTGATCCTTCTATCAAAGCTGATTATATAGCATGTAAAACTCAGAACAATTTCCACCTAATTATTACAATGACATTTATCAGAATAATGTTCCTTGACATTTACCACAAACTGTACTATTTAGTGTCTGTACCCTGGATCTTTACTTTTTAAAATAACTCAAAGTATTTGCTGTCATAGTAGATTGTACAAACTATTCATGTACTTTGATTAGTTTTGTAATTTATTTTTTTAAGTTTGATAACCTTTTACAGGAATGTATGGTACAAGATTAGGTAGAAATTTTATTGAAACTGGAATTTATCAGATAACTTTCTTAGAATGCGGCAACCTTTCTTATATACATTAATTGTAAAATATCTATGAACTTATCTTGCAAGTGTAAAATACAGACAAGATGAAACATACTTCTCCCTCAAAAGCTGTCAAGAAGAAATAATGAGAACCATTTCACAGTCCATATTTTCCACAGCATGAGTTTAGAGCTGGCTGCACTTGGTTGTGTTGCTGATTTTTAAAACTGGCAATAAAACTCTGCTTAGTCTTTTTATTACAACAGTATAAACAATATGGTGGCATTCTGAACACCTTATAAACTTACACTTTGATAATAGTAGAGTTTCTCAGAGAGTCTCTTTTATTTATTTATTTAAAAATATTTTTATTGATTTCAGAGAGGGAGGAGGAGGGAAGAGAGATAGAAACTTCAATGATGAGAGAGAATCATTTATCGGCTGCCTCCTGCATGCCCCACACTGAGGATCAAACCTGCAACACAGGCATATGCCCTGACTGGGAATTGAATACTCACTGGGAATTGAACCCTGACCGCCTGGTTCATAAGTCAATGCTCAACCACTGAGCAGTGCTGGCTGGGCTCAGAGAGTTTCTTTTAAACTTTAACAATGTTTTCTAGCTAGTGATGAACTGCATGAGCAAGTGAAAGAGCGTGGGATACAAGAACAATGCTCTGAGATCATGAGATCTTAAGTCAGATATATAATTGCTTTAGTAACCTCTTGCAAGTTTATCTGAATAATAAGAGTTGTTCACATGGTCTCTGCATCCCTTAAAACTCTAAATCTAATGATTACTTCTCTCCAAAGCCAAAAATTGTAATCAAATAATCAAAATGAATCCTTTGCATATATTTGATGTTTAAGCAGAAATGGAAAGGTAACTATGTCAGACTAAACAGTTTGTTCCATGGATCTAGGCAGGAAATTCTATTGATCAAATGCTTATTTATAACCTCCTATGTAATTAGCATGATCTAACCCATGATATTGGTCTAAGCTGCTATTCCAGGATCCTGGGAAAATTCATGGCTCTACCACAGACTCTGTGGATGATTTTAAATGAAAGGTACTTTTTTGTTTTTACTGATTTTACTCTTGAATTATGATGGAAACAATACCAGCTTCTATTTCCTCCACAGAAATAGTGAGAACACTCAATAAAATTGTATTGGAGCTAAAATTTGAAACGCATATTGAAGCAATTTGACATATGCTATAGAAAAATAAACTAAGAACTAAAATTGTATTGCTCTGTATATAATTTTAAAAGTCTCATTGTTGTTATTTTCTCCTTAACATTAAAGAAAAAATCATAATAACTAAATTAAAAAAATGAGTAAAAATCCAATTTCTTGATCCTTGACAACCTATTTAATTTTTCTGAGCCTCATTTCCTATGTCTGCAATAAAAGCTAATACAAATGTACTCACCACATGGGTGGACATAAAATATACATGTATAAAGCTCCTATTACTTAGTAAATAGCTAGTAAAACCTCCCATTTTTCCTAAGATTTTGATAGACAATGAATTAAATTTATAGATGAATTTGGGGAAAATTGACAGCTTAACAATATTACATTTTATAAACCATAAACATGGTATATTTCTTTTTTCTTTGGGATACTTTTTTATTTATTTATTTTTTACAGAGAGGAAGAGAGAGGGACAGAGAGTCAGAAACATCGATGAGAGAGAAACATCGATCAGCTGCCTCTTGCACACCCCCTACTGGGGATGTGCCCACAACCAAGGTACATGCCCTTGACCGGAATCGAACCTGGGACCCCTCAGTCCGCAGGCCGACGCTCTATCCACTGAGCCAAACCGGTTTCGGCAACATGGTATATTTCTTGAAACATTTGCTTCATTTAACTTACTTCCACACTGTTTTCAATGTACATTTCTTGCATATTTACAATAAATTCATAACATGTTTAACACTGGTAATATTAATGGCATAATTTGTGTATCAATATAAATGTATTAATAATGTAGAAAACTTTAACTGAGCTTTATATATTTACCATGTATACTGAGATCTTGCTTATTTCACATGTTGTTTATCCATGATTTCATAGTTTTCTTGGTGGCTTTTACATGTAAAATTGTGTCATTTACAAATAAAGAAAATGTATTTAATTTTCCTAATGTGTATAACATTTAATTTTCTTGCATTGTTTCTTAACTTTATGGAGCTTATTGTTTACTCTTTAAAATATATTTTAATTTTTTATTTCCCTCTGTGTGATAAAAGTATATTGCCACTTCATTGAAGATCTTCCATCTTTAGAGAAATAACATTTTTGATTTGGTAGATTAATTCAAAGAAAATGAGAGAGAAAAAAAAAGAACTCATACAATTATAATCCTTATTATCTTGTTTAATTAGAAAACATAAGATATATAACTTAATCTTGACATTTTTGAAACGTAGAGCTAATTTTTCCTTATGATATTTTTACTAAAATAAAAATAGTTATTAATTAAACATATACATTCTAATAAGTATGAATTATTTTAGTAAGACTAGCTAGAAACTACTGTGTTCATATGTATGTGGGAATGCATAGGCCAGTGATTCAAAATGATAAAATCCTATTGGCTAAAACCAAAAAAACAAACCAAGACAAAAGGTAAAATATAAGCAGTCATGAATACTAATATAATGTTTTCTGAAGCAACAATGTTAGTTTTTGATCAGAAAGCATCATAATGTGAATACAGTTGGTGGCAAACTTGCTAGGCCTTATTATATACTTGTTAAAAGCAAGTTAATATCTTCAATTCTCACTTTGCTTGTCCGTAAAATAAGATGATACTAGATAATGTCATAATTTGGGTGTTTATATATCAAAAGAAACACAATTATAAACCACAAAATTCATCAGGGGCTTGACTATAAATGAGTAATGAGTATTGCACAGCACACCTACTGATTTATCTATTGATCATCACTTAAAATGTATACATGTGAATGCACTTAGAACCTAAACAACGACAAGTACAAAATTGGTTCTCAGATTGTAGCCAATTTTCTATACTCTTAAACACTTATATTTTTCTATACCATTCAATACTTAAATCCTTCTTTGTTATTCTTTAGAAAAGATACACTAAGGGTCATGACCTGAACTAGTCTCATCCACATGTTTTTCAAATATGTTTCCCATCTAAGACCTATGATCTATATATTTCAAATGAACTATATCACTTAAATAAAAAAAAATTGATATCATCCCCATGCTTTATTTTACAACTTATCACCTACTGCTTTTATTTTCATCTTTTTGAACTTTTCAAAAAATGGAAATATAAATGTTATTGATTAAGAGGTTAGTCTTATGCATAGTTCGTTTTGAATAGTCAGACCTAGGCCAATGTTCTGTGATTTTAGTATACATCTTGGTATAACATAATATTGTTGATCATGCAGTTTTCTCAATCAGACATGCCGTGTTTCTCTGTCCCACTGTTTTTCACCTCACTTGTTTACATCCTTAAATGATAGTTACTAATCAAAACACAGTCCTTTTGCTTTCCAGAACAAGCAAGAAAGGTTAGGTGACTGTGATTTCTCTCCAACTGTGGTGGGGAAAAATGAGTATGTACTATAACTGTAATGTAAACTATACTTAATCATTTCCTTTATGAAATAAAATGTAACTCATGTAAGTGCCATACATTTGTTAAATGTATTCCTATCTGTGCATGTTTACGATAGTGGGCACTTATGAATTGTTAAATAGGAGATTGTTATGTAACATTCAAATGAAGGTATTGATTAGTGTGAACCATATAAAATTGTCTCTTTTTTGGTAAGCTAAAAATTGTCAAATGCCATCAATTTCACCACCATTTTCATGTGGTTTTACTAATAGTATGTAGTTATATGTAAGAGTCTGGAGTTAAAAGAGAAGTTCAGGTTTAAAGAGAGATTTGGGAAGACCTGGCATATTGTTGTTATTTAGAGCCAGGAAGCTAGATGATATCACATAAGAACAGACTATAAATTTAAAAAATGAGCCCATAGGTGAGCTAGGAGCACAATGATATTTATAAATTAAGAATAGATGGAAAGTACAATAAGAAATCTCAAAAAATGCGCTAAAATTTGTCAATTTTTTTTGTATTTCCTTGAATAAAACAGCAAAACATTTTTTGGGGCTTGATCTTTCGGCATTGCTGTATTCCACTTCCTGTCAGATAAATAAGATAAATACAATTTTCTGGGTCACTGTGAGCCTCAAAAGTTGGCTCTTAATCTAACAAAAAGCCTTCATAAATATTTTCAAATGTGCACAATCCTAGGATTTATCTACCTGTAATATTCAATGTTTTATATGCTGCTCCAACTTCTATCAACTATTCCATAAAGTATTGACAGTTGAGGGTAGACTCAAAAAACTACACAATCATAATATCTTCCTATATTATAACATGCAATGAATTTAACATAGATTTCCCAAACTCATATTTGTGTGATAAATGGTGTAATATAATCTGAGCATTTTGACCTTCTCTTTGCTTCTATAGATTGTTGATTTTTTTCATCTTTATACTTAGAAGTTCCATTTAAGTCAAGTATATACTTATCAATATTTTAGGGAGCATTTTTCAGATTCCTTGGTCTTGATTGCAAAAACAGAAACATAACATAGGAATGAAATTAAATTATTGAGATGCTATAAAATTGCTCCTAGAATGAATCAGGATACCGACTTAAAAAAAAATGGAGTAGAAACAAGGTAAATAGTTAGCAGACAATGGCTACTGAAACAGATTGTATAAATGCCAGCAGTCTGGGTATATCAGTACTGGAATCTCAACCCTGCCACCTCTTACAAATGCCACCATTAAAACCTAGACCCTGCCAACTTGAGTAACTTTTAACATTTTTTGAAATTTGTGATCTGCTCTGAATATTCAATGCCTAGGGAAGAAAGGTCTGATTGATACATCAATGCAAGCTTATATGTCTACTAGAGGCCCGGTGCACGAAATTCATGCACTAGCGGGGGTGGGGGGGGGTCCCTCAGCCTGGCCTGTGCCCTCTCACAGTCCGGGACCCCTCGGGGGATGTCCACCTGCGGGCTTAGGCTGGATCCCTAAGCCAGCAGGCAGACATCCCTCTTGCAATCCGGGATCCCTTGCTCCTTACTGCCTGCCTGCTTGCTCCTTACTGCTCAACTCGCTGCTCCTTAGTGCTGCTGTGGAGGTAGAAGTGGGTCCTGCAACTGCCGCTGAGCTTGCCAGCTGTGAGCCTGGCTTCTGGCTGAGTGGCTGCTACCCCTGTGGGAGCACACTGACCACCAGGGGGCAGCTCCTGTGTTGAGCATCTTCCCCTGGTGGTCAGTGCACATCATAGCAACTGGTCATTCTGGTCATTCCACCATAACTGTTGCTTAGGCTTTTATTATATAGATGACCTATTAGAGTGTGGGGATTGGGGATAGGATGGGGCTTTGCCTCTCCACAGGCATACCAACAATCTGGGAATTTTCTTCTAAATTTAAGAGACATTCACATGATGAAAATCAACAAGTGGTACATATCTGGTATAATCAGTTTTCTTCCAACATCTATCTATATTATTCTTTTATACATGTAAAAAAATGGTTCCATTTGACATAGCACAAATATTTCTTATACCACTGAAACAAATTCCATTTCCAAAACATGATGACAAAATTTCATTAATTTTTGCATCTAATTCAGTGGTTCTCAACCTTCCTAATGCTGTGACCCTTTAATACAGTTCCTCATGTTGTGGTGACCCCCAACCATAAAATTATTTTTGTTGCTACTTCATAACTAATTTTGCTATTGTTATGAATCGTAATGTAAATATCTGTGTTTTCCGATGGTCTTAGGTGACCCACAGGTTGAGAACCGCTAGCAGGGTCGCCTAAGACCATCGGAAAACACAGATATTTACATTATGATTCATTAACAGTAGCAAAATTACAGTTATGAAGTAGCAACAAAAATAATTTTATGGTTGGGGGTCACCACAACATGAGGAACTGTATTAAAGGGTCGCGGCATTAGGAAGGTTGAGAACCACTGATCTAACGGGAAGTCCGGACTTTCTAGGAAATGCTCATTCCTTTCTATGGAAGGAAATTTTCTTGCTGCAATATATAAACAAACAAACAAACAAACACCCCAAAGGAATTACAAATGGATAAAGGCTATAGTCTTTGATGTTTAAATCTAAACATGAGGTTATAGCACATATTTACACATTACCTTCCTGCCCATTTTAAGTTCCTTTGGTTTTCAGGCAGCAATTAAACTTGTCAGGATTCTCTATCCAGTAGTATGATCCAAATTTTATTTATGAGAGATCTGTGATTTGGAGGGTCCTGTCTGTATAGAATGCAATACCATTTAGTACTCCATGTAATTGTACTAGTGGATGCCCCAGGGGACCATTTGGTTTCCATTCATATTGTTCCCTTCCATTATGTAATACTTATTACTCTATTCCTCCCAGTCAACATAAATACTCATTTTTTTGCCTTTTGATCATATTGCATGAGAAGCTACATTGGCAAAAAGGCAATCCCATGTTATGAGTCAATGCAATGACAATCAATCAATGCAATTCAATGACCATTTCTGAAGCATTCCTTGAAAGCCCAATTTCCAAATCAACAGAGCCCAGAATCATGGGAGAAACAGGGTAAGAAGACTAGTATATTTTCCCCCAAGTATATATTTAGGTAGAATTCAACTTCTATCCTTTGTTTCCTACTTTATTCTACTTATGAGAGGATATTTACCAAATATTGATAGTTTTAAACACATTTTACAGCTTGCAGTATAGCATTATGACTGCAAAATTCTGTTACATGTGAAGATCTGAATCTTCAAAATCCAAATGTGTCTGCAAAGTCATTCATTTCTCTATAATAGGGACTATATGAGAGAACTGAATGTCATGGATATCAGTTGAAACTTCTTTTGCTGTAAAGATAATTACTTGGTCAGATCATGTTTGAGATATCATAAAAAGACGTCATGTATCCATATGCATACAGTTAGTGGTGCTAGACAAATAATGATAGGTAAAATAAGCCAATCTACATTTCAACATTCAATGACTGGCATCAGAATACCTGCTTGGAAAGGGCTAGATCTAGGGCTTATACCCTAGCTGCAGTTGAGTGAGGTATGGGAAATAAAATATGAGGAACTTTTTATTGTACTTAGAATTTTTGTCTTGGGTAGGAGAGAGAGCAATATTAAATATCTAAAAATTGAATAGTGTTATATAGTGCCCCTGGTTGCTTTGAAAACAGAAGGAATAGAGGCACTGGAAATAACAGAGAGGTGACCAGTGGAGAAGTAATAGAATAATGTATGCTATGCTTATTTTTTTTAAAAATAGTTGTAGGCTAGTTTTTCTAGTGGTGAGCTAATTAGGGGGCACTTTTGGAAAACTTCAAATATTCAGTTCTCAAATATCAAGTAATATGTGTTTATCCTATCTGAGATGCCCGGAGTGACCTGGCTCCTGGTCTTCATACCACTGTGAATTCCACTCCCAGTGTACACTAGGGCTGATTTGTGTAGCAAGTAGAATGTGACCTTTGATGGTATCTTATTTCTGGACTTAGTTTATGAAAGATAGCGGGGATTCTAGATTGGTCTGTCTCTGTCTCTTGCATCACTCACTTGGGGAGAAGCCAGCTGCCATCCATATTGGAAACAATGTAATAAACAACTGAACCTTTTTGCCACTGACCATATGATTGAATAATCTTAGAAGCAGATCCTCTAGGCCCTGTCATACTTTCCTAATGACTGCGGTCCTAGCTGACAGCTTGAGTAAAACTTTATTTAAGACCCATAATCAGGCTCAGCTGTCTAAATCACTATAGAATTCCCGATCTCAAAAACTATCTGAGAAAATAAATGTTCATTGCTTTAAACTGCTGAATTTTGGATTAATTTTACTCAGCAATAGAAAATTAATTAACTCTGTTTGATAGAGTGGCTTGAAAGATTTATAGAGCTACATTGATAGTTATTGCTGGGAGTCCACTGTCCTACTTATGATTTTTGATTATTGTTTTAGAGTTGTTGTGATATCAGGCTTAATGAAGATATTAATTATTAGCAACAAACCAAAGACAGTGAGGTAGCCCCGCCAGCGTGGCTCAGTGGTTGAGTGTTGACCTATGAACCAAGAGGTCATGGTTCAATTCCCAGTCAGGGCACATGCCCAGGTTGTGGGTTCGATCCCCAGTGGGGGGCATGCAGAAGGCAGCTGATCAAAGATTCTCTTTCATCATTGATGTTTTTATCTCTCTCTCCCTCTCCCTTCCTTTTTGAAATCAATAAAAATATAGGGTTTTTTTTAAAAGTTGGGTAAATATCTTGACAGAAGTTTTAGTATGCCACAGCAAGAAAGAAAATTAAAGCATAATTAATGTCTACCAGTATAAATAGAAGCTTTAGAAAACACATAGTGAAATAAAGTGTTAGATATAGAGGTAATTGGTTAAAAAATGAGCTTCTGATCCTCACTATAATTGGCCTAAGAACTTAACCAGGCCTTAATGCCCCTAAGTACTGAATTATATCTAAGATGTTGGTGTAACTCAGGGATTATTTAATTCCAACAAGACTTTTAAAAATTCTTTATGAGTCACATTTTCTGTCAAAGTGAATTTTGACATTTTTAGTCAATTCAACATTGAGAAATATGGTTTGTTGTATTTTTTTTCCGTTAGTAATATAAACACAGAGAAGTACCCCGAATGTGAATGTATAAGCTTGTAAGGCAGTATTTATCTGAGGTATTTACCATTTGAAGAAGTTTTGTAAATTATACCAATTTAGTTCAGTACTTTATTCTAATTAGGCCCACAGTATATACTTTTTGAATGGAATTTAATTGCATTGCTAACCTGTGATTGATATGGGATTACTATTATTGTAACAGTTGCTCTCAACTCTTTTAAATTCCTTTGGGGAAAATATATTTTCCCAAAGGCTGTGTGAAAGAAAAATCACCTGAAAGGCAGAATAAATTCTAAAATGCCAACTCCTACAGTTTCTATTTTAAAGACATCTTAATAAAGAACCACTTAGGAAAGGTATAAATATATCTCACTCTCTATCCATGTCTACTAAGCAAATTATCTCTAAAAATAACTAAAGACCCCTTATTGAATCATGACAAGTTGCTAAACCATTTAGATATCTATGTGTGATATGTGGTGTGTGTGTGTGTGGGGGGGTGTATGTATGTGTGTGGATGGTATAAAAGCTGATACTGAAATGTCTTTACAATTTTTTTTGAACATTTTAATATGCGTTTTAAACATCAGGCAGTAAATAATGAGGAAGTATCGGTAAGTAGCACAAAGGTTCAGAATCCTTGACAACTTGAAAATACATGGTGAGAAAAGTTCTTCGATGACATGGGTATCTTGTCATTGAGAGATCATATCACAAGTGATTTAGACACTTGGAAATAATGGAGAACTTAACCCTGGTTAATTTATGATAAACAATAAAAAACATCACACTTGAGTCCAGGTGTTTGTTCTTCCAACATGGTCTTTGGCTGAATGAATGATTAAGTTAAAAGGCATGAGTGGGAATGAGGGCAATGCCAATAAAACAAGTACCTATTACACTATCATGATTCTATTTTCTGTGAAGGATAGTATAGGAGAAACTTAGAAATTAAATGTTTACTATGACGATATAATCACAGCAGTGACTATTGCCTGTTATTCAGAAGCAATGGTTTTTTGCACCTACCATTTAAAAGCTAATTTTGCATTCTCATTAGTGGAAATATATAGCTGACGAGAAAGTGCTATGTATTGTAATTAGTATTCTCCTATACTCCAACAGCACAGGATCATTTCAGTGCGTATTTACTCATCTGTGAGTGTTTTGCAGGTACACTTTTTTTAAACATAACACCTGCATCTAGAATCTTACAAAATGTCTATTATAGTAAATGTACTTAAGCTTTTCTGGTGTCTGTGCATATACTCAAGATATATGTTCTATGTTAAATAGCAGCAGGCACAGGTATTCCAAATTAGCTTAAGTTTGTCAAGATTAAAACAAAAATACTATCCTGTTTCTTTTGCATTTTAAAAACTTAACAAATATTATGTTTCAAGGTGATTAAAGCAGGAAGTCTATTAAGTGTTCCACTTTGCCCTTTGCTTTTCAGTCTGAGGAAAACCCTTCCTGCTCCTGTTGCCATGAGTATTATCCCTCTCAGGACCATGATGACAATCTATCTGAAAGCACATTTGTTTGTTTATTTAGTTAAGAAAAATTGCAAAGAGTTTTGGTTTGAGTTTCCTATATTCTTGACTGAATGACTGATAGTGATTAAAATGCTGGGGTTATGCTGAGAAATTTAATGTCATATCAGTTCATATTTAAATTTCCTCTTGTGTTTCTTTCACATTTTATATAAGCATTTAAATATTTGCTTCTTAAACTAGGGACGCTTTGCCAACAGCAACACAGGGCGAGCATTAACATGGGTTTTCCTACTCACCTGGATTCTGCATTATGTATGCCTGACAAATCTGAATTAAGTGCCTTTGGGGCAAGAACTGATTCTAATTTCCTTTTTTCCCTATTGCAGCACCATGTTAATGTAGAGGTCATATAACCCACTATCTTTGTTGGATTAATATGCATACTCACTCCTGACTGGCTGGTAGATGTCACAAAGGTATGGTCAATTTGCATATTTCTCTTTTACTAGTGTAGATTTGTAACAAATTCTCTTGTTCTCATATATGTATATACATATACTAGTATATAATATAAATTTGTATATGTATATATGTTATATATATAATAGGTATTTTATAAATTTGAAAAGTTCATTTTATCACTGTTTCTTGGTTTCTTTTTTCCTTTACAATTTTAAGGCTTTCTATACATATTCATTTTCACATATATATATATATAATATATATAATATGTATGTATATATTATATATATATATATATGTATATAGTTTTTGATCTGAATATTTCTGAAAACAGAATTAATTCTGGCTATATTCAAACTCTTCATTTGCTATAAGAACCAAAACAATTGAACAAGATTTTTTAATTATCAGAAATATTTGAAAATAATAAAAACAAAATATTTTAACTAGAATGATAAATTTTCCTCAGTTGTCTTTTTCACCTTTAAATGATGTGAGATAATCCTGATTATTAAGTTTGCAAAAGTCTCCTCCTTATGGGAATGGCAGTAGAGAGAAAAAGAAATGAAAAAGCAGAGAATTTGAATATGCAACAATCTGTATTTCTGTTTCCTTTTAGTGGATGTAACTCTTTGCAGTATAAGTATTTCTAAATAATATTTCTATGCACCTATTTCTAAGATAGGACATATATTCAATTAGGTGTAGTGCAAGCCAAGAAAATTAAAAAGAAAAATTAAGGACTTATAGAATTGCAAACAGCAAACAAACAAGGTATACACAGAGGTAAATTTAACAGTGAACACATTTGGAAGTTGGGAAAAACAGGAAGGAAAATGACCTCCAAGGATCAGAATAGAAAGGAACCTGTATGCTTTGCTTTTCAGGCTCTGGGTATCTAACAAGAAGGGCACTGTGAAAGCAGGTGCTGTATCAGACAAATAAGTGGGAGAAGAAAACTGGAAGCATGAGACTGTCAGTGATTTCATCCATACATGAATGTCTGGATAAATTTGGATTGTAGCCAAGTGGGATGGAACAAGGCAACAGAAATGAATCATGCTGTGCTGCACTGAGGATATTAGCAGCTTGATAATTGTGCCTGAAATGCTTTCCTTTGTTTCTGTCTAATCGCCATTTAATTCACCATTTCACACAGAAGTTATGGATGAAACTCAAGGAACATTTTGAGTCATGTCAGTTCATTTTAGGACTTGTTTTGTCTGCTTAAAATCAAACCAATTTCCCCCCCTTACAAGTCATCCATCTGAAGAAAATGATGATAAATTACGTGAAAAATTAAAGAGATGGGTACTAGGAAACCAGCCTTGCTGCCTATTTTTCTGTTGTCCTTTTTTTCCTGGTGTGGATTTTGAGAAATGTATTTCCCCATTTTAAAGAGGAGAATAAAAGTGTGTGTGTGTGTGTGTGTGTGTGTGTGTGTGTGTGTGTGTGTGTGTGGTGGGGGGAGGGGGTAATGATAATTTTAAGGTATAGCTGGTAAATGGCCATGGAACCTACAATTTCTTATTCTAAGTGATGTGTTCTTTCATCCCTTCAGTGCTGTTGAACAACTACACTGTCCATACACTCTCTCATTTTCTTCTTTTCCTTCTCTTTCTGCTGAGTTGAGATTCAAATTTCCCTCATCCCATGATAGAGCTAGTGAGAATCAAACCTCATTCTGATCAGAAAGAGCAAGAAAGGATTCTGATACACTTTGCATGAGAGCTTCTACAAAATAAAACTCCTCTGAGCTTAACCTCATTTCAGTATGGACCTAAATGATCCTTACTTCCAGGGATAAGTTGTAAAGGAACAACTGGGGCGATGAGAATAAAAATATATAAATTATAACCACCTGAGTTTCTAGTCCACAACTTTCTCTTACCCTGTGGTGCAATAAGTTATTAATTATTACTAAAAGGATCATCATATCTATCATTCAAATATTTGACAGATTAAACAATCAAGAATGATATTTTATTTAATTTTTAATTTATCTTTTAAAAAATACTAGTATATTTTTATTTATTTCAGAGAGGAAGGGAGAGGGAAAGAGAGATGCAAACATCAATGATGAGAGAGAATCATTGATTAACTGCCTCCCACATGTCCCACACTGGGGCTGGAGACCACAACCCAAGCATGTGCCCAACTGGGAATGGAACCATGACCTTTTGGTTACATAGGTTGACACTCAACCACTGAGCCACGCTGGCTGAGCTTGAGAATGATATTTTAAAAATTCCTTCTCATACCTGGTTAACTAGAAAATAAATGTTCTTGATCTTTTGCCAAGGCAGGGACTATTGTTTGCTCAATTTTTAGATTAAAATTTGAGAGACAGAGAAGACCTTTCAAGACTATTGCCTAATTTAACTTATTCATTTTCTGCTTTCCTCAGTTAAAAAAAAAATCCATGTGAATAAACAGCTCTCAACAATTTTATTTCCCAGAGTTTAACTTGTTGGTCAGGAGTATGCATGCATCTAGCCACCTTGCATGAACTCGGGATAATTCTGAAGGGACGTCCCAGCTGCAGAGCGCCCCATGGGGTTTTCTGAAACTGCTTTGCAGTCCAGCTTCCTGCTCTTCCCAACCCTGTTTCCTTTCTTTTCCTTCTGCAGGTAATGATAGGAAGATCACTACCTAATGAGGTTCCTGCACGCTCCTCTGTATTTCAGTCTATTTCTAGGAACCTTCAACAGATTGGTATAATAAAGCAGGCTGCTAAAAAGTCATTGGGTTTATGTCTTTTGGTTGCCTTCCATGTTTGGAAAAACAGTGTCTTGAAGTTTTTTCCCTTACTTTCAGGATATACTTGTGGTAGTATAAGAAAAATAACCAGAAATATACAGTGAGAAATAGTGGAAATTACCATGGCTTGTAGCCTCATGCTCTAGTCCAGTTCTACTCTCTAGCTGGGGAATTTGGAGAAATGTTAGTTATAACATTCCATGACCTGAACAAGATACAGCATAATAACTGCCTGTGGGAACCACACCAGGGTCCCTGGATAGTCAAGACCAATGGGAGAACAGAGGCCTTGTTGTCAATACACCAGAGTGGTGAAGGCTGCTCTGAGCATGAGCCTAATCAGGGTGTCCAAGGCCAAGACACCATGAATGGGTGCAAGGACACAGGGTACCCTGTGCCCTTCCGCAATGCGAATGATTGATGGCACTGTTGGCAACTTGCCTTCTTTGTCTCTGGAGTGATATACAGGTGACTGACCAGAAGTCTGCAAGAGAGAGAGCAGCTGGGCAGAGAGCTCAGAGAAGCAGAGACATAGACCCAGAGAATGGAGCTCCTGTGTGCAGGAGAAGCTAGAGAGCTCAGAAGGAGCCGAGAGCTGGCACTGCTACAATGTAAGGCTAAGAGCTCATAGAGAACTCAGATATAGCTACCGTGTTAACCAGCCAGTGTGCCGGGCAGGGAAAACAGGAAGAGCTGCTGAGCCAGAGTGTGCTGGAGAGCCTACTGAGGCTGTAGCTCTGAGGGAGAGCTCAGGCACTATTGCTATGTAAAACTGTAAATCTGGGGGCAGCATGCGGTGGCTCAGATAATAACTGTGAGTACAAAGATTAATGGTGCTTCGTAGAAAAGATATGTATTTTCCAGCAGGTGTATGGCTGCCTGTTTCATGGACTTTGCTGTAAAGGACTGTTTTGTCTGATGGCTATATGGCCCTTGGCTTCTGCAAAGAAGACTCATTCTCACACACCCACAACTTCTCTGGCTTCTCTGTCTGCCCTGCCACCGAGAATTCACCTGTGTGGCGTAGTCGAATGGGAGAATGCAGAAGAATACATGGACTCAGAGCAACTCACAGCAACAGTGCTGAGCAGTGCTGGTTGTCTCTGACAGTGCCATATAGTAGCACTATCATATATTTCTAGTACACTAAATATTGTAAAAGCTCTCAGCATGAAATAGTCACATCTGCTATCATGTATCAGCCCAGTAAATAAAATGAATTTATAGTGATATTTGGAATAAAGAAGGTAGAATAGAGAAAGAAAAAGAAAACCATTCAAAAGCATTTTAGTTATAAGTCTCTGTTTCAGCACCACCTTATTTATTTTGGGTTTTTTTTTCTATACAACTTTATTGAGGTATAATTGCTTTACAAAATAACAAATAAAAAAACAAAACAACAACAAAAATATCCTGCAACATGCAAATGGATGTTGGACTCTTATCTTACATCATAGTACACACAAAATCAACTCAAAACAGATTAAAGGTTTAAACTTAAGACTAGATACTATAAAACTGCTAGGAGAAAAGCTCTGTGACACTGACCTTGACAATAATTTCATGGATTTGACACCAAAAGCACAAGCAACAAAAGCAAAATGGGCAAGTGGGAGGACATGAAAATATAAAAGCTTTGTACAGCAAAAGAAACAATCAACAGAGTGAAAAGGCAACCAACAGAATGAGAGTAAATACCTGCTAACCATATAGCTCATAAAAAGTTAATTTCCAAAATATCTAAGTATCTTCTACAATTTAATAGCAAAATAAACCCAAAAAGAGAACAACAAACAATTTAAAAATTGAGTGAAAGGTTTAAATAGACAGTTCTCCAAAGACATGTAAAGGTATTCAGCATCACTAATCATTGGGGATGTGCAAATCAAAACCACAAAGAGATGCCATTTCTTCACTATTAAGATGGTGATTAGTATAAAAAAGGATGTGCTGGTGAAGATGTGGATAAACTGAAACCCTTGTACACAAGTGATGTTGATGAAATGTAAAAACTAAAAGTAAAATTGCACAGCCACTATAGAAAATAGTATGAAGTCTCCTCCAAAAAGACACTATTTCAAACATGTTGAGAGTAGAATTTGCCCTGAGATTCTGCTTATATTGTAAAATTGAGCCTGAGAATATGATGCTATCTGATGAAAGTCCTTAGACAGTCATTCAGATATTTTTATTGTTTGCTTTATTTATAGACAGAGTGACTATGTAAGTTATTATTTACCAGGACATTTTAAAAGGGAACAGGACACCATTATTAATCATGCAAAAAAAAAAACACCCACAAAAACACACAGAAATAATCTAGGACTATACTAGGCAAGCCAAATACATTGTCAACAGTATTTATAGAGCTCCCAGGCTATAATGTGTGTTCAGTGGAATGTTATATGCCATGATATGTGCTCTGGTAAAGAGGAATTGGCTCTCCCCATTTTCAGAGGCTAGTAATATTTGGACTCAGTCATGGAGACACAGAATTAGAATGAGAATATCTAGACTGAACCTGAATCCATGGCTTAGAGTTTCTGTAAACACTGAAAGACAGCCTCATGACACTACGATAGTTCTCATATATCACACTGGGAACAGAATAAAAGAACTGAACACACATTTTAATTTATTCATTGTTGGAGCTTAGCAAGGGATCAGCTAAGGAATGCAAAAATACTTTCATAGACAAATATTATCTTGACACAAAGGTAGTGTTTTTTTACTTACATGATTTTATGTCACTGTGTATGTTCTTTATTTGGCTTCTAAAATTTTCCTAAGGTTGCAATTTTATGGGATTGTTGTAAAAAATGCATGTTATGATTCAGCAGGTTTGGAGTAAGGTCCTGAGATTCTACATTGATAACAAGCTCCCAGTAATCGTAATGTCGTTGGTCCATTGTGCATATTTTGAGTAGCAAGAACCTATACAGTATTAAACTCTATATATCTATTATTTCAAAATTATTTATAACCAGTCATCTCAGGCAATTCTAACAACACTGACATGCTTATGTTATGGTATTTTGGGAAAGTACAGGTTTCCCTGTCTATATGTTAGTCAATTTCTAACAAGGACCAAATCCTAAACACAAAAATAATATTTTCTATCCTATATAATAAAGAGCTAATATGCTAATTAGACTGAACAGCAGAACAACCATCTGGACGGCCTTCCAAACGAAGCCGGGGCTGCGAGGGCCAGCTGAGGGTGCGAGGGGCTGCGAGGGGCTGCGAGGGCCAAGCCCCTTGCACAAATTTCGTGTATGGGGCCTTTAGTATTTTATATTAATAAATATGAATCTAAATATATAAGCAGAAGCTTACTAACTACATTTAATAGTTTACAAAATGCTTTCCAATTTGTTTATCTCATAATCAAGTTTCCACTGATTTTTTTTTAAATTGTTGATATTTAAAAATAAGCATATTCATATTTAAATTAGATCAGTATCCAATGGTTTTAAATAAATACATGTTTTAATGTATTTAGGACATTCATTATTTGTTTTTTATTATATGCTATTTCACTCAATTCTTTACATTTCAAAACGGAAGAGTTAAGTATGAAAACAATGTTATTGGGGTATTTATGGGGCTACTATCAACAATCCTTCTTACCTGAGTGCAAAACCAATTAAAATAAGTCCAAGTGTCAGACAAATGAAGATGAAGCTCTAACTTTTATTATTAAGGAATCTGCTCCTGAGAAGCATTTCTTAGGCTGTGGCTTATTCATCTTTACAACTTACTGAGACACAAGTTCACCCAGTCACTGGCACAGAGGTAGATTGCCAGACTATTACTTTTATACTTTTTTGTGGCAAAGAAAGTATATTTGAATATGATCTGAGAACAGGAAACAGGTAAGAAAAAAGGAAAGAAAAATAAGCTGAGTTTCATTCCTCAGCTAACTCATTCTTCCTCCCCTGGGAGTAGCAATGAGGGAGCTCAGAGTGACCATGATGTTACATTACTGTTGTGTTTCTCCATGGAATGAAGGATAGATGTTACTTACAAGCTGGGAACTCTTTAGACTTAAGTAGATAACATAAAATAATTCTGAAATCCCATTTAAATAAGTTTGGGAAACAGTACATGTCAATAAGGAACAATGTTTCGGATAGTCTATAAAATACAGAGTACATTAGAGTTAATGAAGCACAATGCCAATGCAATCTATCATACAATTCTACCCTTTGAGACAACTATTGGAGGGACCTGAAGAATATTATGCGAAGCAAAATAAACCAGTCAGAGAAAGACAAATATCACATGATCTCACTTATATATGGAATCTGATGAACAAAATAAACTGACAAAGAAAACGTATCCAAGAAACATGGAAACATGCAAAAGATTGAAGATTC
Source organism: Cnephaeus nilssonii (assembly GCF_951640355.1). Lineage (NCBI taxonomy): Eukaryota > Metazoa > Chordata > Mammalia > Chiroptera > Vespertilionidae > Cnephaeus > Cnephaeus nilssonii. The sequence goes on from NC_137089.1 coordinate 19,974,648, forward strand.
TCAGAGGGAAGTGGGGGCGGGCAGGAGCCAGGAAGAGATTAACCAAAGAATTTATATGCCTATATGCATAACCCATGGATACAGACAATAGTGTAGTGAAGGCCTAGGGAGGGGTACAGGAGTGGGAAGGAGGGAGTGAAAGGGGGGAAAGGGGGACATCTGTAATACTTTCATAGAGGAGTGGATAAAAAAAGCTGTGGTACATTTACACATAGAATACACTGCACCTGGTAAAAAGAAGGATCTGTGATGTTTTTAACAATAAACTTAAAAAATCAATTTTTGCATTAGCACAGTGCCTGACTTATAATGCAGCTAAAGAAATTCTAAGTGTTTTCATTTGAATTATAATAATCCTAATTTTTTAATAATAGGAAGCTAGCACTCAAGTACTTATGTAACTAGTAAGTGATGGAATCAAGAGTCACCATCCCCATTCCCTCTTCTTCTGCTACATAGAACTGTACTCAATTAGAACATTGCAATACTTATCATAATATACAAATTTGACAATGTTTTTGGTAAATATAACCTCTTTGACACCACACACTAAAATGGTTAAAGATAAATATATATACATGTAGTCTCCATATAATAAAGACAAGTGATTTTGTTTGGAATATTTAAGTGATTAAAATGTGAGCTTTCACAAGCTTTATAATTTTTATGAGGTTAGATAGAAGAGTGATAAAGGGCATAGGCAAATGAGTTAGATGGTTGTGATTCAATGTTCTGGCCCAACTACCTATAAAAATTAGTTTTCTAATCTACTCTTAAAGATAGAAATAATGATAACTTTCACATAAAGTATTTACAAAGTCCTAATAAAATAATAAATGCAGAATGGCCATATCAAAACATTTAAAGTTTAAATTCTTCCTGCCTTCCTCCTTTGCTTTCTTCTTTCATAAAGTATTTTGATGACTTAACTAAATTGTATCAGGTGATAAAAATATAGATTCTGCCCTCAAGGGACTTACAGTCTAGTGGATGAAAGAGATTTTAATCAAAGATTAAAGGTTCATATAAAAAATACAAGGCTCCTGTTAGGATAGGCACAACTGATGGAGGAAAAAAACTTCATGCTATCATTTGAGGATTTGTCAAGAAAGATTTCCTGAGAAAATAATAATTGAGTTGCAGTCTTAAGAGAAAGTATAATTTAACTAGTTAAAGAGGGCTGCATGGCAAGACTCCTCCAGTAGAATAGGCACTGGTGAGAAGAGCAAGAACCGATTCAAGGTGGCTGGAAACCACAGAGGGTCAAGGAGGACCAAGGTTCAAGCTGTGTGATGTTACATGCTAGTAGTAAATAATATGGTCCAAAAAAATGAGGTAAAAATCAAGCAAAGAAACCAAAAAGCAAAATGTGCCTGGCTCATAGAATAAGTAGACATTATCAGTTATTAAAGCTGGTTTAACAACAAATTTTATTTCTTTTCTATTATATTTACTGGAATTCTTAAACTAATATCCTATATAATAAAAAGCTAATATGCAAATTGACCGAATAGAGGAATGACTGGTTGCTATGATGCGCACTGACCACCAGGGGGCAGATGCTCAATGCAGGAGCTGCCCCCTGGTGGTAACTGCATTCCTACAGGGGAAGTGCCGCTCAGCTAGAAGCCCTGAGCTGGCGAGCACAACCGCAGTGGCAGGAGCCTCTTCCGCCTCCACGGCAGCGCTAAGGATGTCCGAATGCTGGCTTAGGCCTGCGGACCTAAGCCATCAGTCAGACATCCCCCGAGGGCTCCCAGACTATGAGAAGGTGCAGGCTGGGATGAGGTGACCCCCGAGTGTATGGATTTCATGCACCAGGCCTCTAGTTTTTGTAACAAACAATTATTAGCAACTTCTTTCTAAAGCACAGATCCTACCAATCCATTCACTGACTACCTCTGTAAATAATATCATCAATGAAGCATATAAGCCATTTGTAATAGAGACTACATTGTGCCAGAATTTTTGCAAGTGTAGACAATTAAAATGCAGTACATAATGGCTAACACAGGTTAGCCAAATTTCATTAGGAACACAACTCATATTGCCAATCATTTCTCTACATATTTTGCATCTCAGTGAACATACTGGGCATCTGATGACTTCTGATACATTTATGGTCATATTTCAAGTGTGCAGAAAGGTGAGAATTTTGCATGGATTTATTAGTAACACCTGGCACTCTTTGGGTGCCAAGAAAGCACATTAATCAGGAAAAGGGACTGGAATAAGAATGGTTATTAACAAACAGAGTGGCTTATCACCTTGTTTCACATCAATTATTATAAGGTGGTCCAACTGTCAAGTGATGGCTCTCTTACCAGAAGGAGGTTCCAAAACAGTAGTCTCACATAGTGAGTGATCATAGATAAGCTCTTTATAATACTGCATTTGACTATTAAAGGGACATTTTTGTTTATGAGCACAACAACACAAACTCTGATTTCACTTCTCTCCTTTTGTCTTTTCTCTTCAACTTGTTAAAGCCTGGAATGTTTAGGTATGACAATCTATGTGTAATTTTGACTATGGATTAGAATTATCCAGAGTTTTGTGACAATTGTATTGAACTTATATTGATACTGCATTAAGTAACAGAGCAGATTTTTTGAGGTTCTCAATGAACTAGAGAACACATGGATTCCAAGTTATTTTACTAATTTAGAGAAATTGGTAAAAAATCAAGAGCAATGTGGCTAAAATTGGCAGAAAGATGTTTTCCACTGAGCCAAACCAGTTAGGGCCAGAAAGATGTTTTAATATTGCTATGGTACTGATAGTTGAAGTTAACAATATTTTAAACTTGAAGGGTCATCTCCATTATTTTTCTACCACTTACCATACATTTACTAAGCAAAATTATCATATTTTAATTTAATTAATTTAATTGACAACCATATCTGTGAAGCTCTATTCAGAGGTGTAGGAGAGTTAGCTTTAATCCTTTCTCTCCCTTAGTCAAATCATTAATACTTGCAACAGTCATTTAATATTATCTTGAATTAATTGGATTCTATCCTTAACCACTATAACTGCCATTATCCAAGCAACCATTATCCCTCACTTAGATACAACCAATTCTCTATCCTTTCCTATCTTCATTCTCTCTTAATTTTCAGCCAGCTAACTTTGTAAAATGCAAGACATAAATTTTGTAATTTACATCACTGCTATTACTAATGCTTCAATAATTCTACATTCTACTTAAAATAAAATCTTCCCTACTCACCATCTTACCTATGTTGCTCTCTCTGGCCTCATTTCTATTCATCATGTCTCATGATCAATATAATCAAATCATACTGGTCCTCTAATTCCTCCAATACATCCCATTCTCCCACATCATCTTTTTTATAAGCAATTATTTTTTACTAGAGGCCTGGTGCATGAATTTATGTATGGGTGGGGTCCTTCGGCCTGGCTGGCGATCGAGGCTTATCAAGGGGCTGGCTGACCAGGGGGAGGGACCGTGGGAGGTTGGCCAACTAGGGACAGGGGCCATGGTAGGTTGGCCAGCTGGCCCCCCGATTGGGGCACTGGGGAGCCAACCAGGGGGAGCGGCCATGGGAGGTTGGCTGTGGGAGTACATTGACCACCAGGGGGCAGCTTCTGCATTGAGTGTCTGCCCCCTTGTGGTCAGTGCACATCATAGTGACCAGTCATTCCACTGTATGGTTGATTTGCATATTAGCATTTTATTATATAGGATTTTATTTTTTTCCATCATTATTTATCCTTTCTCTGCTCTCATCCACCTCTACCCACTTCACTCCGCCACCTTGCAATCACCACACTGTTGTCCATGTCCCTGAGTTCTCTTTCGTTTTTTGTGGGTTTTTTTTTGGCTAAATCCTTCCATTCCCCCCTTGAACACCCCATCTCCAGCCACACACACCAGAGCTATCTGCCTGCTCTCTATCTATGAGTCCATCTCTATTTTGCTTGGTAGTTCAGTTTGTTCATTAAATTCTCCATATGAGTGAAATCATATGGTACTTGTCTTAGATGGAATTCTCTGAGATTCCACCCACTGTCATTATTCTCTTGCCCAGTCATTCTCATCCTCCAGATCTCAGCTAAAGTCTCATTAATTCAAAGATGTTTTTCCTAAGAATGCTATGGAAATTATGTTTAATTTGACACTGTCTTCATTTTCCTTCATGGCAGTTATTGCATTATTTTATTTAACCATGATATATATATATATATATATATATATATATATATATATATATATACACACACACACACACACACACATACTTCCTGATGTTTCATAAGAGCTGCAATTTTGTTTATAATTTATCATTTTATAATTTTACTAGAGGCCCAGTGCATGATTTAATCATGCACCTGGTGCACCAGCTGGCTGTCTATCCGCTGGTGCACCAGGCCTTCCGAAAGCCTCCGGCGCGGCGGAGGCTTTCGAAAGGCCTTGTGCCGGAGCAGACAGACAGCCAGCTCCCCCGTTTAAGCTTTTGATCACGGGGGAGCTGGCTGTCTATCCGCTGGTGCACCAGGCCTTTCGAAAGCCTCCGGCGCAGCCATGGCACAGACGCTGAGCTCACGGCGCCAGTGGCGCCGCGAGCTCAGCGTCCTGCTGGCCCAATCAGCTACCCCGGCCACCCTGAGTCCCGCCCCCTGCGCCTCCTGCTGGCCCAATCGTGGGCGTAGCGGAGTGATGGTAATTTACATATTACCATTTTATTATGTAGGATACTTGGGACTTGGCACATAATAGAGATTCAAAAATTGTTTCAAATAAATAATTAAGACTTCTTTCAGAAAATTTTTAGAATTAGGAAGAGTGTAAAGAACAGTGGTAAAACAAAGACACACCTTCAGCAAACAAACCCACATAGACACATGATGTATCAAAAATCTAATAAAGCACAACTCTAGTGAACATATTTTTGTTTTTTGTTTATTTTATTTGTGATTAAGGGAATGGGGAATCAGTAGTAAAGAGTCATAATCTTGTGTTTCATATTTCTCCTATAAAAAGATTATTGGTAAAAATTTCTTGGAAGGATTATATAGACAGAGAAAAAAAAAACCCATTAAGTAATAAGCTGAGTTTGAATATATATATACACACACATTGCTCTATTGTCACTTTCAATTTTTGTGGGACCATTTGATTAGTAAATATTCAATACTTGATTCTATAAAACATATTCTTTAAGCTGGCTTACTCATATGAATACTATAATTTATTTATTTATTTATTTATTTATTTATTTATTTATTTAATAGAAGGCCAAGTTCCACACTTTTATTGATATAAATGGCTTGTTTGAGACTCTTTTCTTTTTTGTAAACCTGCTAGGGGATGTCTACTGAATCTTGATTAAGGAGGTTTTATTTATATGAAACTGTTAAAAATCAATGGCATGTAGCAACTTACTTTTTAGTATACTTTTGCTTTCAGTTGAATTTTGCTCTATATGGAGATGGATGGTGATTGGCTTACTAGCTTAACTTTGCTCAGGAATGCTGCTCCCATTTGTAAAACTTAAGGCAGTCTCCACTTATTTTTTCTGTCCTCACATTCTCAGGATTTTACAATAACAATATATCTTGGTATATTCATGTTCTTTTTCAATATATTTTTCAAATTTCTATTTTTTCCATCACCATTTATCTCCTTTATGTGCTCTTCTACCTCCACTCACCACCCTTCCTTGTCCAGTCATTCTGGATATCTAGACAGAATAGTGCCTACAGGAATAACTTGAAAAATATAAATAGGTTTGAAATAAGGAATGGACCCCCACTCAAAAAAAGATTATGCATAGTTCAATGAATATATATATATATATCCTATATAATAAAAGCGTAGTATGCAAACTGTCTCCTTGACTAGGAGTTTGTCCGGGAGTTCGACCAGGGGACAGGGCTGCCCTGGCTGGAGGCAGTGGTGACAGGGGGAAGGGAGGGAGTACCTGGCCAGCAGCTAGCAGCCACTAGGGACCCTACCAGTGCATGATTTTCATGCACTGGGCCTCTAGTACATATATGCAATTCTAAAAATGACAAAAATTTCAGTCCTTCTTTTTGATTTCAGAGAGGTAGGGAGAGGGAGAGAGAGATAGAAACATCAATGAGGAGAGAGAATAATTGATAGGATGCCTTCTGCACATCTCCCCCTCCCCCTCATTGGGTACCAAGACTACAACCCAGGCATGTATCCTGACCTGGAATCAAACCAACACTCAACCAATGAGTCACACTGGCTGGGCAGCCTCTCCTTTTTAAGGAGCTAGGATTAACCTTTAACACTGGTTAAAGGTTATGAAAATTTTCTTTGTTTTTTTTCTATTATCAAATGATATCCATTTACATTTTACATTGAGATATCCATTTTCTATTTCTGGATGGCTTGGAGTCTTTTTAATGTATTTACATCCTAGTCACACCTTGAAACATAAAATATAATTTGGCATTTTTGACATTTTAACCAAAGCATAACTATCTTTGACAATAGTATTCTCTTACTATTTAAAAGATGAAAGACTTTTGAAAAACTCATTAGCAAATTGGTGTTCAAATTTGTTTTTAACACAACTCTTCTAAGGCATTTGGTACCTGAACATGAAAAATTATATGGTTTTGCATTTTAGAAATACCCTATAAATAATATAAAGCTCTCAAATCACCAAATGTTTCATCTTTCTTTAAAAGTTTGTTCATATAACAATTCTGTGGTGATCACTCTTTTTACAGCTCTTCATTCCACAATAAATCATGATATCTTCAATGAAATTTTGATCTGTATTAGTTATCTATTGCTGTGTCAAAAATAGACCAAAATTTCCTGGGCCTGCATGGTTCAGCAGTTGAACATCCATTTATGAACCAGAAGGTCACAGTTCAATTCCTGGTCAGGGCACATGCCTGGGTTGCAGCCGATCAATGATTCTCTCTCATCATTGATGTTTCTCTTTCTCCCTCTCCCTTCCTCTCTGAAATCAATAAAAATACATTTAAAAAATACATTTTAAAATACAAAATTTAGAGGCTTGAAAAAAAACAAACATTGACTATTTCACAATTTGTGTGTGGATCAGGAATTTGGAAGTGGCTTAGCTGGGCAGTTCTGTCTCAGATTCTGACCTCGATTGCAGTCAAGATGCCATCTTGGGCTGCAGTCACCTGAAGGCTTGACTGGCACAAGAATATCCAAATGTGTAATGTGTCACTCACATGACTGATAGCAAGATGCCTAGGCTATTCTCCAAATGGACCTCTCGATAGTTTGCTTCTTTGTTCTTACAAAATGGCAGATGGCATCCCACATAGTGAGAGATGTCAAAGAGACAGGTGAATTTTGAGGCCACATGAAATGTGGGTCCCAACGCTTCTCCCAATTCGAACTTACTAGATTTTATAGCACTGTGCAACCATATCCCACTTTCCCTTATATATATTTTCCCTTGCTGAAACCCTGTATATAACAACTGGAAAACACAATGGAGGGCATTTGTTTTTTGGATAAGTCGACTCTTACTACTGTTTAGATCCACAGCAATCTTCTGGGGACTAAATAAATTGGATTGTCTCTATATTTACCTTCTTGATTACAATTTGATTTTTATTTTAAAACTCATATAGAATGGAGTAAGAAAATTTAAGCCTGAGTAAACTTCCATGGCAAACCTTTTATTATATAACAGCACGTAGGCAGTTGTAAGTCCCATACCTTTTTGTCAGCACAACAGCAGGTCTTTCATTTTGCTTTGAAAATGGATGTCAATTGCTTTTAGCAATAGCTACACTATGGTGGCTATCCATTAGGGAAGCATCATCACAAATTATATTCTAAGCTATTTTCCTGGGGAACAAGTATTTTTTGAACAAAAACAAAGTGGTACCCAGCTGCTTTCTCCATCATGTGTCTTCTTATTTGTTCAGGCTTTTATATTTTTCCATTTTCTTTTTTCAAAGTCATGTATGTTTACCTGAGTTAAAAACCTGAAGCCCTTGGCTCTGTTAATGCAAACCAGGCTTCCTATAAGACCAGCACACTGCAGTTTTCAATTTCCCATTATGAAACTCTTTTAAATATTGGTAGTTGTTTCCTACTGGTACCTTGCTCTGAAATTGTCTCTCAGTGGGATTTTGAATGGCAATGAGCTATGTCATTAACTTTAATCATGAAAATATGTCTATTGAATCTAAAGATAAATGCCCTTTTTTTGTGAGATGAGATATATGAATCTTCAACTTGCTGATACCTGTGTGCCAATCTAAATTTGTGGAAAAGGTTGTAACAGAATTATTGACTTTATAAAATTTTCACTATTTTTTCCAAAGTGAGAAATTGTGTTAATCATTAAAGAATGAAGCTGTGTCTAAAAAATCAAAATATAATTTCAAATTAAAAATATCTGTGTTATGTTACTATTTGAATCTAAATGTCAATTGTTATAATTTCAGTGCTTAATATCCAGAGCGGAATGGGGATTGTGTAGAAAAACAATCCAACTTATAATATGTTTCAACTTCACAATGTTTTACAATGGTATGATAACAACATTTAATAAAATATATGTCATTAATCAGTTGTAACTTATTCTAAGAACTTTTTAAATATTAATTACAATATTTTTACAATTTCTACATGACATTTTCTCATTCCATCTCTATGTCCACATACCTAAATGTTTGACAAATTTTATTTAATTGATGCATAAGAAGGTAGATTTTAAAATTATGATTATACATCTTATTATTCTGAGTGAATTTTGTTTTAATCACTAATAACTTTATAGTTTAAAAATAGTTAATATTTTAAAAATATTCTTATTCATTTAATATATCTTTAAATTTTATGGGGAAAGTCTGTTGGTCTGTTATATTTAATTATGATTTATTTGGGCCTAAACCTTTCTAGATAACTAATTTCCAAAGGATGATATTGGTGGGTGCAATGGTAGAGATTTGTATAATCTACGAATTGTGTTTATACTTATGCAATTTCAGGACCATATTATGACTGCTTACATCGGTCATTTACTCTGCAGGATTGTTTGTGTCTTGACTCCTCCTTCTTGAGGATAATAGACTATGCCCTAGCATAGTCTATTAGGGATAGGTTTCCTTTTTTTTATGTTTTCTTCTTACAAGTGAACTACAAATACATAGCAAATGAACTAAAGCTATGACACTGTATCTTGGAAAGTAGGGAAGGTACAAATCTTAAAAAAAAAAATAAGCCAACTTACAAATTGTCAACTAATACAGTCATTATTTATCAAGTGCTTAAGTTTAGGGGATAGAAGAGTTGAATTCTCCAGAAAGTGTGGAAACTTGTGAGAAAATAGAACAAAACTGAAGATAGAGTGAGTGTAGTAGGTAAGTCTTTTGAAAGAAACAATACAAGTGATTAGCAGCATTTTAAATACCCCATTGTCTGGCACAGTACAGTTAAATAGTTTTCAGCTACAACTAAAATGGCTTATAAGTAATCTAATTCTTTTGGTAGTACTAAAATGACATGAAAGATATAATATATTCCTTTTAAAATGACCTCTAAGTTTCTCTGGAGTGGCAGTACAAATATTTAATTGTAAAGATGAGTTGATTTAATTAAAATTAAAAATTGGCACTTACAATAGATGTTATTTACCACTGGATGTGATTTATCAGCACAGTTAGCAACATGCTTGATAATTTTTTTCTTGTCAAAAGACAGTAAGAGAACTAAAATGTACCTAATATCAGAGAAAGGAAATAAGAAAGTTCATATTGTCTATCAGGACAGTGGGAAAAAATTATGGAGAAGACCTGTTTCTCAAGCAAAAATGACACCATCTTGTGGCCTATTCATATCTCCAATCTGAAATTTCTTTATTACAATGATATAAACACCAACTCCTGGGCAGAATGAACTGTGATTCATGGATGCAAGATCATCTTCCAAATAAGGTTTTTTGCATTCATGAGGCTATTTTTTTCCCTAGTCATATCCCTGATATAGCTGTCTCCGGGGTAGAATTTCAAACTTCATATTAAATAGCTATACCTCCCAATAAGAAAGTGGCTTTTTGATGATATCTTAATTATTGAGGAAATATAGACAGAGAGTTATTTTCCAGAGAATTGGTATATTTTATAACTATAGATTTTTTTTTTTTTTTTTTTTTACTGGACTAGTATGCCTGGGCAAGGGGAGAGGTTTAGTCCTCTGAATAGCAATGATCTTACATAGTTGTGTTTGCAGGGCAGGATTCTGGTACTCCATGAGAGCTCTGCAAAACACACAGTACACATGAGGTGTTCATGACTCATTACACATCTTGTTAATGGCCTAACTCAATTATTACCTGGGTTGTTTTAGAATCTAAATCACTGATTTAAAATGTATTGGGGGCTGCAAATCACATCTTAAAGAGACAAATACCTGCACAAACATTACTGCAATATGGACTGTTTTCCAGACATTTACCCACAAGACTTTATGATGAAATTAAAAACACTAACTCGGTGAGCATTACAATGATGTTTCTCAATAGCAGGAGTCTCAGAATTACTTTGATTTAATACTTCATCTAGGATTAAACTGAAGCTTTGCACCAAGTCTTTCAAGCAGACACTAATTCCAGGGTATAATTCTTGTCAAGGCAGCCAAGCAATGAATCTCTAGTAAGAGATATATCTATCACTATGAATCATAGCCCACCTTAGTGCAAGAAGGAACTCGATAATGGAGTTTATAGATTTTCCCTAATTGTAAGCTTTCATCTGATAATACAGCAGAGTGGCATTCTGCTTTTGAGGCACAATTGCTCATAGACAATAGTCTGTTTAAATATTTTAGAATAATTAATAATAACAAGACTTACATTTTATTATATTTTTTAAACTTTTCAAAATATTTCCATATCTTGTTTTGGTTGCAAAATATTTATAATATTCTTCTTCCCAGAAATATGTGGGAATGAAATTTTCTGTCAGCCTTGAAATCACTAAACTATTCAAATAAACTTATTATCAAGCTTACAAGAAAAAAATATATATATTGTCTAAAGTTTTACATATGTCTCCTTTTTCCCCAATTGACCCCTCTCCCCCAGTAATTCCCACCCTGGGCAAGCCCCCACCGCCCCAGTGTCTGTGTCCTTTGGTTATGCTAATATGCATGCATATAAGTCCTTTGGTTGCTCTCTAACCTCCCCCCTCCTCTACCATTTTTCTCTGGATCTATTCTTGTTCATCAAATTATATTGATCATTATATCCCACATATGAGTGAGGTCATGTGATATTTACCTTTTTCCAACTGGCTTATTTCGCTTAGCATAATGCTCTCCAGTTCCATCCATGCTGTTGCAAATGGTAAAAGTTCCTTCTTTTTTATAGCAGCATAGTATTCCATTGTGTAGATGTACCACTGTTTTTTAATCCACTCATCTGCTGATGGGCACTTAGGTTGTTTCCAAATCTTAGCTATTATAAATTGTGCTGCTATGAACATAGGGGTGCATATATCCTTTCTGATTGTAGTTTCTGGTTTCTTGGGATATAGTCCTAGAAGTGGGATTACTGGGTCAAATGGGAGTTCCATTCTCAACTTTTTGAGGAAACTCCATACTGTTCTCCACAGTGGCTGCACCAGTCTGCATTCCCACCAGCAGTGCAGGAGGGTTCCTTTTTCTCAGCATCCTTGCCAGCACTTGCTGTTTGTTGATTTGTTGATGAGAGCCATTCTGACAGGTGTGAGGTGGTATCTCATTGTTGTTTTGATTTGCATCTCTGGGATGATTAGTGACTTTGAGCATGTTTTCATATGTCTCTGGGCCTTCTGTAAGTCCTCTTTCGAAAAGTTTCTATTTAGATTCTTTGCCCATTTTTTTTATTGGATCGTTTATCTTCCTTTTGTTAAGTTGTATGAGTTCTCTGTAAATTTTGGAGATTAAACCTTTACTGGAAATATCATTGGCAAATATGTTCTCCCATGCAGTGGGCTTTCTTGTTGTTTTGTTGATGGTTTATTTTGCTGTGCAGAAGCTTTTTATTTTGATGTAGTCCCATTTGTTTATTTTCTCCTTAGTCTCCTTTGCCCTAGGAGCTGTATCTATAAAGATATTGCTACGACATATGTCTGCTATTTTGCTGCCTATGCAGTCTTGTAGGATTTTTATGGTTTCCCATCTTACATTCAAGTCCTTTAGCCATTTTTAGTTTGTTTTTGTGTATGTTGCAAGTTGGTGACCTAGTTTCATTTTTTTGCATGTATCTGACCAAATTTCCCAGCACCATTTATTAAAGGGGCAAGAAAAATGTTTGAAAAAACATTTTATTCAAAACTAATATTCTTAATTTGAAACTGTTAAATTTAAAAAAACATTGCCCCAGCTTAGTGTCTTGTTTTACTTACTTTACTTTTTTTAAAGTGAATCTATACTTATTAACTGATGAAAAATATTACATTTTATAATTGTTTTTAAACCTGTACATGATAAATGATAAAAATAGACAATAGACACAAATAAGCATTTCACAGAAAAAAATGCAAATGCAACTTATGAAAACAAACCTATAAAAGTATACTACACTTTATTAGTAATCAAGGAAATGGAAATTAACCTACATCAAGGTGACATTTTATAACTGCGAGTTAGGCCAAAACCAAAGTATAGGCAAAGAAGTGGAAAAACAGAAATCTCAGGCATGGATGGTGGGAGTGTAATTGGCAAACCATGTTGGGAAATGATTTGAACTTTCCTGTTAAAATTAAATATGTGTATAACCTATGACACAACAATTATAATATTTGTTACATAATAAAGACAAATATTTACATATACTTTAAGAAGACTGTTCGTAGCAACATTATCTGTACTATAAAAATTGAAAATATTAAAAGCATAGATTAATAGGAAATTGAAAAATAATGGTACATACATATAATATGACAAAAATGGATGGAATAGAACTACTTTTATCAGCAAAATAAATTTTAAACATAAGGTAGGAGGGACAAATAATCTAAATATTCTGGTGTTTTTATAAAACTCAAAACAAAACACACATAAAATGTTTTTCATGAATATATACAAATATAGCAATACTCTAAAAAAGCTACAAAAGGATAAAAATTAATATAAAATAGAAGTTACTTTTAGAGGATTTGGAAGACTGAGTTGATGAGAATGTACAGCTGTATATTTATTTTATGCTTCCTGGATTAAATACACATTATTTATAAGATTTCAAATGTTTTAATTATTGTATAAACACATACAATAGTCTATAAAAGTGCTGTCTAAAGTATGCCTTGATTTGCTACCAATTATATCCTCAAAAATTATAAATCTACTATCTTATACATGATCCACTCATGTTATATTTGAGAAATATTGAGAAGTGGAACTTCTTAATTATTAAATAAAGTATAAAATTACTTGTTTCCTTGGTATTGTGTTAAGCACTTGACTGTCAGCTAATGGATTTTGGCAAATTCTATAGATCACAGTATACAATGAAAAGGTTGAAAAGCTTATTGATAAATCATAGTTTCATAAATTTAAGAATTTATACTATATTAGCAGCCATTGTTTAGAAAGATGTGGGCACCTTCTTCAACTTTAACACTTTTCCAGGAAGCATACAATAAGTTCTAATTTGCATTTTTGAATACATCCTTTTTTCTTATTTTTGTTTTTGTATCACCAGTACAGATGTCATTATATATTTTTACCAGTTTATATAATGGTGTGTTAAAAAATGAATTTAACACAAAAATTTCCTTTTTGTCAAAAGTTTTACAAAGTAATAAATCTTCCTTTTATTTGCCTATTTTAAATGTTAAATCAAATAAGCAGAATGAAATCCTTCACTATATTCACACCTCAGTGATTTACTTGAAACATCCCACATACTCTCAGTATTTGTTAAATCAACTGCATTAGATATGCAATACTACTAATTATATTTCCATGGCAGGTTGTCACCTAAAAAATGTGTTATAGTGTTCCTGGCAAGAAAAACAATAAGATTTTTATATCTTAGTGTGCTCTACTATCTCACATGTTATTCAGTAAAATAAAAAAATATTTAGTATGTTAATAATTAAATATTAAGTCAATATAGCATTTTATAAACATATGAAGCATAAATACAGAACAGGAGAGGCCCATAGAACACAGTGTTGAAAACTGATACACAGCCTTAAGTCAATGAAGATGTTGATAATTTGCTAGAAAAAAAGAAATTTCTAAAGCAATATTATACAGTCACCATAATTACTGTATTTCAAATTTTAAAATTTAGAATTCAGCTAGAAATATGTACAAGAAATAATCTTTTGAATCCTGTGGACTTGACATTGGAAATGATGGAGGCCATAAGAGAGTGCAACAGCATCTTTAAAGTGCTTAAGGTATAAAACCCTGCCAACCCAGAATTCTATATTCAGAAAAATAAGTACATTTTAAGATGAAAGGAAATTTAAAGAATGTGTCACCATCAAACCTGCTCTAAAAGAAAGATCTTCACTATGCTATTTTGAAATTCAAATAGGAAGGATGAGCAAGAGAAATGTAAAAATAGGAGTAAATAACAATAGTATCTTTGCCATCTTAAGCTTTGGAAATAATCTATGACTTCTGAAAGCAAAAGCTGTAATACTGTTTGGGTGACTTTTAGTGTCTGTACAAATAATACACATGTCAACTTTACCATACAAGGTGGGAGTAAAATGACCTATATGTTTGTAAGAATTCAATATTTTAGTTAAAATGGGAAACTAATTTTAAGTAAAGTGATGAAAACACTAATCAAATAAATGCTGGGGAAGACTAATCTCTCTGGTCCAGATTTAATTTCCTGAAAAAAATACAGAAAAAAAAATAAATCCATGATTTCAAGACACTGGAAGCAGATAACAAAGTATAGCATTCCCTGAGACAAGGGAAACATGATCTGTGGCCTATGATTGCCCAGCTTAGTGTCTTGTTTTACTTACTCTATTCAGGCTGTTTTAACAAAACACCACAGACTAGGTGGTTTAAACAAGAAATTTATTTCTCACAGTTCTAGAGGCTGGGAGGCATAGTGCCAAGGTGCTAGTTAATTTTATTTTTGGAGAGGACACTCTCTTTTGGCTTGCAGACACACTGTGTCCTCACATGGCAGAGAAAGGGAGAACTCTGGTATCTCTTCCTCTTCTTACAAGGATACCAGCTCTATTAGATTAAGGCCTCACTCTTATGTTTTCATTCAACTGTTGCCACCTCCTACTAGGCCTTATCTCCAAACACAGTAACACTGGGGTTAGGGCTTGGCAGAGTATTAATCATAGCATGTGTGAAGAAGTTACCCAAGACAGGAGATAGAATCTCCTGCAGGGATTAGAGGGTAGAGTGCCTGGCACTAATGAAGCTGGACAAAGTGCCTGTTCCCACCAACCAGACTAAAAATCCAATAATTCAAGGCTCAGTAAATAGAGTGCTCAAAAAGGCCTTGGTAGTGAGGAATAATTAGCCTAAGAGTAAAAGTTGCTCTGATTCAGCCTAACAAACCTTAAAAGCAATACCCAACAGGATCAAACTATTTCCCAGCAAGTCGAAAACTACTGACCCAGGTAATTCTTTAAAACTCCCTAGTAAGACACCAACATTTTACTTGGAGCTCAGTCTTTATTAATAATGTGCTTTTATTAATGTAACTGATTCCTCTAAGTATAAAGGTCAGAAGCTAGTTTTTTGTTGTTTTTTTTTTTTTCATTTTGACAGAACTTTAGAAATATTAGTCATACAATAGCATTAATGGCTCATCTCATTACTTAATGGCCACACAGATTATTCAAACCCTGGGCTCTTAACATTTTCTGATTATCCTAATGGAGTATAAAAGATTTCAGAATATACTATTATTTCTGATCATTTATATTTAGAAGTATTTTATTAAATATCCTTTCAAAGAGAAGCTTTGCCAAAGTGATCTAATTATAATCTAGGAAATTAAGTCATTGTATGTAATTTAATAACTTAATCTAAAATTTTAAAGGGGAACCAAATAGAAAAGTCTCTCAATTATATTAAGTTCAATGCACAAACCAACTACCAATTTCCACAATTAAGATGATGGAAGATTAAAATGTGAGCAATTACGTCTATCTATTGTGCTTAATGAGCACAGTTTCAAAATATATTATCCCCAAATTATATTTTTCTTCTCAAAAAATGAATTAGATAATGTCTTTAGTTCATGGCCCATGGTATTAATTATTTCTTTGCACTTGGCAGAAAAAAAATAAAGTCAATGATTCTTGTATTAACTCTTATATATGCTTCCTATAAGGTAACCTTTTAATTTTATTTTTACTTTTAAATAAATAGCAATGTAACTATGATATAGAGAATGCTTAAATTACAGTACAAATCCAAAGATAAAATTAAATGCTTTAAATTGCACATGTTTATCATATAGTCAGTCTTTTAGAGAAAATTTTAAGATACCTGAAATTATATACATGTATTAGTTTTTCTTAAAAATGTTAAATTAAAATAGATTTTTACTGGAAAATTCTCTTTTTACCTTACAAAGTAGATGTATTCCTCATTTTATGTAGGTTATTGTCTCAGCCTGTTAGAACTCGTGGAATTGGTGAAGAAACACATTTAATGTTTATAATTATGGAAATTCTTTTTATCTCAGGGTTTCAAGAAATAACTTTCAGCTTTGCTTCTTTTGCAGAACAAGCAGGACTTGTAGATTCTGTTTTGCAGTGGAAAACAACATGGTCTTTGTTCGGAAAATGCAATGGAATTCCTGCTAACCAAGAATGCCATGTTCTTCCCAAATGTAGTAGTAAAGAAATTTGGTTACAAGTAACAAAATCAATTTAATTAATAGAGAGGCTTTAATTGATTTTTAAAAAGACCTAGAACAAGTCCCAGGGTCACCTGGAGTGAGTGATTCAAATAGAACCTGGATGTGCTTTCTCTTAGTCTCCATTTCTCTTTCCTGTTATCCTCCAGTTCTTTCACATGAATTGTACACAGCTGTAGTCATCCTGGTGAACTCATCTTCATAACTTAATCCAAAGGAAAAGAGTGTATGCCTCTTCAATTTGGAAAATTCTAGTGGGAGACTGATTTATCTGGCTTAATTTGTCTTGTGTCAAATCCCTAACTATTTGCAGCAATTACTGTGTATAGAGGGATAATAGCAACTGGCTTATGTTGCATCATGTGCTTTCCTCAGGGGCAAAAGAGAACTGTAGACCTATGCTACATGAATTTTAGATTTTGATGATTACTTAAGGCTGGTAAGAGGGGCACAAAGGAGACAATTTGATGTTACTTTAATAAATAATATTCAATTAATGATTTAACAAAGACAACTCTTTCATCTGTGTTTTTTCCTTACGCTTCTATATTTAAGATACAGACATTTTAAAATTCAGTTAGTTTTAATAATCACTATTAAGGATGCTCTTACAACTTTAGTTAATAAAATTATTTTAATTATTTAAACCGCATTTTTAGATTTTACATAATTTGAATGTCATTGTAAGCATTTAAAACATCTGATGTAATAAGCACATGATGGAAGATAATGTTCGCTATGTGTGTACATAGATAAATGTAAAATTCAAAAACATTTAATTTAATATAGATGTAATTGAAATATATGTTTATATAATAGAACACATGGAATATTTTATTTCTAACTTTCTAATACTTCTAAGTGTATTTTTCTGGGGAGCAGGCCTAAGCCATCAGTTGGACATCCCCCAAGGGCTCCCGGACTGATAGAGGGCACAGGGCAGGCTGAGGGACCCCCTGAGTGCACAAATTTTGTGCACCGGGCCTCTAGTATATTTATATTAAACAGCATGTTGTTGCAGCAGCCAACAATATCCAGTCCTTGTGGTTTACAACAGCATATATTTCTCTTGTACTATTGCTTATTGGGTAGGCTGAAATTGGCTCCAGGCTGTGTGTCTGGTAGGGTTCTGCTCCACATATCTCATTCTGGGACCAAGAATATGCTTTTCTTGTGGAGATGGCAGAAGTACAAGATGAAGGAAGTACAAGAAGCCAAGCCAGATCATCCACATCTAAAGCTTCTATTTGCCTCATATTGTCTAAGATTCTACGGGCCAAATCAAATCATGTGCCACATGGAAAAGTCAGGGAAAAATACCCTGTGTACTGTAGTCAGAGGCACTTCAGTATAAAATTGTAAAAACCTGGATATATAATTCTGAAATGGTGAGAGAGTGAAGATTGGGGGAAATTAATCACTCTGCCACAAATAGCATTATATCTAGAAGTGAAGAAACAATTCTGACCTAGAAAATCATCACTACTAGTGTCTGCTTCACCAAAATTTGATTAGATATTGTACATGAAATTACTTTGCAACTCTGAGGCATTATTCAGATATAATTTAATAAATGTATATCTTCAAATTAAAACAGAATAAGTGAATGAATTGATAAAAAATATTATATCAACCAGTATATTTTCATTTAAATAGTGGTTTGGGGAAAGTAAAGTAGAAATAACCAAGGCGGGGAATGTTAGTAAGAAAACCATATTTATTATACTCAAATTGCTAAAACCAACTTCAATGAATTGCAATAAAATTAAATGGAAATGTGTCAGTTACTCAGCATGGCTAATTACATTGACCAAACCTCCTTGTATTCCTGCCTAATTCCTAATGCTTCACTTCATTTACTACTTTGAAAACCCAAATATGTGTGGCACATTCTATTTTAAAAGGCAGAGAAAAGTCACACTATGTCAAATAACTCCTTAGAGAAATAGCACAAGGTTATATTGACATGTAGAAAATGAAGTGGAAAATTGAGATAATTATTTAGATAAATCAAGCAAAAAATAATACTAACCTTTGCCCCAATTACTTGAAAATCTAGACAATTAAAATTAAGTCTAAAATGCCAGAACAGTTGTTTCAAATATCTAATTCAATTTCTGAATAATTAATGTCAAAGTATATTATATAGAAAGAAAAATATTGTATTCATTGTTTGTGATGACATAGACCTTATTTGCTAAACAGTTTTCACTTTACTTTTTTACTTGGTTTCTATTGACTTAAGAATACTTTTCCCAGACCAAACCTCCCATGTAAGTACTTTTTAAATCTTTGCCACTTTGAATCTCCATATTTGAAGGGAGGATAGGGATAGCTTCACTGTTATTAGATCAGATTCATGGACTGACTTATGTCTTATTCTTTTGACAATGACAATACATAATATATTAGACAGATAATTCTTTCTCAGACTGAATCAATGAAATTGTGGATTGAAACAAAAACTCCACCACCTTATAGACAGCCCCATAGAACTGTAATACAGCTAGAAAATACAATTAACCCAGCATGGCATACTTCATATACGTGGTAAATTGTGCAAATGGAAATGAAAAGATCACTTCCAAGTCATGTTTATCCTATATAATAAAAGCATAATATGCAAACCAACCAAAGGGTCGAACAGTGGAATGACTATCAGGACGACCACGCTATGACACCCACTGGCACCAGGCCAGCCAAGGCGGGTGCAATGCGATTGGTCGGGTACCCGACCATCGCACCATGATCGCCCCACAGACAGAGGCCCAGGCGGACCCGTGGGCTGTGGCAGGTGGGCGGGGCCTCCCTCTGTGAGGGAAGCCTGGGTCCCAGGTGCCAGAGGGGTAACCAGTGCCAGCAGCTGGGGAAAGGAAGGCCTAATCTTGCATGAATTTTGTGCATCGGGCCTCTAGTTTAACAATAACATCTAATGTACATTATATAATGTGAGTCCACTATTGCACTAGTTGCTTTATAAGTATTTTTATGTTGACTCCTTCCAAAAAGCTGATAAGCTAAATTTAATTACCACCAATTTCGAGATAAGAAATATTAAGTCTTAGAGAGATTGATACCTGGTACAGGAGAAAATCCTTTCTCTACACAGAACATGTCCGATATCAAATATTACTTTTCCTAACCACGCAATTCTCCAATTCTCTGTGGACGCCATCTAGGTGACTATAATTTAATGCAATTCTTACACTAACTACCCAGGGTTAGTGCAAACACCACAGATTAAGGGCTCAGTCCCACAAGACTGATCACTACTTCAGAGGCCAATTGAAAGTTGTGGGTCCCTATGTTACCCACACCTATGTCCAATTTGGCTACACCCTCCCCAGATTTGATAATTTTCTTTAAAGATGCAAAGTATTCAGATAAACACTCTACTTACTATAACTTTTTAACTAAAAAGGATACAACTCAAGAACAACCAAATGGAGGAGATGCATAGGGCCGGGTATGGGGACAGTGATGAGCTGCCATGCTCTTCTTAGGTGCATCACTCTCCCTGGACCTTGACATGTTCACCAACTTGGAAGCTCTCTGAACTTTACTAAGGGTTTTTCTGATAGTTCCATTAAGTAGGTATGACCGATTAAACCTTTGACCACTGGTGATTAACTCTATAGCCAGTTCCTCTCCCCTCCCAGATTATTGGGTGGGGGGCTAAAAATTCTAACCCCTCTAATCACATGGGTGGTTCCTCTGGCAACCTCCCATCCTGAAGCTCTATAGGGGCCCATCAAGGGTCACCTCATTAACATACACTCAGGTAGTGTAGTAGGGGGCTTTTTTATGAATAACAAAACAGACTCCTCTCATCCTCATCACTCCAGAAATGAAAAGAGTTTTAGGGGCTCTGTTCCAGGAACTGGGAACAAAGAGCAAATATATATTTCTTATTATATCACATTATCACACCTGTGTAAGATTCATCCAGTATGTAAAAGAAGGAACCCAAACAGTGTTATTCTAGACCCTTAAATTCAATTCAATATGATTTCTTATATGTGTATAGGAGTTTGGAAGAAGATAGATGAACCAAAATTATGTTCTTTTGTTTCATATCTAGATTTAGAATATTTAGAACCTTTCCCAAGATAAGAACTTGTATGCTAGTGTTAGCTTATTTAGAAAACTATCCTAGGAAGCACAATTGAGGGAGTGGGGCAATGAGACAGGAAGAGAAGAAAAAATTTTTAAAGTTGTTTTATTCAACTGGCTTTTACTATGGACAACTAATACTTGATTCTATTGGATATCCTCCTGGGAACCTTGAGGAATGTACCCCATACTTTTATCCCCAAGAGATGGGAAGTCTGAGGCCTTTATCCAACTCCCGTTTTCTGCTGATGTTTACATCCATAGTCATTAAGTTTCCTGAACTTCTGGGTGCAAATATATGTGGTCTAAGTGGTATTCCTTAGGAGAAAGCCCTGAGGTACAAAATCATAGCAATATCAATGCACAAAACTTGAATATATGATGTCGGTAACATGAATAAAAGTGACAACCTCAAGTGGGCTGAAATCAGATGGACTGAGGGAAATGCATCTGCTATTGTCAAATTTTCAGGATGCTCAGGGTGACCAGTGAGTGATCGATCTCTCTCTCTCTCTCTCTCTCTCTCTCTCTCTCTCTCTCTCCTCTCTGATATTTTAGATTTTTCAAGGGAGAAATGGTGATGTCTGTTGGATACTGCTTTACAAACTACTTTTATTTATGTGTATTTTTTCAAATAGCTACTAAGTTTTTAAGATATAAATACTTATACTTATTAAGATGTTTATTAACTAGTTAATAAATAGAGTTGGTAGAACTTTTTTGTAGGGGAATAGTAATGCCATGAAAAATATTACCAAGGCACTAAGGGCACTGTGAACCAAAAACATTGGTAACCTCTTTGCTACTGTATTATTAATATCTGTTGTAGATCACTCTGAGAAATCAAGATGGACCCACATCAAAAATGTGGTTTAGTTGTCAAGACTGATGGTGTCACATAAAAACCAAGAGTGAATGGAAAGTTTTGTTACATAATAAGGATTTCTGCAGAGAGCAGGGTGAGTTGAAAAACCACTTGAGAGATTAAGGAAAAAAACTAGCTCGGAGTTTTTCTTGTATTGGAGGGTGGGAGTAGGATGAGTGTTCCCACACATGGCTTGAATTTGCAACTTGTGCCAAATGTGAGATATCTGTTTGTTTGTTTTTTAATCAGCTTGCCCAGTTGTGAATCAGAAGGAGAAGAGGGCGAAGTGAGGCTTGAAAGCTGTCAGTAGAAATATTAAAAAATGGAGTCAATCTATTACATTGTCTAGTTCTTTTCATACTTTAACTAGAGGCCCGATGCACGAAATTCATGCAAGGGGCTCGCTTAGTCCAGAAGGTCATCTGGAAGGACATCTGGAAGGTCATTCAGCTGTCCAGTCTAATTAGCATATTACACTTTTATTATTATAAATGATTACCCTTGGATTTAATTCCAAAATACAATGAATTAATGTCATACTTATAATTTATAAACATGTTCACTTGGACATTTGATGCATAACTATAAATTGTCCATCAATGCAAGAATGCCATAAATGCAAACAAGAAATGAGTTTAATACTGTGGTAAATGTTATAAAAGCTACATGGAGGATGCTATGTAACAATGTGATGCAGGGGCTCTATTTTATAATATGTTGTCTTTTAAGACCTCAGTGAAAAAATGATGTCGATGTTGAGTCCTAAAGGATGAGAAGGAGCCGATCATATGGTGGAATAAGGGAAAATTGTCCCAGGCAGATTGAATATTATGTGTAGAAGGCAGAGTTTGGAATGAGCAATGTTTGTTCTAGAAACTGAAGAAAGTTTGGTATGATTGGGAATTGGTATCTGAGGGGTAGGAACAGTGTGGTATGAGGGTTTAGAAATTGGTGAGGAGTATGGCATTAATTTTATGTGCCTTGGGGAGCCATTGATTGCTTTTTAAGTAAGGAAGTAGTGTGATGTGTTTTTAAAAGATCTAATAGGACTGCAGAGATCTCTAGTTAGCATTGCTGAAGAAAAAAAATATGAAAGGATGAAAATGCTATCCTGAGAAAACAGAAGAAAATTGATCAAAATATAATGTATATTTCAAAATGAAGTATCAATAGTGATGAGATTTTTAAAGATTATATTTTATTTCCTTACTCATGAGCCATCTAATTCTCGCTTTAGAAGCGATATCCACAGATTGGAAAGGAAAGAGAAGAAGACTGTTTTGCTAAACAGATAAAATTTATTTGAAACTAAAGATTATTGGATCAGAATATCTTATATATTATTTTTTCCTCTCTATATAGAGAGTTTGAGTAAAATTTACTATGGGTGTTGTAGCTTGTCTTTAACAATATATATTTAAAATAACATTGAAATTAACAATGAAAATTTCTTATCAAAACATAAGACATACCTCTTATCTAATCAATAAAGTTAATATAATAAGTATATATACACCTTTGAAAAGATTGTGATAGTGATTTATTAATTTTAAAATGGGTTTTTGTTTTCAACTTGGGGATAATGAAAGAAAAGACAATTATCTAGAAATGTTTAATATGAACCTGAGGCATTGTATAAAAAGTTAATTGGCGAAAGGCATAACTTTGTTAGATAACTTAATAAAACATTGATCATCTCTCACTTTTAATATGAAATGTAGTATAAGAATTTAGAAAAGGCAATTTAAAAAAGAATTATATAATTTCTTTTTAGTTCAGAGAATTTGGATAATTTACACACATTTTTTTCCAAGTAAGGACACATATTCTGAATATATTCAGGGCATTCTTACCTCATTTTGTTGCAGAGAGGATATATACATTCAAAGCACTTATTAGGCTTAAATGTTTAATGATTCAATGATATCTATCATATATTTTATATAATCCCATCTAAATTAACTATCAGGAAAACAGAAATATGTGTATTTCAAGTACTTCATATCTTAAAAAAATAGACATGTAATGAAAAAAACATTAAATATATGGTATGTGCGAATATATTTCATTTGACATTCTAATTTATATTTGAAGTACCATATACCTGTGTCACTTTTGTTTTTATAAAAACGTAAGTAGTCTTAAACCATAAAAACTATATCATTTTTCAAATAAAGGCACTAAGATTTATATAGATTTGAGACTTCAAAACAAATTACTAAAAGAGATTCCCAGTCTTGGACTTAATTTTCTAGATTTTCTATGAGAAGTATGTTGGTTATCAGATTGACTGTGAGGATCGCAGTGCTTGGGTTCAAGTAAATCTTATTTTATTTAGTAATGGCCCTAGGTGTTCCTTGGTTTCTGGCAATATAACTCCAGTGAATGCCTACCTCTGTCTTCACATGATCTTCTTTTTATTTCTTTATTTTTTATAGGAGGCTTGCCTACACATTTTTATTTGCTTTTGGGGGACTATAGTATTGGTCACATGGTAGAAACAGAGTAACTGATTATAATGACTTGTTGTATAGTGGGGAGTATATGGATTAAAACCTGGCAAGGCTACTCTAACACTGAAAAAACAGGATGATGCAGCAATGGCATGCATGGACTCTGGCTTGCACATTTTGTGGTCAGCCCTTATTCTTACACTTATAACTGTGTGACAAAGCCGAGTACTTAACTTCTCCCTGCTTCAGTTTTTCCACCCATAAGATGGGGAAAATGGTACTACTGCCTCAGAAGGATCATGTTATGTACTACCTTTGTTTAAAATCTTTAAAAACTACAAAGGAAATGTCTGAGGTAGGGTTTCACATCAGAAGTCACTTACAACTAATTTCTGAAGGCAAATGAGGACATTGCAGTTACATTACTGTAGAGTACCCCGAGGCCTGGAGGTTGGCTCTGCAAGGGCGGTGGTGGGTGCTCCCCACCCTGGTTCCTCAGCACCTTGGGCAGGGCTTGAGCCCACCCAGGAAGGCCTTTTCCCCTACAGTTTTCACCAAGGCAGGGAGGTTTTGTAGACATGAATAAGAAGTGCCCACGCACAAGTCCTGAAGATGCTGGCGCCGGCAGAAATGACAAACAAACCAGGAAAAGAGCAAAACCAGAAACACCGCCAATCCCAACATAGATCATCTTTTTCTTCAGATGACAGTGTGTTTCCCTCTTCTTCGTCTTCTGGAAGCAAGACAGATTCAAGTACTGACGATTCTACCAACGGAAAAGTTAAGAGAAAGAGAGGACAGAAAAAGAATAAAAGGAGAAAAGAAAGGACAAAAGATGCAACATCAAGAAAAAGAAGGAAAAAAGGAAGAAACAACCACATGATATCACCTTCCAAGGTCTCATGAAATTCCTGTTTAAGGAGTTTATTTTATGACTCTTTTAGTTTGGGCTTACATTTTTACTTGTTTTCAAGACAGGGCAGGTACATTGTCCAATATGTTAAAGAAAAAACCCTGTCTAATAAAGAGGGAATATGCAGGGGAGGGCATTTCGGGGTGACCGGGCTTTCAGGGGAGGGCAGTTGGGGACGATCAGGCTGGCAGGGGAACAGTTAGGCATCGATCAGGCTGGCAGGGGAGTGGTTAGAGGGTGATCAGTCTGGCAGGCAGAAGCGGTTAGGGGTAATCAGGCAGGCAGGCAAGCAGTTGGGAGCCAGCAGTCCCGGATTGTGAAAGGGATGTCTGACTGCCTGTTTTTAAACTGGCAGTCGGACATCCCCCAAGGGGTCCCAGATTGGAGAGGGTGCAGGTTGAGCTGAGGGACACCCCCCACCAGTGCACGAATTTCGTGCACCGGGCCTCTAGTACTATTTAATAAAAAGGTAATATGCAAATTAACCATCACTCCATCACAAAGATGGCGGCGCCCATAGCCACAAGATGGTGGCACCTAGTCCTCTCAGCCTCACCAGAGTCCCCCAGTCCCAGGGGGGCGGCCACTGAGAGCTGGTAGCGTGAGCGGCCTGGGGGAATGCTTACTTCATTGCAGCAACGATGAGGCAAGCATTCCGTGCCTGGCTGCGGATGGGCTTCTGGGCGGCAGAGAGCTTCTGGGCAACAGGCACAGAGCGGCCAGACCCCACAGAGAGCTACTAGCGCACGGATTCATACACAGGGTTACTAGTATTATATAGTTTACTCAATTTCTATGCTTTGAGCATATTTTCTCCATTTGATCTGTCCCTTAAGTAAACAATGTTCTTTTCTTATGTTTCATATAGGTTTATAGAATCAGACAGAATAATTTCCCAGAAAATTGATCATAGTTTGATGATTAATAGGGCTAAATACTAGATTTTAGATATGGCAATTGTTAAAAAACTAACCACATGCAATTACTTTACTGTAATAACTACATATGGAAATCAAATATGAAGTGACAGCAACATGTGATATTATGTCCTGGTTGTTTGCTGAGCACTATTAACAGTGTGCTGACAGAGGCTAATTGTTACATTCATAGTGATGGGCAGAGTGGGTAATGATCTGTCTCTATACCTTAAACTTAAGGCTTACAGGCTCTTAGATTTCAAACGAGGCACTGTTTACACTTAAGACTTTCAGGATGATAACTAAATTTTCTTAGCTAACACTCTGTAGCACAAGACTTTGAGATGACTGCTCTTAACACAAAAGAAAGGAAAGATTTCTCCTTTCTGCTGGGAAGAGTACACATACACAGCATCATACCACATACAGGAGTATAACACTGAAGTTTACGTTTCTTATTATGATGTTGATTCACAGATGATGGGTAGAATCTTTTTGAAGAGCTGGATAGAATTGTGTTGTTCATGTGGTTTTAAAAGATTACTGTGGGATTTGTTCCTGTCGAGATGAAGGGCTCTGGAAACGAAGCCAATTACTTTCTTGGAAGCACAATATAGTGTGTTACCTAACATTGTTAAGGAGTTTGCAGGGTTTTGTGATGGAGAGAGAAAAAACACACACACACACACACACAGAAAAAGTAAGAGGAGGCAAGCCAAAGTGAGTATGGCTGCATCCATATTTCTAAATACATACCCATCAAGCACACAGCAGCAGACCAGACCAATTCTGATGGATTTAGCCAGTAGAATACAACACGCCACTTTTAGGTTCAGACAGTTTGTTATTTACATAGCCAACAAAAGAAAAGGTAGCAAACAAAAGAACTCACCCTGTTCTTTGTCCCATATACTGAAAAGGATGAACCTAAAATAAAAGGGGCTGGATGACAATACAAATTGTAGGACACCCTGTTTCTGAAGAGTCAATTCCACAAAGTGCTTACAGATGGCCATTATACTCTAAGGAACACAAGGTGGAAAGCCTCATATCTCATTAGAATTTGGGAGATAATAAACTGAGTTTCCCATGGAATATAAGGAGATGATTAGATATTGGCCTCATAGCAGCTCCTCATTAGCTTTCTATCCTGTTGTGTTCCAAGAGAATCAAAAGGTTTTCCACAAAGGCTCAGAAAAGCTTTCGCTCAAACCTTTGCCTGCCTGGCCTATGTGAACACATGCGAAGCCGCCAAGGTGCCATGGTGCAATTTCCCCCCTACAATACCAAAAAAATATGTTTTCAATTGTATACTTGGTTCTGAGGGCCTGAGTTTCCTTTTTGTGATATAGCATTACTTCCGCTATTACCACCATATACACACACAGAAATATAAGAACAAAAATATTAAAGTTGGTTGTAAAATATTTATTCAAAATATTAAATAAATATAAAATATAGTTAAGTATTAAATATTTAGACAATCATGGTTCCAATAACAATTTCTCCCATGTAGATTAATATATAGATAATATATAGATTGTCCCCCAAAAATATATATACACTTTAACAGCTGGTAGCTCAATATTGAAAATGAAATGTATTTTAATAAACACTGCCTTTATAATTATTCAAAGTGTGCGTATATTTTTTTGGGAACATCCTACATATGACCTTAAAATCATCAATTTTATGAATATAGACAATTGAAATCCTATTAACAAAAAGCAATTTTAAGGTCAAATCTCATTGCAATAATTTCCCATCTTATGTACCATTATTGAGTAGGTTGCAAAAAAGGTCAAAATTTTTCTCTTCTTTGTATCCATTCCCTATTAAAAATACCACTACCAGCCCTAGCCGGTTTGGCTCAGTGAATAGAGCGTGGCCTGCAAACCGAAGTGTCCTGGGTTCAATTCCAGTCAAGGGCATGTACCTTGGTTGCAGGCTCCGCCACAGCCCTGGTTGGGGCTTGTGCTGGAGGCAACCAATCCATGAGTTTCTCTCACATCAATATTTCTCTCTATCTTCGCCTTTCTCTCTCTCTCTCTAAAAATTAATGGAAAAATATCCTCAGGCGAGGACTAAAAAACACTAAAGATGAAAATTACAACTACCATGTGATCCAGAAATTCCAATCCTAGTTATATACCCAAAAGAATTGAAATCATAGTCTTGAATATATCCCATATTCATTGCAATGTTACTATTCACAATAGCCCAGATATACAAATAACCAAAAGTTCATCAACAGACAAATGGATAAAGAAAGTGTGGTATATGCATGCAATGGAATATTATTCATCCTTAAAAAGAAGAAAATTCTGTCACGTGCAAAACATGGATGTACCTGGAAGACCTTATGCTAAGTGAAGTATGTCAGTCACAGAACAAATACTGCATAATTCCATTTGTATGAATTAGCTAAAGTAGTCAAACTTATAGAAGTAGAAAATAGAATGGTGGTGGCAGGGATGGGTGTAGGAGAAAGTGGGGTGTCATTGTTCAATGGGTATAAAGTCACAGTTGTACATAATGCATAAAATGTAGATGTCTGCCATACAACATATACATCTTACATTCCTATAGTTAACAATATAAATTTGTTAGTTGTAGATCTCATGTTAGGTGGAGGTCATGGAAATTTTTACACCATGATTGTGGTGATGGTGTATAATGGCTGTATATATCTGTCCAAATTCATCAAATTGTACAGTTTTTGATATACTAGTATTTGATATAATATGTACAGTTTTTTATATACTAGTATTATTTATACCTTTAAAAAACTTCAAAAAAGGAAAGGTACCTTAAAGAGGTAAACTCCATTCCTTCAACATTTTAAATAGGTTTAATGTTTTGAGTAATGTTTCACTAACAGAACATACCAGAAGAGATAGGATACCAGATCTGAGGTCAAGAGGCCTTGCATACTTTTCTCTCTCTTCTTTGGGACTCTAATCAATCCAAACAAGGTTTGGTCTACTTTGTTATGTGGCAAAAAGTAACTGACACAAATACATATTTATCCCAGTAGAAGAAACTATCAGGTGAAACTTTTAGGGTATCAAAAGGGTTAAATGACTTTTTGCTATCTGAGAGATTTCCCAACCTTTTCATGCACATTCAATTAAAGACAGTTTTGTCAACCAAAGGACTTGTATGCATGCATAAGCCTAACAAATGGACACAGACACCAGAGGGGTGAGGGCATGAGTGAGGGGGTGGGGGGCAATGGGGGAATAAGGACACATACTAGTATGTAATACCTTGATCAATAAAGAGAGAAAATAAATAAATACAATTTTTAAAAAAAGACAGTTTTGTAATTTTCAAAATTAGTCACTCCAAATGAAAAGAAAAGGCTTAACAACTTTCTTCTTTTAAATGTAAATATCTAGAGTCTTCATTTCATTCTCTTATTTGCACAAATGACACTCCAGTACTGCAGTAATGAGAAAAAGAAGCACAAGAATGTAGTGTTGAGTTTATTAAGACTTGTACAATGTACTTGACTGTTCTTAATGGCCCTAAGCATCTCAAACGGTGTCTTAAATAACAAATGTTAAAAATGTCTATTCATTACTCTTTTATTTTATAATGAAAGTCAATTACCTGCAGGAAGTAATTAATGAATACAGACATGGATTTATAG
This sequence comes from Cnephaeus nilssonii, assembly GCF_951640355.1. Taxonomy (NCBI): domain Eukaryota; kingdom Metazoa; phylum Chordata; class Mammalia; order Chiroptera; family Vespertilionidae; genus Cnephaeus; species Cnephaeus nilssonii. The sequence goes on from NC_137089.1 coordinate 20,004,405, forward strand.
GTGATGGTATAATTGCATTTAAATGTACCCCCTAATTTTAATAATAGGATTACACTGAAACTTGAATGACAATGCTTTTTTGAATTTTATTATTTAATAATTACAGATAAAATGTTAAGTAAAACATATAATATATATATTTTAGGAATTTAATAAGATTATTTTTTCTTGAAGTTTAATAGAATCTTATTCATTATATGCAATTAAGAACAATATTAGAATCCTTGGGAAAATAGTGCTTAAAATTTCAATATATCTAACTCATGTAACACTGATAAAAGACATATAATTGAATATTAAAAAGCATGCAGTATCTTTTGTTATACCTATGGTAGATCTATATCTATATATGTACATAGGTCTGCATTATAGATCTATATCTATAATATGAAGATAAAATGAAAAGTAAACAAATAGTCTATTTCCAATTAATTTACCATTTAATTGTGTTAAATTGGAACACTTTCAAATCTGTTTAAGTGTTTAAGAAAATGTCTTTCAACTAAGGAACCAGGTCTTGCTCTAAACATTACAACAAAATATACATTATATTAAATATAGCTAATTATTTTCTTTTAACATACTATGACTTATATTTTGTGAAAGTATTTCATATTCAATATAAGGAATTCAAGTAATATAGATACCTACAAAAATGAAATGGCAACAAATAAAATCACACCACTGAGACATATCAAGTGAATGTCATTCCAGATATTCTTGGATTCACACACAGACATTGAAAGATTCATTCTGTCTATCTATCTATCTATCTATCTATCTATCTATCTATCTATCTATCATCATCATCTCTTACCTCTTTATCTCTCTAAATTACACAAATATAACACATACATATAAACAAATATAGGAGTATGCTTGAGTGGATATAAGAAATGCAGGATATATATGATGAGCTATTGCCAGAGCTATTTCTAGTATCCTCTAATTTCTGCTACCTTGAGATCACAAGGAAAATATACCTTCTCAGTTTGTTTCCCTACACATTGTGGTAAAGGTTTTAGTGAGAATTTTCAGAATTATAATTTTATTTTATTTTGCAACTAATCCATGTGGCTTATAGGGAGTTATTTTATTTAAAAAATTCTATTGATTTTTACAAAGACAGAAAGGGATAGGGAGAAAGATAAATATAGATGTGAGAGTGTAACATTGATCAGTTGCCTTCTGCACACCCCTTAGCTGGGATTGAGCCTACAACTCAGGCATGTATTCTTCCAATGAATTGAACCCACAACCTTTTGGTGCATGGGACGTCGCCCAACCAACTGAGCCACACAGCCAGGGCTAGGGAGTTATTTTAGAGTCTCAGCCATTTTTCCAAAATTCTCTAGTTCTTTTACTAACAACATTTTCAACATTGATGGCATTAGGTCCTTCTTTTCACTGTTTGATTATTTAATGATTACTTTTCTGGGGCATAGCTGTATACCATTTTATTAAGTACTAGAGGCCCGATGCACAAAATTCATGCAATAGTAGGCCTTCCTTGCCCCAGCTGCCAGCACCAGCTTCCCTCTGGCACCCAAGACCCGAGCTTCCCTCCAGCTGCTGGCAGGCACCTGGGACCTGGGCTTCCCTTTCAGCCCAAGCTAATTACCATATAATGCTTTTACTAGAAGCCCCGTGCACAAGATTTGTGCACTCGGGCGGGGGTGGGGGGGGAGGAGGGCGTGTCCCCCAGCCTGGCCTGTGCCCTCTCACAACAACAGGGGTGCTATTTGGGGACAATTTCAATATTGTTCAAGACTGGTTTGAACAATACTGGAGAGTTGCTTTGTTGGCCCCTACCATATAGATGACAGTGGTGCCCCACTCAGTCATTCTGATACTACCACCACCACACACACACACACACACACACACACACATACATACACACACACCACAAAGCCACAAATATTTCCTAATGTCTCTAATCTAGTAGTCTAGCTGAGGTCAATCTAAATATAAACAGGAAGTCAAGAGAATTGAGGCCCATCTTAATAAGTATAATGATTCATTGATGACTAATCACATATTTATTTTGTGCAACTTACATTGTATTTAATATATATGTGTATATATATATATATATATATATATATATATATATATATATATGTAAAGGAACATATATTCTGGTCCTATTTTACTAATCTAACACAAACTGTTTAATTCTTAATCAGAGATACATTTAAATTTAAAATATTTTAGAAAAAAATGCATTAATTCTAATACAAATATGGATTGATTACTTTATTAATATTTAATTTTTAGTGAGTACAAATATATCATTTATTAATTTATTCTATTATAGAATAATAATGTAGATTTACATATCTAACAAAACTGAAGCTGGCCATTTCTCATCATATTTATGCATATATATATATATACATTTGACTTTTTATGAAAAAAGAGAAAGGAAGAGAGAAAAGTATCAGATGATGCTCTCTAGTCTAAAAATGTAAAGATAATGCAGAGTGCCTGTTAAGAGCATTCTGATCTGAAGGCTATATATCACCAGTTTGGGCTCAAACACCTTAGCCAGTACCACCTTCCAATCTGGGATCATCCACATCCAACTCTTCAGGTTCAGTTCTTCCCAAACCTTTCATCACTCAAGGACAAACCAGTGTTGTAAAGCCCACCATTAAGAGGAAGATCTACAGAACATAAACAGAAATACTGATGGCCAGGAATGATCATTATTAATACTTACAATACTGAGTATGGTGATGCTATGATGATGATGATGATGATAATAATCTATAATAAAAATGTAATATGCTAATTAGACTGGATGACCTTCTGGACAAAGCCAGGGCTGCGAGGGAAGCCCGGGTCCCAGGTGCCAGAGGGAAGCCAGGGGAAGGAAGGCCTACTCTTGCAGAGATTTTGTGCATCAGGCCTCTAGTAATAATAATAATACCTAATCATATATTCCAGATTCAGTTTAGCGTGCTTTTTCAGATTTTACTTAACACTGTCATGTTGGTTTAGATATATGGAGCTACAACTTGATATTCATTGCCTGAGATATCATTTCCTGGGAGACTGGAAAACTGACCTTTACCCTATATAATTGTATGAGCTTTTAACACCTTGCTTAGTAATGGAGCCCTGTGGCAAGGGATGGGAAAGGCCATTGCTCCCTATGGGCTATTCTCTAGATTTCAGTTGTGAGTAGAAAACAAAATTGCACTGAACAAAATAGTTGATATCTGTATGGCTTCAAATATTGCCCATTACATGGACTCAATATGTATCTACTGTGTTAATAAATATTGTATGTATCATTACTAGCTCTGAGTATTCAAATTTAAACTAGACCAACAAGAACATTTTAAGTGTAAATTTCTGCCATTCTATGAGAAATACTAGAGGCCCAGTGCACAGATTTGTGCACTGGTGGGGGCCCTTGGCCTGGCCTGTGGGGATTGGGCTGAAACCAGCTCTCTGACATCCTCTGAGGGGTCCCAGATTGTGAGAGGGCAGTTCTCGGGTGATGCACCCCGGAATCGGACTTCCTCCTCTCTGGTTCCGGGTGTGTCACCCAAGAACTGCAGCTGCCATTCATTGTAGCTCAGCAGCTCCTGCATTGAGTGTCTGCCCCCTGGTGGTCATTGTACGTCATAGCTACCAGTTGGACGGTCGGACAGTCAAACAGTCAGACAGTTGCTTAGGCTTTTATATATATATATATATATATAGATACCTTATAGTGATATCCATTAAAGCCAACCATACTACATGCTTTGGACTAAAAGCATTCGTTTTCCCAACTGCTTTTGAAAGATCTAACCTATTAAGTATATTTATGTTTCCTCAGTTTCTTTTCTCCTCCTCTACTTTCTTAGATTATAATAGATATAGAAATGAAAATTATAAAGCAGTGTGCTTGACACATACCTAGTGATCTAAAAGTATATACTCCCACTTAAAACCCTGAGATACTAAAATACTGTCAACCCAAAAGAACTCCTAAATTAAGATACTTATTCTGAAAGCCTGTGGATGTAGCAGTTTTACTCCCATGAACAAAAATTGCATTTCTATATTTATTTTATAATTATTGTTACATGTTTCATTTACAAGAGTTTTTAAATTATGACAAATTTTGTATCTATGTATCTATCTATCTATCTATCTATCATCTATCTCTATCATCTAAATTTTCTTCTTTGTGTCAAGATAGTCTTCTCAAAGCTGTGTAAAAATACTGGTATCCAATACTCTGTTTAATATGTTTAAACAGAATTAAAATAGAGATATTTCTTTCCCCAATATTTGTCATGTTTTATTTTACACCATTAAACAATTTATTATTTATTGTAATTGAAACACTAAGTGTGATATAAACCAGTTGTAATAGCAAATATACTCAATATTTTTGGTTTATTTGATTCAGGAATATGTGACTCAAAGGGAAGGGAGATTAAATACATTTTTATACCAGGCCTATTTCTCTTTCATCATATAGATTTAACCTATAACTGCTGGATGTATTGGCCACTGAATGACTCTATCAGGTTTATTTAGCAATAGGAAACTCAACTACCTGTAGTTTCCTGATGATTTTATGCTCTTTTCTGGTTGCAATCTTTGCAATTTTTATTCATTTGTCCAGAATGTCTTTCCAGTGTTCCTCCCTTGTTTATGTTACATGCCATCTTTAAGGCTTGGCTTAAGCTTCCCTCCTCTGAAAAGCCTTCAATGCACAACCCCGCCATGCTCCTATCAATTACTCCTTTCCATTTTAAATAAAAATCATGTAAATATTTTAAAATTATATTTTATATATATGACATAAAATCATCTAAAAATTACCACATTGTTTTGTTATTATTGATCTAAGAATCTTTGAATATTTTAGATAAAATTTCTTAATAAGATGGTTTTTTAAAAATTAATCTAATTTATTTTATATCTTACTAATGAAACGTGGAGTTCAAGGTGCAGATTCTTCTCATGGGTTCTTATCTAAAGAAGTTGAAGAATAAATTCATGGACTAACAGATTTCTTTAATAATAATGTAAATATTTATTGGAAGCATCAACAAAATCTATCTGGGCAGGGGTGTCCCCAGAGGGTACCCCCTGGGGAGGGGCACCCAAAATGCAAAAGGCCTGTTCTCTCTCACTAATGGGAAAAAATCTAAGTAATCTGAATCTTCGGAGTCTCTTTGTCTCTGGTTTATAAAGGCTATAGCTCTTTGTCTGAACATGACCTTTTCTAATTGGTCCCTTTCCTTAATTTGGGACCCCCATACTTGCCTTATTGGTCATTCTGCTACACAGCATTAGTTTCAAAGCTCAAAGCCCAAGTGGTGCTCCCCTATTTCTCTCTCCTTATCTTGAAACATTGCTCTATCTCTGTGAAAATATGTTTCCTTCTTCCCAATATCCTGTGACTTTTCTTTATCCTATGTGAATGTATGTCTTTCTCCCCTTTTATCCTGTGGCATTTCTCTATCCTCTGGACAAGTAAATCCGAAAAGATCTTTTTATACCAAATCCTTAAGGGAAGGATTACTTCTATTTTCACATTTACATAACTAAGGAAGGTATTCCTCCCCTTCTGTGCTCTCCCTTCCCCATAAAGAATATCCTCAGGATGACTTGGCACTTCCCTCTCTAGGCAGAAAATAAAAATATAGATAAGTAAAATATATGAAAATTAAATTTTTTCCTAGTTTCTAATGTTTGTTTTCCTTGTAAAAATACACTTACTATAGTTAGTAAAACATATGCACTTGACCTAGCAATTTCAATGTCAGATGAACAATAGAAAGAAATATACCCAGTTTTATTGGTGTGTATAAAGACATTTGTGGTAGAATTATTTTGTGTAGCATAAAAATTGGAAAGAAAATTAATTCCCACAACTAAAAGAATATTTGAATGAAGTAGGATACATTCAATTTTTTTTAATTAAATACATTAAAATTAATTAGAACTCACCCAGTTAATGTACATAGATTTCCACAAGCTATAGTTAAATGAGTAAAAGAAAAGTGTAAATATATGAAGAATAATGACAAAAATTTATAGTTATATGAGAATTTATGCACATTTGTTTGGTGTATTGTAGGATTATACTAGCATGGAGAAAATATGAACGCCTATACACAGATCATTAAGGGATTATCTTGAGCATGCTACAATGAGGGAGGGTGAAAGAAAAAGAGGAAAGATAAGCCAAACAAGAAAGAAAATAATTGCCGAAACCGGCTTGGTTCAGTAGATAGAGCGTCGGCCTGCGGACTGAAAGGTCCCAGGTTCGATTCCGGTTAAGGGCACGTACCTTGGTTGCGGGCACGTCCCCAGTAGGGGGTGTGCAGGAGGTGGCTGATCGATGTTTCTCTCTCATTGATGTTTCTAGCTCTCTATCCCTCTACCTTCCTCTCTGTAAAAAAAAATCAATAAAATATATATTTTAAAAAAAGAAAGAAAATAATTATTGCCCATAAATAAACTCAAAGAACAAATCAACTTATATGCTCCCAGTTAAGATAGTAGTGATCTGCATTAATTAAGCTCTTTGAGGAAATAGTTCAAAGAAGAACAAGGGAATACAACATGATACCTCAAATTCCCAAGTTGGAAATTTGAAATCTCCCTTTCACTTTCCTTTCTCTATTCCTAAGGAACAGGAGTAACTGATCTACTCGGTGGTTCCAGAAAATCCTATTGGCTACTGCTAAGCTGAACTGCTTCCACAAAGTCTGATGGATGAATTCAGCTCCTGGGAGATAGTCCTTTTGGATGTTCTTAGTTCCAAGAGCCTTGTAAACCAAAATTTATTTTAGACTGTAATAAAGAATATAAAGCACTTATTTGAGAAAAAAAGGAACTGCAGCCAAGGAGACACAGATTTAGTAGCAACAATTTAAATTGATTTCCAAAGGCGAGGCAGTTTTTTATAACAAAATTTCCTACCCAGGTTTTCAATTAATCCATCTTATGGAGTATCTAAATTGTGCAGGTTTGATTTGATAGGGTCTCATTCTACTGGAAGCAAGACCAAACTCAGATGGCATAAATAAGTGGGACATAATGTGGGAAGTGAGAGTTCAGTCTGAGGTTCGTTTTGCTATACAGTCTGTGAGAAGCCCCTGTCAGCAAATGGCCACTATGCTTTCAATTTTTTAAATATGTTTTTATTGATTTAGATAGGAAGGGAGAAGGAGAGAACTCCTCCTTGGAGTTCACATCAAATGAATCTTTGCTCTTGGGATCCACAGTCTGGAAGGATAAGGGCTGTTACCTGGTAGACAGTCTGGGCCACTGTTTTCTCTTTCTGCTTTCCCTCCCTGATAATGAATGACTAATAATGACTAATGAATGACTCTACTAATGTTATTAACATTTATTAACATGCATTATGTCACTTAATTCTTTAAAAATCCTTACCAAGAGAGCATTACTAGTATCCCCATTTTGTACATGAGAATGAGCTTAACTGTTAAATAACTTGTTCAAGGTTATTTGTGATTTGTAAATGGTACAGTGCTGATTAGATCATGTCTATTAATCTAAAAAAAATCTGTCCCTTAAAAGCAAACAAAAACAAACATACATAGCAAGAAACTTTTTTTCTCTTTCTGCTTGCCTTTTTAAAAATTTTTCTCTGAAACTTTTAGGTACACTTTAGGTTGAGATTCAAGACTTGATTAAAGGCATGGGAAAATAGACCAAATGGTCCTTTCAGCTTAGTCTGGGTTGAGCATTTGTAGCTCCCTACAGAGTAATGGGACTATTCTACATCCGCCCCCATCCTCCCAGCCCAGCTACTGAAGTTTCTTATTGGGGTTAGAGACCAAGATCTCAGACACAAATATAACTTCTCACCTGCATTCCAATGCCAAGAATTTCAGAGTGTGGTGACTTGGGGGCATAGGTTGAGTATTTTTGTATCTACTGGGTAAATTAATCTTAATATAGCTTCTTTAAGCCGTTTTATTATTGAGGTGACATTCAGAAAGTATAAAATTAATCATTTTCAAGTGAACAACTCAGTGACATTTAGTATATTCAAGATATTGTACACAACCACCTCTATCTAGTTCCAAAACATTCTCATCAACCCATGAAGTGACCCTGCACCTACTGAGCAGCTATGCCACTTTCCTCCCCTTTTCCAGGTTGTAACCCACCTATTGGTGGCTCTTTATGCCCTGAACTAATAAAATTACCAAAAGGATAATTAAAATTTCTAGACCTATTTCTTTATATATACATTTGAGATTTGTATACTCATGCCACAATTGAGTGAAGAATAAATGAAATAACATATGTAGGGAATCTGGCTCAAGGCCTGGGATATCATAGACCTTGAGTAAAGATAATATTTTCCTCTTCATACTCCTTTACATGTATTTATTACTACATATTGAGCAGAGGGCTCATTCTTTGCAATACACTCAATGTCACTTTAGGAACATCTCCCTGCTTATACAAAGTTTTTGGCATAGTATGTAATTTATCCTTCAAACCACTGTGAAGGGCAAAAAGAAGGGAGTAGAACAAAGAGGATAAGAATGGGAAGCAAAGGCAATGATTTGATTTTTAAACTAACAAAAGGAAATCTAGGGCCACAGAGCGAGTATGCTGAGCAAGAGCCAGGATGGAAACCTCGTTTTACTGACTTTCAGCTCAACCCTTTCCAGTTGGCTACACTGCACTAAATGAGCTCCTTGACAAAGGCATCTCTAAATATGAAAGGATGCTAAAGAGGGTGATTCATGGGGGGAAAATTGAAATTTCCTAAAGAACAGTCTCTCAGTCATTAGAAAGTCACTTTCTAAAGTCAGCACTGCATGGTGGGGAGGCTTTTAGGGCCTTTCATTAACTTATAAATGAAAGCCAGAAAAGCAGAATGAGCAGAAAAGACCTGGAAAGTTTGAATGCATGGCAAACAATGAGGCAGGGAAAACCAGGTTTCTGAGAAAGGAAATCATTGGAAGAATGCCAGGGAACTGAATAATGCTAAAGTGGAAACTAAGACAAAAACCTGTAACTCCAACTGAAAATCAATTAGATAATACAGAAAGTGTGTGTGTGTGTGTGTGTGTGTGTGTGTGTGTGTGTGTGTGTGAGAGAGAGAGAGAGAGAGAGAGAGAGAGAGAGAGAGAGAGAGAAGGAGGGCATTGTACTTTTACCCTCACTGAGATGCAAACTGGTAATTGCTATTTTTATCACTTCTCATGTTTCTTTTTTATTTAACTCATAATTCTAACCATTAGGTAATACATATTAGTACTGTTATTGATGGAAATGAAGTTCTTGAGATGCTATGAGGAAAAGAATTTCCGGAGGCCCCCATGGGAGGATGGGGTTTTTGTGGAAAGCCATGTTGATTATTTAAAATTAAGAGGGTTCCCCTCCAAGGTCCCATCTCTGTCAGTCTGGCCATGGAAGAAGTCCAATGTGTTCAGAAGGGCCAGAATAAAGGCCACTGGCCAGAATTCCTGTTCCATATTAAAGTCCAGTCCAGTACTGCACCTGGCTAGCTTAGCTTGGGTTCCCAGCTGTAGTGCATTGCATGTGGGGTCCACACAGCCATGGGCCGTGCAGCTGCTTAAGGCCACATGGCTATGAAGAAAGAAGAGGTGAGCACACAGGTAAGTGAAGTCATAGAGCAAGAGAAAGAGCTAACAAGAGCAAGCAAGAGAATGAGAAAAAGGAAACTCTTTGTCTTGGAATTTTAACTTTCCAAGATTTTGCAAGCTTGATGGGGTCCACCACCTAGCCAATCCATTGTTCCTCAGGTTATACTGACAGGCAAGCACCTTCCCCATGAAGCAGAAATTTTAGGGGAATATAGGCAGGCTTAGGGAATTTTTAGAATTGGGGTCCATGAAAAAACATATAGATTGGGAGAAGGTACATTTCCATAACACAAGGAAGCCAGGTGCAGTTACATTTCCATAAGACAAGGGAGCTGAAAGTAGCCCAAAAGGTCTATATTTACAAAATAAAGAAGGAGGAAGAAAGCCCAGAAGGATCCCTAACTGGTTTGGCTCAGTGGATAGAGCGTTGGCCTGTGGACTGAAGAGTCCCAGGTTCGATTCTGGTCACAGGCATGTACCTTGGTTGCGGGCACATCCCCAGTAGGGGGTGTGCGGGAGGCAGCTGATTGATGTTTCTCTCTCCATCCCTCTCCCTTCCTCTCTGTAAAAATCAGTAAAATATATTAAAAAAAAGAAAGAAAAGAAAGAAAGCCCAAAAGGAATGGAAGGACTTTGAGGGAAGAGGGCCTCAGGAATCACCAGAGTAACAATTCGAAAGGGAATATTGACCAATCAGAGAGGATATCAGGACACAGGCATTGCAGCCTTTATAAACCACGGAAACAGAAAGTCTGTGGGACCCTTTCCCTTTCCCCATATGGCAGTCCAGTCTCTGGGACTCTTTCTTTCTCCCCACGTGGGAGTCTGTACTTGTTCTTCAGTAAGTCTCCACCTTTGCTATACTACCCTCCGTTTATGGATTCATTCTTTGACTCCTGTGGACAAAGAATCCGGGTTCCAGTCCAAAAAGCCGTATCACCTGCATCCCCCTGACTGCACTGGGCAAGTCCTTATCCTCCCTCTCCCCTGAGGGACAATGCTGCCTTTCCTTGGGTGTGAGCTGTAGCTTCCTGGTGAAACAAACAGGCTTCTGCTTCTGCTTCCTGGCTGAATATGCTCAACAATGTCTTCCTCTCCCTCTGCACTCAGCCTCCTATACATATTGACTAGTTAAGGATGATGATAACATCAAGAGTGAAGTACAAGACAGAGGAAAACTTCCCTTAAGGATTTACACATTTTCTTTAAAAGAAAAACAAATACAAGCATATTTTAATGAACTAAATTATGAATACAAATGTATAAAAATAACTAGTATGGTAATGCTATTCTAGTAATCATACTGGACATAAATTTACTGCCTTGAGTCCTTTGGATAATAAGATGGTGATATAAATTAATTATTTTTAAAAAACTTATTCCATTACTTTTCTCTATAAACTAGACCAGTGATGGCGAACCTATGACACGCGTGTCAGCACTGACACGCGTAGCCATTTCTGATGACACGCGGCCGCATGCCGAGGATGAAACATTTGCTGCTCCTGAGGATGAAACATTTGCGACTAGAGTCTTGGAGTTATTTTTTTCCTCAAAGTGACACACTACCCGAGTTATGCTCAGTTTTTTGGCGAAGTTTGACACACCAAGCTCAAAAGGTTGCCCATCACTGAACTAGACTATTCTCAGGTATTACCTAAATTGTCATTTCCCCCCGAAAATAATGAATTTTGTTATAAATATTATAAAGCAACAGAACAATCAACTGATGCAGGGAAGGAAGAAATTTTCCTCTACTTACAGGTTATTTCAGCTGCTCTGATGATAAAGTCAATATGAGATAGTTTAGCAAGAAAAAATAAGCAAACTGAATTTCATATGTACATGTGGGAACTCCACATACCTGAACGGTTCAGAGACAGAAAAGTAAAGTGAGGTATATATGGCATCCTGCACCAAGGATAAGGTCAAGTGCCTTGGGGCTTCAAACGGGAAGATGGCAATTTACAGGGCAATAATAGCAGACATTCACTAATTAGAAGTTTACCCTGCCATATACATAGGTCTTTGAAAGTTATTTATTGTAACTTATTGTGGGCAAGGCCCGTAATTTAAATTATTGAAGGGGGAGGTAATAGTTTTTCTTGAGCCTGCAGCATCTCAATTGCCTTCAGCTCAGAATAATCCACATGTCAAAGTAGCACATCTTGGGGAGGCCTGCTCTGACCCTCTTCAATGATCAGTATATATTTGCTTTAAAAAATAACACACTTAAGTTTGGAATTTTAAAATAAAACTTTTCTGGAAACTTTACTAGTCCTTCATTTTTATTCTGGAAAGTATTTTTCATTACTCCTAAGAATACTACTACTAAATACCTAAACTCTGTATACCTACCAAATGCTTCTCTTCAAAACTTTTGTTATAAGATCGGGCTCTGTTCTTAGCCTTAAGGTAATTTTTACAGGTTGAATCAATGCAGAATTGGGTTTGGTAGAGTGATAACTTTCTGTCTAGTCTAAATAGAGCTACCAGGTGCTGATCAGCAGCACTCCTTCCATCTCATCCCCTTGAGTCGATGCACTATCTATGGAATTATGAGTAATTTTTTAATTAGTTGACTTTAGACTTTGGACCGAAAAGACAAGACTGTAATTACTTTAAATTACTCTAAACCTAGGGTATTTTGTATTGCTTCATGCTCAGTCACAAAAATTTCTCAAACCTGGTTTTGAACTATGGTTCTACCATTTTCTACTATTTACTGCCAAAAAAGTTAAGAATTTATCACTAAGAGAAGGTGATTTTCTTTCTATCAATTTCATTATGAAATAAAGCTAGACAAATTTATGTCATATTATCAATAACTACATTAAAATCCTGTTGGTAATTGTAATTACATCGACTTTAAAAAGCACTGGTCTCTCCAAAGGACTTTTAAGAAGGGGGGAGGGTGAGAGGAAGACATTCATTTTATTGTCACCTACTCCTGATTTTCACAGGCCCCTAAATCAGTTAACTTGCTGAGAAATAAATATAAATCTTCTCATTTTGTTCAATTAGACTATTCCCTGGAGTTACAAAGTAAGATAGTGTTAGGTTTAAAAAAACCTGATCAAGGAATAGGATAGCAGTTACAATATGAAATATATATGAACAAATGTACAGACCTTCTTAAAACAGCTATTGCTTTGCTTTGATAGGGAAGATTCAAACAAATTGTCTAAAGGCACATTTACAAAGATCTCATGAAATATAGTATAGATTTAGCTTTCTTTTCATTATAATATTGTTTTTTTTTACTTCAGCAAGAAAGGAAATATAGGCTTTTCCTGGCTTTGCACAAAATACCCAGAAGTATTACCGCCACTTTGTATAAACTGAACTAAAAGGCTCATTTGCTTGAGATAGCCAGGTATCTCCAGAAAATTACTTTTTCAGCTTAAATTGGCTTGATAAATGACTCAATTTTTCATTTTTTTATCAGAGGTTGCACATGTGTAAGTGGGGTTTATTATAACTTATTGTATTTGTTCTTAAGTTATTTTAACTTTTAGAAATTACAATAAATTGAAAAATATTAAACATTCTTGGACTGTTATTAAGGGGATAAAAGCATGCTGCTGGGTTTCTTATTTACATTAATGATACATTCTACACAAGTCTTTCTGTAACTAGTATATTTATAGCTATTGAGTAACTAAAATAAAATCATGAAACCATTGGAAAAATTCTGACTTTTTATTGGGTGACTGTTTGTTACCTATAAATGATACAAAGACTTGTGTATATTATATAGGAAAAATTCTTTCACAAAGAAAGAAAAGTGGCAAAGTATTAAAACAAAAAAAAAATCCAGTACTCACTTAGGAAGTTATATGCAAAAAAATTAAATTGGACCACTTTTACAACACATACAAAAATAGTTTAAATCAAGAAAATTTAAGAAACCAGTTATGACAAAGAAATGCAATAATACACAAACATGAAAGAATAAGTAAAACTTCTTGCATTTCAAAATACATCTAATAGGTAAGAAAACAGAGTAGGTTTGTGTTACGAAAGTATTATCTATGTTTCAGCATACCGGGGATGATTTGAGTTTTATTAATGTAGACAGTAAAATCTGAACAGAAGCACCAAATAAAAGGGAAAAGAAACTAAAATATCCTTTGGAACTTATATTCTGCTAAAAACTGAGCAACTAATAAATTTTGACATTATTATTTGACGAATTCAGTTCTTACTAGGATGAATGATCAAGAAGGAAAACTTAAGTCTGGATTTCTCTCTGTCAACAAATAGAACATCTGATGAATAGGAAGTAGGGAGAAAATTGTATAAAGTTACCTTGCTCATTTTAAGTTCACAACTTTCCTAGTCTAAAGAAAAGAAAATTTAAAAAAAATAATTTTCGGCAATATGGGGATGATAACGTAAGAAATTAAAAAAGAAGAATCAGCTCTAAAAATCAGAATCTCATTTAGATATGCTAAAAATAAAATTTACACAGACAAACAAATAAGCAATATAATAATTTTGATTTTATGCTCAAAATTACTTTATATAATTTTAGCAACTCTACAAATGCTCTGTATTTTTAATTTATTTATTGAATTAAACTTTTAAGGAAATAGGCTCCTTAAGAGTTTATAAATAAAGACTAGAGTTTTTAAAATGGTATGATATAGTCCTTGCAACAAATAAGTATCATAGCATTGAAATGAATACTTATAAGTTTATGAAAATTAAAATATGCTATGAAAATAACTTAAAATAATGCATGAGTTACAAAAATATTTTTGATTGGCTTCAGGGTTATCAGATATTCATTAGGAGGTGATGTGAAAGGAATTTCTTGCAGAGGGAAAAATGTGGATAGTATAGTATTTCAGAATACTAAATAGCTTGATTAGACTGGATGAAAGACTGATACAGGGACATGTAAGAAAGTATAGTTAAATGTCTACACTGATTATGAACACCTCACATACCATTCTAGAAATCAGCACACTTTATCTTATAAATTTTGGGAATAGTATTCTTAGTTTCTGTAAACAGCACAGAGGCTGAAGTTGTAAAGATTAAAGGCATAAAGAGCAATTAACAATAGTCAGGCTTAAAATAAGATAATGACAGAGGCTACGAATAAGAGAAATGGGAGAACTACTTTGTGACAGGCTTTCAGTAGTTGCTGCCAGAATCTATAGCTTATTAAGCAGTCATAAATGCTTCAATATTTTTCTTTTAAAATGAACTATGAAAGCAGTTGCTTATAAATAAATATTAAAAATTTCCCTTTATTTTGTTTCATCTAAGAAATAAGATCGATTCCTTTCTTAGAAAATGATATAAAATGGAATAATACCTGTTTCTTCTTTGTTGACAGAAAACAGGACCATTGCTGACAAAGTAATGACATCAAGGATATGAAATAAAACCTTTTAGATTCAGGTTTCATATATGACTCATTTTTCCTTTGCTATTGAGTGAAATTGCATAACGATATACATTAAATTCTGTATATCTCACAAAGATATTCTAGCATTTAGAAGAAAATAAGGAAGGCAAATTTATATATATGATTATAGATATAAAAGCCTAAGCAACCATCGCAACCAAACAGACGACCAAACAGGCTGCGTAGGGCAACCAGGCCGGCAGGGGGGTTAGTGAGGGGTGACCAAACAACTGAGCAGGCTGTGTGGGGCGACCAGACCCACAGGGGGGGCAGTTGGAAGTGACCAGGCCCATAGGGGGGCAATGAGTGGTGACCAAGCTGGCAGAGAGGGGCAGTGAGGGGTGACCAGGCTGGCGGAGGCGGCAGGTGGGGGTGACCAGGCTGGCAGAGGGAGCAGTTGGGGATGACCAGGCTCGCATGGGGGGCAGTAAGGGGTGACCAGGCTGGCCGGGGGGAAGTTAGGGGTGACCAGGCCAGTGGGAGGGTGACTAGGCTGGCAGGGGGTGCAGTTGGGAGTGACTAGGCCAGCAGTGGGTGAAGTTAGGGGCAATCAGGCAGGCAGGCAGGTGAACAGTTAGAAGCCAGTGGTTCCAGATTGTGAGAGGGATTTCCGACTCTGGGTTTAGGCTCGATCCTGTGGATCAGCAGGTGGACATCCCCCAAGGGGTCCCAGATTGGAGAGGGTGCAGGCTGGGCTGAGGGGACCCCCTCCCACCCATGCACGAATTTCGTGCACCGCACCTCTAGTGTTAAAATAAAAACTGGCCAAATTGTAGCCTTCATGGAGCTTTTTGCTACTGAGAGGAAAAAGAAAACATATAGTTAAAAATTTCATTATGTTAGATGCAGATGAAAAGAGCTAAAACATGAATAAAGGATAGGATATGCTGATTGGGAATGCAGATTATAAAAACAGTGGACATGGAAAACCTTACTGAGAAGTGGCATTTGAGGACAGGCTTAACAGAGGTAAGAAATTAATTAATGCTCGTATTTGGGGGACTTGATCATGTAAGACCTGTAGGTAATTATAAGGAGAGTGCCTTTTCTTTTGAGTGAAATACAAATACTTTGTAAGGTTTTGATGATTGACATGATCATCTATACTAATAAAAGGGTATTATGCTAATTAGATTGGGAGACCTTCCAGGAGATCTGGATGTTCTTCTGGACAAAGCCATGGTGGCAGGGCCGTGGCTGAGGCAGTTAGAGGCCAAGAGGGGAGGGCAGTTGTGGGTGATCAGGCCAGTGAGAGGGGCAGTTGGGGGTGAGAAGACCAGCAGGGGGGCCAGTTGGGGGTGAGCAGGCCAGTGGGGAGGGAAGGTGAGGGCGAGCAGGCCAGCAGGGGGGCAGTTGGGATGATCAGGCTGGTGGAGGGGGGCATTTGGGGGTGAGTAGGCCAGCAGGCAGAGTGGTTAGGGGCAATCAGACAAGTAGGCAGGTGAGTGGTTAGGAGCCAGCAGTCCCAGATTGTGAGAGGGATGTCCGACTGCCAGTTTAGGCCCAATCCCTGTAAACTGGCAGCAGGACATCCTTTGAGGGGTCCCAGATTGGAGAGGGTACAGGCTGGGCTGAGGGACACCCCCCTCCCCCGTGCATGAATTTCGTGCACCGGGCCACTAGTATATACATAAACTGAGAATAAATTGTTGGGGACAGATGATAGGTTGGAAAGTTAAAGCAATTATTCAAGTGAGAGAAGAAGCTATATTGTACCCAGTTAGATGTGGAGATGCTAGAAAAATTACATTATGTAAACCACTTTATTCGAAAATGCGGTCTATTCTTTGGGTGATCACAAATATAGAATTACTTGAACTCTCCTCCCCATAATTGCAATATAAGGGTACCAAGATAATGTATTTCCATGGTTCTGTTATTTAACTATGAGTTAATATAATTTTGAGTTGGGCATTGCTTATGGAAAATAATGTATTTGTACTGAACAGCTCGTAAACATCATAGCCTTAACTTCATACTAGGGGACATCTTTGCTGGAATGATGTGCATGGTGATAACTCCACCTTATGACCATGACTAAGGCCTTTTGTGTGATTAAAGCTGACTACAACCATTACATATTGGGTTTGTTCTGCATGTTCCATTTCCACAAGGCTATTAATCAAAATTCAGGTATTATTTCCCATAGGTTTGTTTTCTCCTAAGGAGCTGCTTATTAGATAGGTCTGGCCTAATTATTATTAGCTCAATTAGTATATCTTGGGGATAATTTGGTTTATTAAGAAATAAACCACTTGTGTCACAAGTTGAACAAATAATGAGGATACTTGCAGTTCATAAAGTTTGAGATTTACTTTCTATTCTGACAAATTGTGAAAATCAACATGGGGGCATTTTAGGAATTTCCAATAAACTGCTCTACTTTACTATGCTTAATTAGAATTTAATGTTAATTTACATATTTTCTTATCATCACAGACTCAAAATAATTTTGCAGATTCACTTTGTCCAAAATGAAAGTATCTATTCTTATTCTCACTCGTGATACTATTGCTTTGCCAAATTTGGGGGTATATATACTATTTACTTTCTTGTCATCACACATTTGAACACTAGCCTACAGAAATCTTTGAAAGCACCTTCTATCCCAACATCAGTATGTCCCAGGCTATTTTGTTTCATTTACCCTTGCTGTTTTCCAAGAAGCCTTTGACAATGGTACTACATTACTATTAGACTACATTATAACTATTAGTAAGTATGGTAGAACTTGATAAAGTTTTTTTTTTTATTTCAGGATTAATGAATGTATATTAAATTTAGAACTAATATTCCTAAATTATTTTTCATTCTTACTCTGATATTAGACATTCACAATTAATTTGCATTCACTTTCTTATAAGAACTTTCAGTGTTTTCTTTTGTTTCATAGGCAGTTTATTTGTGTATATTCTGTATGCCAGCTAAATACTGTCAAAACAAACTCTGCTTTGAATTGTGGTGGTGCCCAAAGTTTTAGAAATCGGTATTTAAGTAACATATTATGTCTGTATATCTTACATACCTACAAGTTCATTCCACATCTGTTTATTTGTGTGATTGACAAATACTTTCATA
The DNA here is from genome assembly GCF_951640355.1 of Cnephaeus nilssonii. NCBI lineage: Eukaryota > Metazoa > Chordata > Mammalia > Chiroptera > Vespertilionidae > Cnephaeus > Cnephaeus nilssonii. Next base: position 20,022,522 of record NC_137089.1, read on the forward strand.
AATTCTAAAGTTTTTAAAATGCATATTAATGAAAAAGTTAAAAAATATTTCTGAGTGGAGAGAATGGTATAATGAACTATCATGTATTTATTATTTAGCTTTAACTGACATCAATATTTAGTTGGTTTTATTTAATCTATAAGCATACTTATTTCCAACATTCCTATCTATTTTTTAATTATATCCTCCATTATATTATTTTATGAATATATGTTTTAGTATATAGGTCTTAAAATAAGTTTTAAAACAAAGCATTACAAATTATAACTAAAAACAATTAGTTAATATAATGAAATAGCCATCAGTGTTCAAATTTTCCCATTGTCTTCCTCACTATCAGAAGACTTAATTTGCTAAAATAGATTGACAGCAATAATGGGTTTTATTCAATGTCAGAGTTTAATAATAATTCAAGTGATAAATGTAAAAACAGACATAGAGATAGCATTCCTCTTTCTTGATGGTAGTGACATTCAAATGTATTTTCCTAATTATCCCTCCCTCCCCCGTCAACACACACATTTTGACTCAGGAATATAAGATTATAGATTGTACTAATCATATGTTTAGTCAATATAAGCAAAGAGAAAGAAGGAGAGAGAGAGAGAGGGCTATTGAGGTTGGTTGTTTCATAGCTATTACCCAGGAGTAAAGACATTATATGACTAGCTTCACCTCTCTAGGCAGCTAACCTCTCTAATAAAAAATATGCAAATTGACTGTCACTCCAACACACAAGATGGCTGCCCCCATGTGGTCAAAGATGGCTGCCCCCATGTGGACACAAGATGGCTGCCACAAGATGGCCAGCAGGGGAGGGCAGTTGGGAGGGACCAGGCTGCAGGGGAGGGCAGTTAGGGGCAATCAGGCTGGCAGGGGAGCAGTTAGGCATCAATCAGGCTTGCAGGGGAGTGGTTGGGGGGATCAGGCTGGCAGGCAGAAGCAGTTAGGGGCAATCAGGAAGGCAGGCAGGCGAGCAGTTGGGAGCCAGCAGTTCTGGATTGTGAGAGGGATGTCCGACTGCCCAGTAGGATCAGGCCTAAATGGGCAGTCAGACATCCCTCAAGGGGCCCCAGATCGGAGAGGGTGCAGGCTGGGCTAAGGGACAACCCCCCCATGCATGAATTTCATGCACCAGGCCTCTAGTTTTCCATAAACTCAATATATAAAAACAGTTCCATATATATCTAGGCAGACTAGATATATTCTTAAAAAAACAACAACAAAAAGAGTTCTGGTGAAGGCTAACTTTTCCCAAAGAGGAAAATCATAATTAGGTTACAGGTTGCTGTTAATTATTATTTTTTCTGTTGATATAGGATTTCCAAATAAAATTGGTGGATTATTTCCTTAAGTCATATAACATTTATTGATATCTCTTCCCTTTCTCTTTTCTCTCCTTGCAATTGTAGGGGAGTATTTTTGTTACCTCACAGCATGTGTCTTTGGCAAGAGGATTAATGTAGTCTGACCACCTTTAAGAACTAACAGGTCAGGGAAAGCTTTTTACCTCCCCCTCAACTGCCTAAAATAATTTACATTAAGAGGCTGGTCCTCAAGAGTAGTCAATCACTAGAGATATTTACAAAAAATATGGGCTAGGTGTGGTAGGGGGAACTGGGGCAGGGCTTGGAGACCAAAGTCCTCTCTCCATGGCATAGCAAACATTTGTTTACCCAAATCCATGTGAACTGCCTTTCTTCCCTCTGGCTTCTGTGACTTCTCCTTAGTTTGGAAAGACATGTAACAGCCTGACTGTATGGGGGTTTCACATTCATTTAAATATATTTCTAGAAGTGGGATCACTGGGTCAAATGGCAGTTCCATTTTGAATTTTTTGAGGAAACTCTCAAAAAACTCTCCAGTACTTGCCTTTTGTTGACTTGTTGATGGTAGCCAATCTGTCAGGTGTGAGATGATACTTCATTGTCATTTTAATTTGCATCTCTCTGATGATTAGTGACTGAGCATTTTTTCATGTGTGTTGAATGTCTATATGTCCTCTTTAGAGAAGTGTCTGTTTAGGTCTTTTGCCCACTTTTTAATTGGACTGTCTTCCTTCAATTAAGTTGTGTGAGTTCTTGATATGTTTTGGAAATTAACCTCCTGGCAAATATGTTCTCCCATACAGAGGGCAACCTTTTCATTTTGTTGATGGTTTCCTTTGCTGTGAAGAAACTTTTTATTTTGATTAGGAATATATCCTAAGATTCTTGAAACACAAATCAGAAAGAATATATGCACCCCTATGTTTGTTGCAGTGCTATTTACTATAACTAAGATCTGGAAACAGCCCAAGTGCTCATCATTAGATGAGTGGATAAAAAGTATGTGGTACATTTATACAATGGAATACTATGCAGCTGTAAAAATGAAGGATTCTTTGAGACAGCATGGAGGGACCTGGAGAGTATTATGCTAAGCAAAATAAGGCAGTCAGAGAAAGACAAGTATCACATGATCTCCCTCATATGTGGAATCTAATAAACAAAATAAACTGAGGAACAAAATAGATCTGAGACATAGTAGCATGGAACAGACTGAGGAATCTCAAAAAGAAGTGTGGGTAGGGGGTAAGTAAAGGGGTGTGGGAAAAGATTAACCAAAGAATTTATATAAATATTAGAGGCCCTGTGCACAGAGTTGTGCCCCGGTGGGGTCCCTTGGCCTGGCCTGAGCCCTCTCTCAATCCGGGACCCCTTGATGGATGTTGGGCTGCTGGTTTCTGCCTGATCCCTGCAGGCCAGGCTGAGGGACCCCACCGGTGCACAAATCTGTGTACTGGGCCTCTAGTATGCATATAAGATCTTTGGTTAATCTCTTCCCGCCCTTCCCCTTACCCCCTTCCCTCTGAGATTCATCAGGCTGTTCCATGTTTCCATGCCTGTGTGTTGAACATTTGCCCCCTGGTGGTCAGTGCATGTCATAGCTACCGGTCAAACAGTGGAATGGCCAAATGGTCGCTTAGGCTTTTATATATATAAATATGCATAACCCATGGACACAGACAATAGTATGATGAAGGCCTGGGGGATGGGTATAGAGTAGAGGGGGTCAATGGGGAAAGTATCTGTAATACTTTCAATAATAAAGATAAATTTTAAAAAAACATCCCCAACTACACCTCCTGACGGCCTGGTTTCCCCCAACTGCACCCCCCACCAGCTTGGTCACCCCCAACTGCCCCTGTGCCAGCCTGGTCACCCTACACAGCCTGCTGCTCGGTTGTCCGTCTGGTTGTTTCAATCGTGATGGCCCTTGTCTTTTTATATATTAGGATAATATTTGTATAAGAAGAAATCCATACTTATCTAATGGTTACTTTGAGATAAATATAAGAAAGGGAGGATAAAATGCTGGATTATTTTACTTCAACTATCTGTTTTCAAAATAATGAGTTTGCATATTAAACATTTTCTGAATGTAGCCCTTGAAGATTATATTTTATTTACTTTTTGTTATTTAGTTTTTGCTTTGTTTATTTTAAGTGTTATTATGAACTCATGGAATTAAAATATCCACTGCTGTTATTTTTCCTGGTGATGCTCAAATTCCCTCAACCTGAACTTTTGGGAGCCTTTTTAAGTTGACTTTTAAAGCGTATGCCAGACATGACAGCGTTTTTGAGACTTTATTTTCTGGTTCATGATATATTCTAGGATCTTTTCTTGCCTGAGATGTGGAAGTTGAAATTACACCAAGGAGCCCAAGTACTTTTAAGTGGAAAATGTCTTTTGTTAACTGTAATGTGGGCAAGAGGATGAATATTCCTAGTTTTGGCTATTTTTTTCTAAATCTTCTTATTGTCAGAACAAGGAAATGTGTGCGTGTATGTGTGTGTGTGTGTGTGTGTGTGTGTGTGTGTGTGTGTGTGTGATTATATACGCGCACATGTGCGTGCATGCAGGGAGAGAGTGAAAGAGAAATAGCAATCAGTTGCCCCTCCACACAGACCCTGACCAGGGATCAAACCCACAACCTGGGTATGTGCCCTGGCTGGGAATTGCACCACCACCTTTTGGTGCTCAGGATGAAGCACAGTGGCCAGGGCTGTTTTTGTTTGTTTGTTTGTTTTGTTTTAAGGAAGAAATTATATATTGAGTTTTCTCAAATGCTACGGACAGGCCCAGTAAAATGAAACCTAAAAATGTCTCACCTTGGTAAGAAAAGTCACACTGGGATAGTGGGGAAAAAACCTGATTTAATAGGGATAAAAGAGAATTGAAAACATAACTATAGCCAACTGTTTCTGAGTTATTATTCTTTTCTTTTTTTATATGTCTGCTTCCTATGGTCTGCCTGGAGTAATATTCAATATCTTTTTAAGTCCCATTCCACTGTCTTTGGGAAATAAATAATCATAAAGTAAACTCTATTAAAAAGAACACAAATTACAAACACTGAAGATAATTTAATGTTCTAGTAAGTGATTTTTCCTTATTTCTTTGTCTACAGTTTAAAAATGTGTCATTGGAGAATAACTTGAAAGGTCAAAATTTGCACATGTTATGGCTTCCAGGTGTTATAGACTTAAAAGGTTTTAAATCATTCACTGTGAATATACCCAAGAATTTCTGGGAAAAGACCAAGATATGGCATTAGAAACTGATATATAGCTTTGGCTAAAATCCAAGTCAATAGTTTCTTATATCATAGGAAAATGTGTAAGTCAATAGTACAGTAATGCAAAATGTGCTGTCATGTCTTGAGATAATTTTTGTATGTATTCAATATTATGATTCATATAATAGTTGAGAGTTCTTAAACTCGCACAGTTAGGTATTGTGTCAAAAAAATCTCTCTCTATATATATAGAAAAGCCTAAGTGACTGGATGACCAGACGACTGGACAACCGGACGACAGGTTGGTAGCTATGATGTGCACTAATCACCAGGGGGCAGATGTTCAACGCAGGAGCTGCCCCCTGGTGGTCAGTGTGCTCCCACTGTGGGAGCACTGATCAGCTGACAGATGGGTGCCAGATGCCATGGGCTCACGGCTGGTGAATGCAGCTGCAGCGGCACAAGCCTCTCCCGTGGATGCTCCCAATGCATGCCTGAGCAGCAGCGGAGGCAGGTGCAGCAGGGCCAGGAATAGTGGGAGCATTGCGGTGTCCAGCCTGGACTCAGGCTCCTCCCCGGCTGCCTGCCGCTTCCTGCAGTACTTCGTGCTGTGCGGGATCAACACGGGCAGTGGGCTGGAGCCCAACAAGCTGGCAGGTAAGGCCAGGCTGCAGCAGTACGGAGAACCACTGATCCCCACAGGCCAGGCCAAGGGGCCTCTAGTATAATTATAAATGCCTTGTAAAATATGAAGATGGTAGACATATCCTTTATTAATCTTGTGGCTGGGTTTTTAACTTATTAAAATTATTTAATGACCTTCACCAAAAGAAAATTAATGGACACAAAAATGTGTGGTATATTTTAGATTATATATGTTTGGAAATATAATTTTATGTAAACTTTAGTACTCTTGAAAATTATAATAAATTATCATAATAAAAAGCATAATGAGAAAATGTCACTTGGCCAGCAGTACTCTATTTCCCTATTACCCATCACTGTATACAGAGTGATCAGTGTATCACTCCAATGTGAAAATAAATTTCTGCTGTTTTCATAATATTATTTTCTGAGTTAACAAGGTCTTCATGCTTTTAATCTTCAGTATTGGGAATAGAAGAGTTTACAAAGCAAGTGTGACCTCGAGCATATATTTTTGCAAACATCTACTGATAGAATTTACTAAGATCCAAATGAGGGTATTTTAAGTACTGACCTGAGTAGTGATCTAGAAATGCTTATTTAGGATATACTATTATGTCTCATTTTTTATTGTAAATAAATATGCAATTTAAGAGTTAATGATGGTACTTGATAAATTCAGGGCTTCTGAGTTACTGCAACTGCATATGCTAGAGGTCCTGCATTGTATACAGTATTTGCTAATCATTATTAAAACTTGGTACAGGGTAAGAATTGTTTTGTCTGGCTATTTGGTCTTTGTGATGACACAAATGCAATAAAAGAAAATATATTTCTGATTCTTACTCTGTGTGTAGTCTGCTCTCTTGGTCAGATATTTCAGCCTTTATAGACCAGTTACCATTGTATTATATTTTGGTCTTCAGATCCATTTTTCCAACTTCCCAGGATAGCCATAATTCTGTTATTAACTTATTAGTTTATAACTTACTAGGGGCTGAGTGCACAAATTCATGCACCTTGAAAAGAACTGTGGGCCGCAAGGCGGCATTGGGCACAGGTGCAGGTCTTGGCCCATCCTCTGCACCCCCTCCTGGCCCCTCCCGCCTCAGCCCCCAACTGCTATCTGCTGGCAGCCCTGCTCCCGCCGCTGCCACTCCCATACATTGATGGTGCTGGCCCCTCTCATACCCACTGGCACAGAGTGATTGGGGTGGGCGCCATCAGTGGTTGCAAGCCGCAGCTGCTGTCCCAATCACCCTCAGGAGCAGGGGGTGGTGGAGAAGCCCTCAGGGGCTATTGGAGCCAGTAGCCGCTGCTCATACACGCTGATGGTGCCGAGCGATTGGTACCAGCACAGGACTCTGGCAGCAGATGCAAGTGGCGGCTCTGGCGCCAGCACTGGATATGAGAGGCAGCTGCCGGCCCTGATTGTCCTGAGGGGTGATCAGGGCCAGTGCTAGGTGCCAGCAGTGGATTCAAGTGGCAGCTCCAGCGCCAGCAGTGGGAGCAAGCAGAGTTGGTGCCAGCATAAGGTGTGAGTGTCAGGCAGGACTGCGGCACGGGAGCAAAGAATTTTCAGAGACTCGCCCTGATGACAGCAACCGGTGCCTCACCTTGGTCTGGCGTCCCCGCTCCCCTGCTCCACCATCCCACCGTGGCTGACTCCTACCATGTTCCGCTCTCTGCCACCTGCTGCTGACACCCGCCATGTTCCAAGTGCATCCCCTGGTGGTCAGCGCACATCAGAGTGACCAATTGTTCAGTTGTTCCGGTTGTTCTGCTGTTCAGTCTATTTGCATATTAGCCATTTATTATATAGGACTCGAGGCCCAGTGCATGATTAAATCATGCATGTGTAGGGTCCCCTAGGCCTAACCTGCCATCCAGGCCATATCCACTGCCCCGCAAAGCCTAGCACACTCAGCGGACACTGCTAGCAGCCTGCTCCCCACTTTTGATGGCAGGGGGTCCGTTGGTGCTGGAGCGGACACACAGCTCCCTGCTTTCGATCGTGTGGGAGCTGGCTGTCTGTCCACTGGTGCACCAGGCCTCGCGCCGGAGGCTTTTGAAAGGCCTGGTGCTGGAGCGGAGAGACAGCCAGCTCCCCTGCTCTCGCTCCCTGCTTTTGATGGTCCGCAGCAAGACGTGGGCTCACTGCCCCAGAGGCCCCTTCTGTGCCGCAGCACAGCCATGGCGCAGACGCTGAGCTCGCGCTGCCGCTGGTGACGCGAGCTCAGCATCCGGCGGCCCAATCAGCCACCCCAGCCATCCCGGGTCCCGCCCCCATGCGCCTCCTGGCCAATCGTGGGCATAGCAAAGGTATGGTCAATTTGCATATTTGTCTATTATGAGGTAGGATTAGTTAACTATATCCCATTACAATTCTATCATGGCTGATAAATCAGTTGTCATTTTGCAATTGCTAAAACATGACCAATATTTTAGATTTCATCAAAAGCACGACAGTCTATTTTTTTAAATAAAACCTAGATGACATATTTTAGAACTATTCAAACTGAAATGCTGAGTAGACTTGCTTTCCTATAAATCGTATTCAAGGGCAAGAAGCCCATTTCCCCTACTCCCATCATAGAAGCTGAATGTCTTCTTGTCTATTACAATGAATTTCTGAGCTAGTCTCAGGTCTCAAGGACACTATTTTCAAGGTATCTGACAACCATAGGAGTGTGAATACTTTAGAACCAAGGGATCTTTCCTTTAGTTCACTGATTCTAGGGACTAGATACACCCCCTTTAATAATATGCAGCAGCAAAGGTAAATGTCATTTAAATTTAACATTTCTGTTCATATTTCCAGAGCCTAAACTGTTGTTCACTGCTCTGTTCCCAGTGTCTAAAAGAACCTGGTAGAGAGAAAATTCATATACAAGTAAAATAATAAATGACTATTTAATGATATATTCAAACCTCTTAACAAGGGGTGAGACATATCCATAACATAAATTTCAAAATTACCATGCTAAGTTTCTCAACTGGGATACTGATTATGAGCTAGGACATACTAAACAGTAGAAAAAGTTAGAAATATATTATCTAGGTCATTTATTTCTGATAAATGATATTTGATATCTCTCCCATATTATTATAACAGAATAAAGTGTTATCAGGAAAATTGGGGTGTCATATTCCCCACTGAGTGCTTGGGGTAGATTCCCTGCAATATCTCCAGAAAATTAAGTTGATGACACTCTCATGGGAGGATGAGTGATTTTTATTTGCGTGGAATTACATCACTGGATTTCCAAAGTTCCATTCCAGTCACAGAAGTGTATCTGGGGTTTCAATAAAGCTAAAAGCAAAGCCAATGTCCCTAGTTTCTGTTCCATGTGGCACCTGGTCCAGTTCAGCATCAGGCTGGTTACAGTCCATTAGATCATTGTGTATAGGGTGAACTCAGAGAAGCAGGAGCAAGAGAGCCCTGCAAGCCAGGAATCAAGCACAACACCCAAAAGCAATGAAGAGAGGGAAGTCTTTTGTTTAGGGAATTAAATATCCCATAATTCCTGTTCTTGCAGTGGCTACCCCCATTTTGGCCAATACCTAGTCCCAAGTGTGACTGACAAACAAATACCTTCCTGACTTCACCCCAACTTTATTGTGCATGCATTTATTCTCTTCCTTGTCCAGTCCCTTTCCCCAGTGATTTGCAGGGGACAGATCTGTGGCTCCCTGGGGAGTGTAAAGCTTTAATTTCCTGGGGAAGCTGCCCAAATAACATGCCTATGATATTTGGCCTTTCCTTTGCTCCCTTTGTGTTAATAATAACTATGTGAATTACAATGTTATCAAAAGCAATAGCCCAAGATTTTACTAGATAGATTGCAAACTCATGAATCACTGTTTAGGCTTCCTTTACTATCAAGGAATGTCTGTTCAGTTTCTAAAAATTAAAAATTGCATACTGCTTTCAATAGCTATATCCTCCAGAGGGTTTTAAGAATACCCTTCTCTGCTCAGTTTTATTTTTATTTTGCTACTTTCATTAATTAAATCAACTATTTATACAGCCTTTTCTTCCCCTAACTACGTCTCTCACACCACATCCACTTGCAAAATAATAGGCCACACTTAAATTGAAACAAATTTCATAGGTAGTATCATACCAAGCTTTTCTATCAAGTTTTCTTACTGGCATATCAACTATGATAATTTCCAATGTGGTCTAAAAAATTCTTCTTTTCCTCCTCACTTTTATGATATAGCAGTCTCATCTTGTGGTCATATAAAGGATACACTTTTAAAGAGCATTATGATTTGAATATGAAAAACGATGTAGCAATAAGCTTTAGTCTCATATTTTTCCATTCTAATCACTGTTTCCTTCATGAATCTGAATAACACATATGCATATGAATAAAAAGCTTTCACACAAAAGTTACAGCCCTTGTATCAGAGCCTACTACTAGCTAAGTTATATGGTTTTTTCTAAGAGCACAGAGGCAGAACAATTTTTATGACAACTAATTGGTTATCACTATCTATATAATAAAAGCCTAAGCGACCATTATGGCAGAACGACCAGAACGACCGGTCACTAAGATGTACATTGACCACCAGGGGGCAGACGCTCAATGCAGGAGCTGCCCCCTGGTGGTCAGTGGCTCCCACAGGGGGAGCACTGCTCAGACAGAAGCCAGGCTCATGGCTGGGAGCCTCTCCCGCCTCCACAGCAGCACTAAGGAGCAGCTAGCTGAGCGGTAAGGAGCAGTGAGTAGGTGGGCAGTGAGGAGCGAGGGATCCCAGACTGTGAGAGGGTGCAGGCCAGGCTGAAGGACCCTCTGCCTCCAGTGCACGATTTCGTGCACCCGGCCTCTAGTAATATATAAATGAATTGCGTCATTTTCAAGTTTGTCAGCTCTATTGCCACTAGTTAGAGTAAGTTTCAGGAGCTTGAGACTACTGTAATATGCAATGAATATCAATGGAGAAGGCAATAATATTAATACATTTTTTATTGTTTATAGGCAAAATGTATTCCTTTTACTCATTTCATTAAGCCACCACCAATATTTTAGATATGAATAATTCTACCAAAGTAATAAAATAAGTATTTTGGTTACCTCTGTTCTTTTCTTTTTCCTTTTTTTCTTGTTATTTTATGTGGAAAGTAAAATATCCTTCAAAACCAAAACCTCAGTTAAGAGTTATCTAAATTACAACACAAATACTGACCTATTAATAGTTTTCTACCTATACAAGATGACTGTTCAAAAACCATGGAAGTAATTTATCACATTGACTTTTTGTTAACTGGTCGGTAAATGTTATCATCCCATAACTTTTAAATGCGCTTAAATATTTGCACACAATAGAGTTAGTCTTAGATTTAAGGCACTTAGTTTTTTTTTTTTTTTAAAAAAAACATGTCCAGGAGACTGTATAGTTTCTGATTGCAGTAGAGTGAAATTTAAAAATAATATCTGGATCAAAAAAGGGAATATTTAGATATGAAAACTCTTACATTTATTATTTTTGGTATTATTATCATTGCAGTTGTTATGTTCAGTGATAAAATCAGTACTGAATAACCAGTATGTCAAATTTATCATTTTATTAATATGCACAAATGAAAGAATTAATATTTTTTCCTTGTAAAATTACTTTGGAATTAATCTTATAATATTCTTATTTCAATATATTCTCCTTCACCCAAAACTATGCCCAAATTTTCCGAAGAAAGAAAATCTAAATAATCATATAGTATATTTTTATATACATTTAGGAAATGAGTATTCCCTAATTTACAAAGAAGTCCTGGAGACTGGATGTTGTAAATTCTTCTGAGATTTGACAAAACAAAGTTTCATTTTTTTTTTTTTGCCTCAGTATGGGTTTTTATTGTATCTAACCAACAAAATGAGCCAAATTACTTTTCATTTTAATCTCATAATGTTTAAAACTTAGAGAGTAGTATTTGTTTAAAACAAATATCTACTCACTTGTCTAATCTCCCACTAAACGTAGTCGTTTAGTGGGAGATTAGACAAGTGAGTAGATATTTGATGTCAGAAAACTCAAGGGTTTAAGACTAAAGCTAAGATAACATAATAAGTGGAGAAAATAACAAATGATATCAACTTTCTGTCCTGGACTATGTTCTAATAAACAGTATTCAATAGCATATTTTTAAAAAACTGAACACTAAGTGCAAGTTGGATTTATTTCTTGAGTGAGAGGATACTTCAACATATGAAAATTGATCAGTCTATTACACCACATTAACAGACTGAAGGGGAAAAACACACATATGATCATTGCCATGATGCAGAAAAAACATTTGACAAAACCCATTAACATTTCATGACAAACACACAAAAAAACTAAGAATGGAAGGAAACAACCTCAATGTAATAAAAACCATATATAAAAAACCCACACTGAACTTTGTACTCAACAGTTAAATATGAAATATGAAAATCTTTTCCACGTAGATTAGGAGCAAGGCAAAGAGACCTGCTTTTACTACTTCTATTTATTTCCAGCCAGAGAAATTTTGCAAGAAAAAGATAAAAGGTAACCAAAATGGAAAAGAAGTAAAATTATCTCCGTTACAAAGTCAACCCACAAAAGTGAGTTGGATAATTTGAAAATAAAATTTTGGATAATCTGATACAAAGTCAACCCACAAAAGTGAGTTGGATAATTTGAAAATAAAATTTTGGATAATCTGAAAATAAAATTACAAAATCAATTGCATTTAAAATAATATCCAAAAGAATTAATACTTATTAGGAATTAACTTAGGCAAGAAGAAGGTGAAAGTCTTGTACAATGAAAACTATAAAACATTGCAGAAAGAAATGAAAAAAGACATAAATAAATGAAGACTTATTGCCCATCAACAGGACAATGGATAAATTAATTTTGCTGCATTCACAGAGTGGAAAATTATACAGTGATGAAGTAGAACAAATTACAGCTACATATAATATAATGAATAACTTTCACATTCATAATATCGAGTGAAAGAATTAGGACAAGTTCCTTCTGTAGGATTTCATTTTATATAAATATTTAATTTATGTAATTATAGAGAAAAACAAAGGAGTGACATGTAGTTAGGACCACAATTAGTCTTGGGAGAAGAGGGAAGTTTGTAATTTGAAATGTGCAAATTCTAGGCTCCTGAGGCATAGGCAAAGTTTTATGTCATGCTTAGTTGATGGTTACATGGGTACAGATTTTTTTTTCTTCATTTAAATTCTTTATTGTTTAAAGTATTGCATATGTCTCCTTTTCCCCCCCATTGACCTCTCCCCAGCTGCTCCCACCCCCCAGCACATGCCCTCACCCCCTACTGTCTATGCCCATTGGTTATGCTTATATGCATGCATACAAGTCCTTTGGTTGATCTCTTACACCCACCCCCATCCTCCTCTGACTTCCCTATGAGGTTTGACAGTTTTAAAGAAAATGTTAAACTCTAAGTTTTCTTTTCTTTATATAATTTTTATGTACGTGTTATTTTTTCACACTTAAAAGCCAACTTAATAAAAGTGATATTAAAAATAGAGTAAAAAGCAAAAAAATATAAGAGAAAAGCTTAGAAATAGAACAGATTAAATATATAATAAGAGCTCCAGAATGATAACAATAAAAGAAGGGAGAGATTAAAGATTATCTATTCCTATTAAAGTTACAAGTCTTTCAGTCAAATTGCCAATCACAAAACGAGTCTAGTCCCAGCACCTGCCTTGGTACAGGGCTTCTTAAGAAGAAAACAGAAATCAGCCCAAGAACGTGCAGGCACTAATGGATAGTGAGAGGCTGAAAAAGAAGTATCACCACAACACACAAACATTCTTTCTGGTTACCTATAGTAATAGAAGATTAAGAAATTCTTGGTTATTCAGGGAGGTGAGAGGTGGTCAGAGGGACCTGCTGAGATTAAATGACAGTACCAATCAAGCAATAATTTTTAAGTTCTCACTTCTTTTATTCCATCTTTGGATAGATCAAAATCTTGGGATAGGTGACGCGGATAAATATTAAACAACACTGAGTTTGTAGTTGAAATTTTTTGTATTGAATGAGAATGAGGTTGGTGGTTAGGACACTTCTAGATGATTTTATGAGATGATATCTGGCACAAGGTAAATTTTTTAAAATATAATTTTGTTGAAATAGCTACATTGATGACATGGTTATAAAGAATAGGAAAATATGCCACCCAAAACATACCATCCTGTCTGGCATAAGGATTAATTTGAGTTTAAGACACCTGAGATTCAGCAAATGCAGAGACATTCTCTAAACTCCCTTTATCTGCCAAAAAACAAATCCTCAAAAAACAAAACACAAAACCCCCAAAAACTCAACTTTCATAAATCCAACCCCCCTCAGAATTTTATCAACCAGAGAAGATTGACTCCTATCACAGGAAAGATGAAAAATTGGTACCAAACCAAGAGAGATTATCACAAACTATCATATTTCCAATCTGTTATCATAAGAACCCATTTTTCTTTCTTAACAATCATTGCTCTCTCATATATAGCTTTCTCCCAGTCCCTTTCTTCTATTAAAAATTAATAAAGTTGTGTACATTTCTCCTATTAATTTGTTGTTAGTTTAATTCACCGGCCACTCAGCTACTAAACCTAAGAAGATTGAGGAAAAGTTTTTCCTTTCTACAGTTAAGATCTCTAAAAATTTGTAGTTAAGATCTCTAAAAATTTGTAAACAACCAAACAAAAAAAAATGAGTAAAACATTAATATCAGTAAGTGATAAACCATTGGTATGAAAACTTTGCATATAAATTTTGTTTGTATTTGTAATTTTTTCTGAATAATTCTGCAAAAATAGACAGTACATTTTGTATTACTTTCGCTTTATGAAATAATGATAGTTTAATCTAATTGTTTAGTTGTAATGATTAATTATTCCACAAAATAGGAATTTTATAGTATTTATGGAAATTTAGTTTTATCTGGCTTATGCTAAATCATTTTTTAAAATTGTGATTGAATTAACCATATGCTAAAAGCCTTAAATAACACACTAATTTTATGACAATATTGTTTGTTCTGGAGGCCTCTGATAATTAAACACAAGAGGCAGCTTTGAAGAAAGAGGACTGCCTAGTTAAACTTCTATTAACATTAAACATAGCAAATGTCACCCGAGTCCTGGCAGTAATTTAGTCCATTTTCACTAGTGAGTATTAATACCCTGAATACAACTTTAAACAATGGCAGTTGAGCATTTCAAATCTGAATTTGTCTCTGTCTATTCTAAATTCCAAAATTTCCCTTGTCTACACCAATTTTTCCTTCACTTTATATTCAATCAATCTTTTAAAATTGATTGAGGTCAGTTATTTATGGGAAGCTTTACTATTTCCCCTTTATGTCATTTTGGACAAAAATCCTAGTGATTCTAATATAATACTGCATAAAATATATTTTAAATTTATTCCATAACCATTAACTTTTAGCTTTTTATTAATCTCTTTTAAAATAGTTCAATTCAGTGGGGATATTTAAATATTTTAAAATATCAGATCATTGATTAATATCATTTTTTAAGAGGTTAAAATTTCCATCTTAATGGCCTATAAAACAAAAGCTTGCAACACCACTCTATCAAAAAAGTCTTGCTAGGGGCAAACATTTTTTAAAAAGTCGTGTGCTGTGATTTTTTTGTCCCTTGATCTTTAAATTTTATTTCTCAACAGTGTTTTGAGGCAGAGCTTTTAAAATTGTGCACAATTCTTCCATAGCAGTGGCATGGTATATTCAATATATACCTAGGATCCTGTAAAAGACTGCCTCAGAATATAGGTTTTGTAGGGTTCATTTTCAGTAAGATTGGTCTAACTTGCTGCTTGAAACTGACAATTCTGTGCCTAATTGAGCATGCAGTTACACTTGAACACATTCTACCATTTTTCTGTGAGTATCTTAGGCAGTATAAACCCCTAGGGCATTGAGCAGGATAGGAGCAATGTAAGGAAATCTGGCAAAAACTGGTATGTCTTCATTGAATTTCCATTCTAGTTATTACCCCCATTCTATATTTTCTGCCTTTTTTATATCAGTGTGTTATTAATAAAAAAGCAATAAAGTGAAGACTAATATAGCAAAATGATGTCTTCTATTTGCAGAATAAGTATTATTGAAGATTGATATCTTCCCATTTATTTTCTCATTGTTTAAACCTATAAGATGGACTCAGACATTGCATATAAAATTTGGTGAATTTTTCAGGCTCTTGAATATTATGTAGCAATAAAAGAATTGTTTCACATGAGTCTTCATTAAAGAATGGGAAGTTTTATTTCAGTTTTACTCCAGGACTCACAATCTGAATCTATATGTCATTTGACATTTAGGCTCATTTATTTAGTGTAAGTTGCAAAACCACAAAGCAGTTGATTATTCTCTTCAATCACTTTGATTAAATGTTTTAATTCACTGGAAGGAGGTTATAATAGCTATTAAACTCTTCCATACATATTTAGTTATTTTAAATTTAAAGAAAAGAACTGCTCATTAAACTTGCACATTTAATCACAAACAATACCCAACATGTCATGAAATGTCACTAAAATATATAATAACATAAAAATAATATAAATCCTCATGGATACAAAGAAAGAGGGGTGGGATGGAGAATAGATGGGAGATGTCAATACATTTTTGGAAGTTAGAGAGCAGATAGATAATTGGTAACTGGCTTATCACGGTAAGGAATACTTCAGTGCCCGCAGAAGGCAATAGCAAGGAGCAGCAGGCTGATTCTCTCTGTAGAATCCCAGAAAAGCTCAGCAATGAGTATTGCTAAAAACCTTAAAGGTGAGGACAACGTGTGCTTACCACATGGATCATAGCATGAGAATCTGTGGGGAAAAAAAGCAGCTAAAACACTGTCTCCACCACCTCTGCTACAAATTCATTGAGCTACTCCTTAAATACTGCTCATCCACCTGCCTTGAAAGTAAGTAAATTATTCCTTAATAATAATTTATCAAAATAAACTTAGAATGCAGGGAAATTAGGAGCAAAAATAGAAGTGTTTACAGGAGGGCCTTCATATTACATTGTGAGATTGTTCAGACTAATTTTAATCTTTGGCTACGAGCATATTAATCTAAGGCAGAAAAATTAGAGATTCTTCTGGGTAAATCAAGTCGAAGATAATTTACCACCTGCCAACACGTGAAAAAAAAAAAAGCAAAACTAAACCTTGAAGGGAATTTCAGACGTTACAGGATTTTCAAAGAGAAGGGCTACTCAGGGGGTGGTGAAACTTTTATTGTAAAGGACCAGATAGTAAAAATTTTAGATTTTGCAGTCTAAAAAGCAAAACAGAGGCTATCATACAGTTACTTATATAACACAAGATAAAAAAAATTCCCACAAAGTTAGAATCCTGTATAATTTTATTAACCAACGAAACCCTAATACATTTAATAAAAATCCAAATATAATAATAATTATATGTGCATACATGGGTGGAAAAAGTAGGTTAATAAAATATAATAATTAATGAGTAAAATAATAGTACAAGAATAAACTGTGTTTCTCATACTCACAACTATAAACCTACTTTTGCCAACCCCTATAGATACATAGTCTATATAATGAGAAGTGGAGCCATTTGAAAATAGAGCTAGGGTAGCTATTCCAGAGGAACTGCCTTACATGCTTTACTCCTGAAGCCTTTGGAAAGATTGAACTGGGCAAAATATCCTTTGGACTGAGCCAAACTAACATTGTATTCCAAACAACAGGAAAGCAGACCCCCTGACCACCAGGACTGAGGCTTATGAACATTCTTTAGAATTCTTATCACCATGGATAGCTAAAGAGCAAGTTCGCTTATTTGCATCTATAGAAATTCTTTCCTTAGCTTATTAGCACCAGTAGAAATCCCTTCCTTATGTAAGTGTAATTATTTTTCTTCCCTTTCTCAAAAAGCCCCTGTCTTCACCCCATAATCAGAACACAATTTGGATTTCTGCCTGATCTCAAATAAGTGCTTGTTGCCTTTCACTTTGGCTATTGTTTTTAGGTTAACAATATTTTTGTAATGCTTGTCTAATGATGAAAAGAATGGAATTCATTTAGGGGGGGGGATATTTT
Organism: Cnephaeus nilssonii; assembly: GCF_951640355.1. Classification (NCBI taxonomy): domain Eukaryota; kingdom Metazoa; phylum Chordata; class Mammalia; order Chiroptera; family Vespertilionidae; genus Cnephaeus; species Cnephaeus nilssonii. The sequence continues at coordinate 20,039,842 of NC_137089.1, forward strand.
CTATCATTCAAATCTACTGCAAAAGTCCATCTTATACTAATATGTAAATGCCATTTTATGTATTTCATTTTGAAAATGTTATTTTACACAAATAGATACTGCCAATTAATGATATCAATCTACAAGCATATCAAAAGATCTTTAGAACTTTTATTTTGAAATAATTACATATTTACAAGAAGTTACAAAAAGAGTAGAGAGAGCTCCTGTGTACCTTTATCCCATATTCTTCCTGTAGTAACATTTTACTTAACTAAGCACCATGTAGGAAACCTGAGACTTGACACAGATACATTGAACAGATGCTCATATATCACCAGTGTTACATGCATTCACTTGTGTGTATGTGTGTTTATCTGTGTTGTTCTATACAATTTCATCATCTGTATAGATTTGTGCAGCCACCTACACAATCAAGATACAGAACTGTTCCTTCACTTTACAGTACCCCTTATTTCCCTTCACCTCCCCTTGTCAACTCCTGCTAATCTCTAATCCATTCTCTATAAATGTGTCATGTAAAGAATGCTACACAAATGGAATTGTAGATGAAAATAAGGAGTTCTATGAAAAGTAACCTCACAGGGTGATCTGATTATAAATTCCTAGTGGGCAGGCCAATGGAATATTATTCAGCCATGAAAAAGAAGGAAATCCTTTCATTTGTATCAACATGGATGGATCCACTTTAAGAGCATTATGTTGAATTAAATAAGTCAGACAGTTAAAGACAAATACAATGCGATTTCACTTATATGTGGAACCTAACATGCTAACTCACTGAAGCAGAGAGTAGAACAGTGGTTGTGAGCAGATTGAGGGGGAATGGGAGATGATTATTAACAAGTACACACCTCCAGTTATGAGAGGAATAAGTTCTACATATGTAATGTATAGCATGATGACTATAGTACTGTATTGTGTACTTAAAATTTGCTATGAGAGTAAATTATAAATTATCTCATTATAGCAATAACAACAAAATGGTAACTAGGTGAAGGATATGTTATCTAACATTATTGTGTTAAACATTTCACAGTATATACATGTTTCAAATCATCACATTGTACACCTTGAAGTTATACAGTGTCATATATCAATTATATCTAAATAAATCTGGAAAAAAAGAAAAGTATTAAAAGATATAATCATTTCAATGTTATAGAAATCAAGATCTGCTCAGGAAAAGGATCTTCCCATTGATAAAGGAAACCCATTGGGATTAGGGTAATTTAAATGAACAGAGATTGTCTGATTTACATAGATTGAATCAAAATATAGAGTTGTATGGACCAATCCATTTCTGTATCCATACTTTTTCCATCACATACCATCAAAATAAACCAACTGTCATTAAAACAAAACAAAAAACAATAACAGTTAAGCATTATTGCCACTGATGAGAAGTCCTAGCTTTCTAATGCAAATTTCACTAACAATTTAATACTTGAATTAATGCTTAGTTTGATTCCATAAGTGTAGCAATACTGAATGATTGATGAAGCATGGATCTATCAGAAAGCTTTTAGGACACAAAGGATGCAACTACTTGAAGAGGAAGGATTGGAAAAAAAAGTGTGAAGAAACAGTTTACAGAAAGTAAAGACAGTCACTGTTAGAAGTGTAGATTTTAGAAAAGAAATGGGGCTCTTCTGTATTTCAGGTGAAGAAAAGGAAATGTGAAATTTTAGAGATATTTTAAGAAAGAGATTAAGAAATTTGAGAAATGATAATCAGTGCCTATCATAAACATGGCCCTCAATGCATATTTTACTGAGTTATTCCAATAGTAAGTTCTATACATTTCAAGAAGTCAGTCAAATAATTAAGAATTATGAATAATTACTATTTTTAATAATTATGTTTTTTAAATACATATATTGGAACATAGATGCACATTCTATATGGTGTGTTTTCATCATGTAATTACTAGCATGTCCATGGTCAATTAGGCTTTAGTTGGTGACCCAAGGCCTCATTGTTTGCCTTTTAGCAGCTACATAATTTTTACTTTGTAACTAATAGATGAGGAACAGCATGTTTGTGACTTTCTTCTCTGCATATAAAATGCAAAATTTGATTTCATAATATTAAAAATAAATTTTATTGACCTTATATAGTGAATATTAATCACTTGTGTGCAGCTCTTGGCATCCAAAATTTAAGATCCAGTGAAGTGACTTACACTGTCATGGTGTTATTAATTAGTCCATTCGCTCACTCATTATTCATCATGGCCCGAAGCAGTTTTGATTCTCAACTGCTCTCCCATAGCTGACTAGTTTGGCTAATTGGGGCATGAACTAACTCCTTAAATTATTTTAAATTTGTTTTTGAAGTAGGACAGTGGGTTGGCTTTAATATATCTTTTCCAAATATTCTCAAATCAAAGAACAAGGCTACATCTACCTGATTTATGCCTTGTCTCTTGTTCTCTAAGCACTATTTAGAGCTGTGTTTTAAAGTCTGAAGAATACCCTTTCATGTCTTTATGTGTCTAACTAGAGGCCCAGCACAAGAAATCATGTGCAGGTTGGGTCTCTAGGCCTTGCTTGAGATCAGGCCCATCTTCTGCTCGCTTGCCAGTCCCCAGTCCCGCCCCGCCGCCACCCCCTGGTTTGCCGTGGTTCCCCGATCACAGCATGGCTCTGGTTCCCCGGAGCCTGCAGACCAGGGGGGAGACCAAGAGGTCAGCCGTTTTGCCAGTCCCGCCCCGCTGCCACTCACTTTGGTTTGCCATGGTTTCCCGAATGCCATGCTGCGATCGGAGCCTGTAATCTGGGGGAGGGACCAAGAGGTTGGTCATTCCACACGCTCACCAGTCCTGCCACACCATCACTCATTTTGTTTTGCTGTGGTTCCCCGTTCACCATGCTGTGATGGGAGCCTGGAGGCTGAGGGGGGGAGGGGATGGACCAAGAGGTGGTCAATGCACCTCATGGTGACTGGTCATTACGCTTATGGTTGCTGGCCTTTTATTAGATAGGATTATTTTTCCATATACCAAATGTGGAGGTGGGATGGATGATATTTAAGGTATCTTAAACCTCCAATGTTTTATGATTCTAGCAACCTCAACATATCTATTATTTTTATACTACTATATTAAACAAACTTTGGGGGTGGAGGAGTAGAAAATGACTTTCAATATTGCTATAGGAACTCCAAGTCTTTTTATTTTACTCACAATTAAATCTTATGCTAATTTTATTAACAAACAGCAAAATTGTTATAGTTACATTTCTCTTAGATTCCTTAAGCATATTCTACATTGAAAGAGGTGCTGCTAAATAATCAATGTCCAAAGTAAAACAAGAAGAGGGATAAAAAAAAATTAAAGGAAATAAAAGCATCTATCAGCCAGTGATTACATATCATGAACTGGTTTTTTTATCTACTGAATAGATTATTATCATTCCATAGTAAAACCTGATGGATTTGCAATGGGGACCCCAATGAATGAGAGTAACATTTAGTGAACTGAATATTTTATTTTTTGCCTCTATCTAACAAGTGAGGAAATAAAAAGACAGTTTATGTTGTAAATTATCTGGAACTTGGAAGTCTACTATATATACCGGTTAATAATGCGGATTTTGTAATCAAAGAAAACACAATAATTTCAAGAGAAACATCAAAAGTGTTTTATTCAAAGTAATATCCATCGCTAGCTACACATTTCCCCCATCTTTCAGGTAATTTGTGGATACCGTCCCAATATAACTTTTCTTGTTTTGAGGAAAACCATTCAGAGACCCAATTCTCCACTTCTTTGTACGTTTTAAAGTGCTGCTCAGAAAATGCGTATGCCATTGATCAGAACAAGTGGTAATCTGAAGGAGCAAGGTCTGGTGAATACTGCGGGTGGGTTAATACTTCCCAGGCAAGATCTTTTAATGTGTCTTTAACTGGTTTTGAAGTGTGTGATGGTGCATCATAATGAAGCAAAATTACTTTGCCGTGTCTCCTGGCCCATTCTGGTCATGTTACAATCAAAGCATGGTTCAAATTGATTATTTGTTGTTGGTATCGATCAGTATTAAGGGTTTCACCTGGTTTTAGAAGCTCATAATACACCACACCTTCCTGATCCCACCAAACGCAAAGCATTGTCTTCTTTCCAAAGCTATTTGGCCTTGCAGTCAATGTTGATGGTTGACCTGGATCAACCCATGATTTTGTGCATTTGGGATTCTCAAAATAAATCTATTTTTCATCACTAGTCACAATTCGATGCAAAAAATACTTTCTTTCATGCCGTTGAAGCAACATTTTACTGATGACTTTTCAGTTTTCTGTCTTTCGTTCAGTTGATGTGGCACCCATTTTCCTTCCTTTAAAATCTTTCCCATTGCTTGTAAATGATCAGAAATTGTTTGCTGAGCAACGTTTAATCTTTCTGCAAGTTGTTTTTGAGTTTGATATGCATCTTAATCCAATAATGCTTGTAATTGTTGGTCTTCAAACTTTTCCGGTTTACCTGGACGTTCTTTGTCTTTCACATTGAAATCATCACTTTTAAAGCGTTTAAACCAGTGTTCACAAGTATCTTGAGATGGTACATGTTCATCATAAGCTTCCCGCAGTATACAATAACTTTTTCTTCAAAATAAAGTAACGAATTAAAACTTCCCACAGATGCCTTTTTGGCACGAAATTTGACATTTTTAAGCGTAAAAATATCTATGATGTTAACACCTTCAGAAAATTTGACATATGAAGTTTTGAAGCTTGTTGTCAATACAACAAAATAGCATACATATCAAGTCGCATATATACCAACATATGTGTAACTCCATCTATTGGAAAAAATCCGCATTATTAACCGGTACACCTGGTATGTTGTTGAATATCACAGGTTCTGTTCCATGAAAAACAAAATACTTTGTTGCAAGGCAGTTTGCAATTAGGACTTTCTTATCACCAAGAGCAGACACAAACCCAAGCTCTAAAACATTATTGCAACAATGACAAAAACATAAAAATATTGTGTGTGTTGACTCTTGTAGAGTCCATAGATATTATTAAAACACTAGAGGCCCATTGCATGAAATCTGTGCAAGGGGCTTGGCCCTCACAACCGCAGCTGTCTCGTCCCTCGCAGCTCCAGCTTCTAGTGAATAAAGAAATGCAGGTAGAGAAACTGTAATATGGCTTAATCTTGGAATTACTGTTATTTAAAATGTATATGTGCAAAATACATGTTTCTCCAATTTTAATGCAACTCAGCCTAACAAGATAATATCTGTAATTTATTTATTGAAATGTGTATTTAAAAATATTTTTTGATTAGTGAATTGAAGCTACTACACTAAAGGACGACTCCTAGAAGTAGATAAACTTATAAAAAGTTATATTTTTATTAATTGCTTCTTAAAACCCTATTTAATTGATCCATGTGATCCCATTTGTTTGAGCGCTAACAATTTTAGGAAAATAGTATGAAAAGTAAGTCACACTGAAAAAAATAAATAGTATGAAAAGTAAGTCACATTGAAAAAAATAAAGCCTTCAGCATTTTAGTGATTTCTGACTGATTTGTAAAAAAATAGTATACAATGGTTAGAAATGTTTTAAAGGTTTGATAAAAAAAACCCCCCCACACACAAAAACAAAACACACACACACATACACACACACACACACACACACACACAAAACCCCACAGTCCTTGACTTTTAGAAGTTGACTTGATGCTCACATCTGGTCCTCAATGTTACAAATTTATCTAACTCTTTCAGCTAAGCCATATTATTCTCCTGTTGAAGATAATATCACCAAGCATTTACTTCAGACAAGGGTACTCACTATATAACCCAAAAGCACCAATCATCTCCCTTTCTCGCTAAGTGAATAACTGTTGGTTTTTTATATTTTCTATTTTGGCTTTACCCTTCTAGTTTATTGTGCTAACAGATAAGAATTATAGACTCTCTGTTGAGCACAACCTAGTTAGCACGGTTGTTGATTTCAATACTCCTGTTTTAGTAGTTATAAGTACTTCATTGCTGTTTTAACTAGCATTGTATAAATAACTTATGGGGTTGAATATTTTGCTATCTGGACTAATTTTCTTTCCTCTGCTACAAATTTTCTGTTTGCTTTCTTATTTACATGAAATATGTCATTTTAAAATAGTTTACTTATCTTTTAAAATTGAATGAACATATGACATCAGTGAATACAACTCTATAGATTAAAAGTCCCTATGAGTTACTTGTTTAAAAAATTTAAACAATTATTTTATGTGCTTATGCCTTTTAAATACAGAAAAATATACTGTTTTCACAATTTAATAGTTTTTAATCAGTTATTAGTATAAACCAAGCATGTCAAACGAGGCATGCGGCCTGCCGGCCACGAGTTTGACATGCTTAGTGTAAACTGACAAGCTTGGTTTTCAAGAAAACCATGAACAGTATCAGTAACACTGGCTTACTATTGTCCAAAGTCAAATAATAGATATTTTTAGAAAATGGAACATAAAAATTTAATTTTTTAGGAAAAGAGTAGTTTTTAAAATAAACTCTTTCTAAAAATTGTGGAAGCAAGTTGTTGGTGTGTTTTACACTGCCTCACAATAGGAAACCAGTAGATTGCTACAGGAAATAAATTGAACATACAAAGATCTATTAAACCCTGAATAGTTTTTACAATTTTATTTAGCACAGGTATCTAATTATGAGTTATTATGAACACTTACAACATCCAATATCTTTCAGTGTTTTCTTCGAATTAATTAGGACAGTCATTAAAGATTATTAAGATCACAAGATGAAAGTGTTCTCAGTGAATTAATTCTTTTATATTATGCTTATTTATGAGTTCATTATTTGATTATTTGGAACACTTTTACTTCCAAGCAACATAATAGCAGAACACTGTTTAATACATGAAAAATGAACTTTAATCATTATATATAAAAGAAAAAAGGGTATAGTTTTCTCATATCATTGTTTCAAAGACAATTTACTGACTCTGAAGTGGAGATGCATGCTTCAATTGCTGTTGCCCAGACAGTAGATCAAGACCTTACTTAGTTTTCATTTTATATATGCACACTCACATTCAGTGTTGCTTGAAACATAATACTGGAGGCAATAATAAAGTGCTGTTTTAAGAAATGCTGCAGTAAAAGCACTATTGAGAACATTGAAATGTACTGAGAAACAAATTGGGCATCCATAATTTAAATTTAAATGTGACTTGGAAGAGTTGGGATCTCAATATGAAGGAGATATAGGAATAACTTAATTTACCTTAACTTTTTACATATGTCCCAGAGCAGCACATAGAAATTATAAAATAAGTCTAAAGTTATTTTTTTTCATATGATACCAAAAGCACAAGAAAACAAAAGCAAACATAAACAAGTGCCACAAATTAAAAGCATCTAACAGCAAAGAAAAAAATGAACCCACTGGAAAGGTAAATTATGGAATGAGAAAACATCTGCACATCATATATTTGATAAAGAGTTAATATTCAAACATATAAGGAACTTATCCAACTCAGTATTTAAGAAAAGAACAATTTGACTGAGAAATGAACAATTTGATTAAAAAATGAACAGAGGAATCTTTTCCCAAATAATACATTCAAATAGCCAAAAGGAACATGAAAAGTTGCTTGACATCACTAATCATCAGCAAAATATAAATCAAAATCACAATGAGGTATCAATTCACTACTTTTAATATGGCCGTTATAAAAAATATAAAAACAAATATCAGACTTTGTCAAGGATTTAGAGAAAAAAGAACCCCTGTACACATTTGTGGAAATGTAAATTGCAGCAGCCTCTCTGGAATATAGTATGAATGCTCCTCAAAAAAAGAAAAAAATAGAATACCATATGATAGATTCATCTCACTTTTGGACATATATCTTAAGGAAATAAAATCACTACCTCAAAGATGTATCTAAATTTTCATGTTTATTGCAGAATTATTCACAATAGTCAAAACAAGGAAACACCCCAATGTCCAGAGATGGATGAATGAATAAAGATAAACAGAGATAGATATAAAATTCAACTATAATAAAGAAGAAAATCCTCCTATTTGTGACAACAGAGATGGACCTTGCAGGCATTAGACTGAAATAAGTCATTAGAGAAAGACAGATACTATGTGAGTTTACTTATATGTGGAATCTAAAAAAATACAAAGGGTGGGGAGAATCATTGATTTGCTGCCTCCTGCACACCTACTGGCGATCCAGCCCACAACATGGGTATGTGCCCTGACCTGGAATCAAATTGGTGACCTCTTGGTGTAAGGGATGGCACTAAATCCACTGAACCACACCAACTAGGCAAGGAATGTTTCAATATAAATAAAGTATTGACTAAGAATATTCATTTCAATGTCTGAAAACAATGCAGATAAACTTTAAAAACCTCTGAATAAATAATATCTACTTTTTAGTGTTCTGTATTATTACTGTTCCTATATTTTCTATAATTTTCTTCTTAAATTTTTGAAAATATTAATGGTGACTTTAACATAGCTTGAATTTTATCCTGAAAAATTATGATTTAATAATTAAAAAGTGAAAATTTATCAAGAATAAATGAAGCCTGGAGGAAGTTCCCTGAGTTTAGTAGATTGTATAAAAGTATAACATTATTCATATCTCACACACAAAAAATACAGGTCAGAAATATACCACATCCATCCATAAATTCAGGATGAAGAAGAGTGAGCTGGAAAAAGGACTGTAATTCAATTCAAAATGTCATGATATTTTCAAATTGTGGAAAATGATCGCTGACAGGAAATACTGGACACTGTTACAAGATGAGGGTGTCTCTTTAAGCTTTTGCTATCACTTCCAGGCTACTTCTGCCTCTGGCATGACTGCCTCTTTGCCCTTTGGTTAGAAGATTCAATAGCTTCACACAAACTGAATAACTTTTTATCTCTCAGAATATCTTTTTTTCATGCCTTTCAGATTTCCCACCAGCTGTGAGCCTACATTGGGAAATTAGAATTTTGTGTGTCCCTAAACATTGATGATAAAATTGTCTTTATAATGATTTCTGGCATACCATTTAAAAAAACCCAACTATTTATTGTTCAAAACAATTAAGCAGCTCTCTTGAAGATGCTTGGCAAAAGTGGCAAGAAAATACAGCTAAGATCTAAATAAGATATTCTCAGTAATCTCCCCTTTTCAGTTGGCTGTTGAAATTCAGATGTAGATAATGCAAGTTTTGAGTTTTAGGTCATGTTACAAGTAATTTTTTTTTCAATAGCCTTCCATGTACCAAACACTATCATATATTATACATAAATGATAGAAAGATAGAAATGGAGACAAAAATTGTCAGTTTGACATACGTATTATAACAGCCCTAACAAACTAATATAATACACATAAACAAATTCTATCTCTTGGAAAATATATATAAGGAATATCATGACAGCATTTATTTATGAGTATGTAAAATCTTAAGAGTTCCCTCTTTTAAATTAACTTTTAAATTATGAGAGTCTTGTACACTATGGACTGCTCAGTCTTTTCTCTCCTGTATACCATATGTGCCTATTCTCATCCCTTCGCCTGAAAATGGCAGGGCTGTTCTTCTCTATTGAGATGGATACTCATCTAGAAAAGAGTATGGAGGCAGGATGACAAATCAGCCCTGAAGCCATCTGTGGTCGCTGGATGGACTCCTACCCAGATTTTGGTTCAGATAGTAATACTGATGAGGCCACATATATGCTAAGAAGATATTAAGGTTTGCATGTTTGCTTATTTACAGAATGATGCTTTATGGAAAAAGAATGCATCTCAAATTGATCTGAAAGTGACGTGCAAATGCAAGGAAATAAGAGTGGTTTGTGTCTCTAGGGTTGAGGGCCAGGTTGAGAGTTGCTATGTAGAAGCATAGTCTTTTATGGTTTGAATCGCCTGCTGGCATCAAAGGAGGGAATACCCAGACTTTCTTATTAGGGACAGAGGGAGGGATGAGGCTTAAAAACTGACAGTAATCAAACAGCAAAAAATGGAGTCTGACTCATTACAATGATAGAAGGAAGGAGCTAGAAAATATATTAGCATCACTCTTTCCATAGCTTCCCTAGCCTTCTGACATTATTATATATATTTTAAGGGAAATAAATGCTTTCTGATTTATGAGCAATACCATGTTTACCAGTAAAGGAAAGTATCCTGGTTGGGAGAAATATGCTGCAGCTTTAGTAAAGAAAGTAAAAGTATCATGGGTTCCTCAGAAGAGAAGAAACCATTTACAGAAACTAATTCAAGCTGAAAATTATAAGTTGAGAGAAATTATACTTTTGAAAGAAAAGTTATCATTAGTTTAAATTGCTTGAGGCACAGAACACTGAAATAATATTTAATACACGGGTTTCTTGGGACTTAAAATTTCTATTATAGAATATCAGCAACCAAGGTGACACATTTATTGCATTTAAGTATAGAGGAGGCAAATTTCTTATGGAATTTCTAAAGTGTTTTATTATATTAAATGTTAAATAATTGAGACACTAAGAAATGTGTGCCATACAGTTAATAAGCAGCTTGCTTTTTTTATTAGCTAAAATTTAATGGGAAAATCACTCCAAATTGTGAAGGGAAAATGACACAGAAATCAACTTAAATTATATTCCCAATATATTGGTATATATGAAAATCCCATGAAAAGAAAATGTTTTAATAAAACAACCTAATTCCCACCTTGAAGCAAAAAGTAATAAACCATGTCTGGATTCACATTTATTTTAATATATTTTTCCTAGCTTTGATGAGATATAATCGACAATAAGATTGTTTCAGGTGTACAATCAAGTGATTTTATATATGTAAATATTATGAATAATTACTATAAGAAGGTGAGCTAACACTGCCATCACCTCAGAGTTACAATTAGTTATACTTTGTATGTGTTGAGAATTTTAAAAATCTACTTTTAGCAACTTTTAAATACATGATATAATATTACTAACTATAGTAACCATGCTGTACATTATATTCCAGAACTTATTTTCTTATAACTCAAGTTTGTACTCTTTGACCATATTTATCCATTTTCTTACTCCCAACCTCTACCTCTGGCAACCACTAATCTGTTCTCTGTTTTTTTTTGAGTTTTTCTTTTTAAAATTCCACATATAGGTGATAAGAGACTCATACAACTCAATAACAGCAACAAAAAGAATAATCCAGTTAAGAAAATGGGCAAAGGACCTGAATAGACATTTTTCCAAAGAAGATATCCAAATGGTCAACAGGTTCATGAAAAGATGCTCAATATCATTAATATTCAGGGGAATGCAAGTAAAAACCACACAATGAGATCAACTCACACCTGTTAGAATGGCTATCATCAAAAAGACAAGAGATAAGTGTTGACAAGAATGTGGGAAAAAGGGAACCCTGTGCATTATTGGCAGTAATGTAAACAGTACAGTCCCTATGGAAAACAGTATGAAGTTTCCATTAAACTATTAAACTAAAAAGCTTCTGCACAACAAAAGAAAGCTTCAACAAAATGAAAAAGAACCCTATTGTATGGAAGAACATATTCACCAATGATACATTGGATAAGGAGTTAATTTCCAAAATCTATAAAGAACTCATACAACTCAACACCAGGAAAACAAACAATTCAATTAAAAAATCAGCAAAAAAACCTGAATAGACACTTCCCCAAAGAGAACATCCAGATGGACAATAGACATATGAAAAGATGTACAAGGTCACTAATCATCAGAAAAATGCAAACTAAAAATACAATGAAGTATCACCTCAAACCTGCCAGAATGACTACTACCAATAAGTCAACAAACAACAAGTGCATGTGAGGATATGGAGAAAAGGGAAACCTAGTGCACTGCTATTGCAATGCAGAGTGGTGCAGCCACTGTGGAAAACAGTGAGTTTCCTCAAAAAACTAAAAAGGGCACTGCTATTTGACCCAGGGATCCCACTTCCGGGAACATATCCTAAGAATCCTAAAACACCAATTAGAAAGAATATATGCACCCCCATGTTCATAGCAGCATTATTTACAATAGCTAAGATCTGGAAATAGCCCAAGTGCCCATTAGTAGATGAGTGGATAAAATAAAGCTGTAGAAAGAAGGATCTCAGACCCATTGGGACAACATGGAGATTATTGGGCTGGGAGAAATAATCCAGAAAGACAAATATCACATGATTTCACTTTTATGTGGAATCTAATGAACAAAATAAACTGATGAAGAAAATAGGTCCAGAGAGAGGCATGGATGCATGGAATAGACCGACAGATCACATTGGGGTGGAAGGTGAGGACAGGAAGAGATCATCCGAAGAACAGATATGCATATATCCATTGCCCATGGACACAGACAATGATGTGGTAAAGGCCTGGGGTGGGGCAGGGACTGGGTGGAGGGGAGCAGATGGGTTAACTGGGGAGCTTCTATAATACTGTCAATAATTTAAAAAAAATTAAACTTCATATAATCTCTTTCTAAAAAACTAGGACACATTTTTAAAAATTCAATTACTAAGAAAGAAAACAGCTTCTAAATAATTTTTAATTTGTTTGTATACTTCAAACTTTTAAAACATAAGATTACTTCATAAATAAATAAAGCAAACTAAAAAACTGATTGATAAAAAGTGAAGTCAATAAATAAAGGAGGAATTTCTTTAGTAGAAAGAAAAGTTTACAGGTCAAAAAAAGTTCATGCTCCAAAAGAATCAGAGAAAGAGGACAAGTAAAGTCAGTAACTCCTTGCTGCATAAGAAACCATCCTAACAATAGCCTCAAACAATAACTACTTACTTTTTTTCTCACAAATATATGGTTTGACTGAATGGTTCTTATATTGGTCTTGCCTGGGCTCACTCCTGTGGCTACATTCATCACATGAGGGTACTCCTTTGGCAAAACTGTCAGAGCCTAGTTTTCCTGAAGAAAGTAGAAAATGAGACAAGGGTTTGTGGGTACCTGGTTTATTTTAAGAATTCATTCCAGGGAGTAAGAAAGGGGTTGAGAATAGTGAAAGAGAGATGCAGGAAAAGTAAAAACAATTTGTATTTTTAATCTGGTTCACTGTGGGCAGCTTTTTCTCTATATCACTAAAAGCCTCCGAGGAGCCAAGAAAATGCAGCTCAGAAATGTCCAGGAAAGGGACACAAGATTGATGTCCACAGAATGAGACATCCTTTCCACGTTTTTATTGACATGCTCCTCTGATGAAGCCACCATTTGGTTAGTATTCGCATGGGGGAAAATGTCTACTTTCCCCAATCCCAACCCCACAGAGATGTCTATCCACAGACTTCTGCTTTGGACCCTCATTGTCACCAATTTTCCAATCACATTCCTTCCAATTTTCTTACCATGTAGCCAAATCATTGGCCACATTCAATAAAATCTCTATATAATCACACCTCTGGCCATTTCTCTTTCCAAGAAAAATGAACAATCAGATTCACTGCTCAAACAGGCTACAGTGCCACAGCTGTCTGTTTTTGGGTGGTGTCTGCAAACTCTGCATCCCTCTAAGGACCAGTCACCACTTTCCTCCTCCACAGTAAACAGATCTTGTGTCCTTGAGCTTGAAGTTCAAAAGCACTTCTCAGCTTCCTCCTAACCTCCTGTTGAGTGGGGAAGACTGAAAGTGGTATTTTCTTTCCTCCACTGCAGAGCTCTGGGAAATTAGTTTACTTTGAGTGCAGGCAGAGAAACAAAAGCTCTGGGCGGATGTACTTTCCATGAACATATTCAACATGGGTCAATTTTCTCCTCTTGCTGGAAGCATGGCGGGAGTTTCTATATAATGAGAAACAAGAAAAGCTCCTGGAGGAAAACCCTAATATGCTGACACCCACGACTGGGTCCTTAGGAGTTAACTCTCAAGCTATTCCACACCAAGCCAACCGTTTGGCAACTACCATTTAAATTTTATTTTCCTTTCTGCTCCCACATCATCTGCTCCTGGTATGCTGTGATTTTCTGTATTTGCTTGTCTCTGCAGTTGTAAGGTTGTCAGTATCTCATGTAACCTCAATTCTTTATGTACCTAAAAAGAGCTGTTGGTTGTCAATTTGCTCAGCTTTTCTCTTGATTGAAGAATGAAAGTGATGCCTTTCAAGTTCTCTGTACTAGTATGTGGTAGCAGAAACAGGAAGTCCAGAATGTGTATAGTTAAATGAAGGGTTCCATAATATTAAAATTGTTAGAAAATTTAATATATTTAAGGAATCAAAATCTAATCAGAATCTGCCATTGGAAATGATTTCAATGGTAAACATCACATCCAGCCCTGTTATGATAGGTTGACAGAGGTGTTTATTCAATTGCTTAGCATATAAGGAACCCTGCCCAAAGCAATGAGACAATCATTTTTAATTTTCCTCAGTCTAACATCTATTATCATCACAGCAGGTGTCATATAGCACTTTTTTCCCCTATGGTCTTGTTTTGGTATGATAAAGTGTAAATTTAGCTAATACGAATCTGCCAACTATTAAGAACTAAGCCTGTGCCCCATTTCTTGCTTCCAGGCAAGAGTATTTATAAACTTTGAATATTTATTGCATACAAGACAATAAATTCCAGTTTACTCATCTTTAGCCAAGGTATATTACAGTTATAAGGTGAGAGTGAGAATTAAGACTTCACTGTGTGTGTGTGTGTGTGTGTGTGTGTGGGTGTGTGTGTGTGAGAGAGAGAGAGAGAGAGAGAGAGAGAGAGAGAGAGAGAGAGAGAGAGAGAGAGAACCAAACCAGTTGAATCAGAATGCTAATAGTGCTAGTGAATAACCATTCTTTATAAAAATAATCTTTAATAGATAACTCTATTACACAGAGAGGGTAGAGAACATCTACTTATAGTTTAAGGTCTGCCACATGAAATAGTCTTAGTTAATCAAAGCTCTCAGACCATCAAGCCTCAGAGGGAAGGTAGGGGAGGGTGGGGGTAAGGGAGAGAGATCAACCAAAGGACTTGTATGCATGCATATAAGCCTAAGCAATGGACAGACACCAGTGGGGTGAGGGCATGAGTTAGGGGATGGGGGGGCTAGCGGGGGATAAGGACATATATGTAATACCTTAATCAATAAAGAAAAAAAAGAACTCAAAAGTGTGTAAATTTATAGACATTTTCCAAAATGTCATTATGTATGAGACTTTTAAGTATCAGCCTAAATTTTCATAATGTAATTTATATTTTTCTAATGTGTTGTTTTGTAGTACGGACATGTGATCACAAATTAAGAAAATTCAAGAGAATATCTGTGACACTATTTTTAGCAAACTAGCCGAGAGTCTGCTCAAAGTCTCAAGTCTTCTAACAATTGGTGCTTTAACAATTAGGTCATAATTATTTATAATTAGCATAGTCAATGTTAGTATATAAATTATTTTATTAAAATAACTTTATAAGACCTTGGATGGCTCGTAGCCTTTGAATTTCAAATAATTTAAAGCTTTTGGTCTATAAATATTTCCCACTGGTTCATTTAACATGATCGCTGAACGCATAATAATCTGGCCACTCAGTGTGTGTGTGTATATATATACTACTCATCTTTAGCCAAGGTATATTACAGTTATAATGTGAGTGTGAGAATTCAGACTTCACTGAGAGAGAGAGAGAGAGAAAGAGAGAGAGAGAGGGAGAGAGAGAGAGAGAGAGGGAGGAAGAGAGAGAGAGAGGGAGGAAGAGAGAGAGAAAGAGAAAACCAAATTTGTTCATGGATGGGGTCCGGCCAGCCTGGTCACGGGGAGGGGACATGGGCAGTTGGCCAGCCTGCCTGCTGGTCGAACTCCTGGTTGAGGGGACAATTTGCATATTAGCCTTTTATTATATAGGAAATACACTGAGTGGCCAGATTATTATGCGTTCAGAGATCATAATAATATGGCCACTCAGTGTATATAAAAGTCTAAGCAACCGGAACAGTGGAATAACGGAACGACTGGAACAACAGATTGCTATGACGTGCACTGACCACCAGGGGGCAGACACTCAATGCACTAGCTGCCCCTTGGTGGTCAGTGAGCTCCCACAGTGGGAGCACTGCTCAGCCAGAAGCTGGGCTCACGGCTGAAGAGTGCAGTGGAGGTGGCGGGAGCCGCTCCTGCCTCCGCGGCAGTGCTAAGGAGCAGTGAGCCAAGCAGTAAGGAGCAAGTAGGCGGGTGGTTAGGAGAGAGCAGTGAGTGGTTAGGAGTGAGGGGTCCCCGATTGCGAGAGGGATGTCTGACTTCCGGATGTCCAACTGCAGGGATCCGGCCCAGACCAGCAGTCAGACACTCCCTGAGGGGTCCCGGATTGTGAGAGGGTGCAGGCCGGGCTGAGGGACCCTCCCCCCCCAGCCCCCACCCAAGCATGATTTCGTGCATCGGGCTTCTAGTTAACATATAATCTTGCTTGTCAGAATGAATAGTGTTTTTGGTTTTTGTCGTTTTTTTTACTTCTCTCTTCTCATTTTCTCCACAATCATATATAAAGAGATAAGAAAAAAGGATGGTGATTTTATTGAAAACTGTCTAATGCATATGCAAATATGTTTAAATTGAACCTTTGATTGACCATTTTAATAAATCCAGTAAAGTTAATAACCTAAGCTGGCCCTGACCGGTTTGGCTCAGTGGATAGAGCGTCGGCCTTTGGACTGAAGGGTCCCAGGTTCGATTCCAGTCAAGGGCATGTACCTTGGTTGCGGGCACATCCCCAGTAGGGGGTGTGCAAGAGGCAGCTGATCGATGTTTCTCTCTCATCGATGTTTCTAACTCTCTATCCCTCTCCCTTCCTCTCTGTAAAAAATCAATAAAATATATTTAAAAAAAAATAACCTAAGCTGTCTGAACAATTTAGCTCCATGTAATATTTCCAGTAATAAGTTTGGCTGAACTTAGAGTAACATCTTAAATATTCTATTTTCCTAGAATTAGGGATAACATCAAATTACATAAGAATTACCTTTATTGTATATTTTAACATTCAGTTAATCTTTAACTTTTGGCACTTTTGACATCTTCATTCATTTCCTATTAAATAATTGGTAATGATATGTTACTTTTCAAATCGTTATCTATTAATTTCTTAATGCATAAGGCAGAAACCACATGGGTAGTGACTTTGAAAGGCAGTGGCAGAACTTGCTTTTAGGAAAATCAGATAAAGAGACAGAGACGTGAAAATTTAAAGTATTTTAAAGTGGATACAGATTCATGGATACAGAGAACAGACTGACAGCTGTCAGAGGGGAGAGGGTTGGGGACTGGGTAAGAAGGGTAAAAGAATTAAGCAAACAAAAGAAAAACAGAAAGACTCACGGACACAGACAACAGTATGGTGATTGCCAGAAGGAAGTGGGGGTGAGGGAGGTAGAAGAAGGAAAAAGGGGAATAAATGGTGATGGATGGAAGGAGACTTGACTTGGGGTGGTTAACACACAATATAATATACAGATGATGTATTGTAGAATTATACACCTAAACCTATATAATTTTATTAACCAATGCCACCCCAATAAATTGAATAAAAATAAAAGAAATAAAAAAGAAAATTTAAATTATTTACAAATTAAGTGTGGCTAATAAGATTATAAAATAATAGAAAATGTATTTATTTGTATTGACTTTTTAATTTAAATTCTTTATTGTTGACAGTATTATATATGTATCCTTTTTCCCCCCATTGAACTTTCCCTGGCCCCTCTCACCCCCCTACTGTCTGTGTCCATTGGTTATGCTTATATGTATGCATATAAGTCCTTTGGTTGATCTCTTACCTCACACCTTCCCCTGCCTTCCCTCTGAAGTTGGACGGTCTGTTCGATGTTTCTGTATCTCTGGATCTATTTTCATTCATCAGTTTATGTTGTTCATTATATTCTACAAATGAGTGAGATCATGTGATATTTATCCTTCTCTGACTGGCTTATTTATTTTAGTATAATGCTCTCCAGGTCCATCCATGCTGTTGTGAATGGCAAGAGTTATTTCTTTTTCACAGCAGTATAGTATTCCATTGTGTAGATGTACCACAATTTTTTAATCCACTCATCTGCTGATGAGCACTTAGGCTGTTTCCAAATCTTAGCTATTGTAAATTGTGCTGCTATGAACATAGGGTGCATATGTCCTTTCTCATTAGTGTTTCTGAGTTCCTGGAACATATTCCTAGAAGTTGGATTACTGGGTCAAATGGGGGTTCCATTTTTAATTTTTGAGGAAACTTTGTACTGTTTTCCATAATGGCTGCACCAATTTTCATTCCCACCAGAAATGTATGAGGGTTCCTTTTTCTCCACATCCTCACCAGCCCTTGTCATTTGTTGATTTGTTGATGATAGCCATTCTGAAAGGTGTGAGATGGTACCTCATGGTCATTTTGATTTGCATTTCTCTGATGATTAGTGACTTTGAGCATTTTTTTTTTTGTCTGTTGGCCTTCTGTATGTCCACTTTCAAGAAGTGTCTACTTAGGTCCTTTACCCATATTTTTATTGGATTGTTTATATTCCCTCTGTTAAGTTGTATGAGTTCTCTATACATTTTGGAGATTAAACCCTTCTTGGATGCCACATTGGCAAATATGTTCTCCCATGCAGTGGGCTTTCTTGTTATTTTGTTGATGATTTCTTTTTCTGTGCAGAGCTGTTTATTTTGATGTAGTCCCATTTGTTTATTTTCTCCTTAGTTTCCATTGTCCTAGCAGATGTGCCATTAAACATATTGCTACAAGATATGTCTGATATTTTGCTGCCTATGGATTCTTCTAAGATTTTTATGGTTTCCATCTTACAGTTAGATCTTTTATCCATTTTGAGTTTATTTTTGTGTATGGTGTAAGTTGGTAATCCAGTTTCATTTTTTTTTTGCATGTATCTGTCCAATTTTCCCTATACCATTTATTGAAGTGACTGTCTTAACTCCATTATATGCTCTTGTCTCCTTTGTCAAATATTAATTGAGCATAATGGCTTGGGTTGATTTCTGGGTTCTCTGTTATGTTCCATTGTGTATATGTCTGTTCTTGTGCCAGTACCAGGTCATTTTGAGAACAATGGCTTTGTAATATGGTTTTTACTTTTTTTAAAGACAAAGATTATATCAATTTCAGTTTCCTTATTGAGATGTTAGAACGTTATAGAATCCAAAATATTTCCCTAGAAAGTTTTATGTTCCAGATTCTAGAACATCAAATATATTGTATTGTTTATACATACATGTGTATTAGGGTTGGTTTAAAGTTGCACAATACACCTGGCAGCTATAATAAACGTAATTTTTATTACTTTTTGCAGACATTTACTTACAGATGCATAGGTGAAAATATGGTGACACAAATAAATTACAATAATTTCCTTTAAATACCAGTTTTCAGGAAACAATCTGAAGCAAGATTAATCTCTACTAAGATTATGAATACTAATAATATTCATAACATGTTATGTAAATTATAATAAAATGTATTAAACTCCCACTGTGATCAGATAGGAATATCATATTTCTACAGATGTAGTAACAGTTCAGCTGCTGGCATTACTTTTAGAGCAGACAAAAGTAAACTTTAACTAGATTTATAAAAAAGGAGATGAAAAATATGTAAACATTTTTTATAGTCTTAGCTAATTGTACATTGTTTCTAAACTTATTAAGGTATTTGTGAAGTTCTACTAACGTTATAGGAGATAATGCCACTGAGGTTAGTTTACCTACAACTTGTCCCTTTAGTGCAAAAGTTGTTTCTTTGAAAAGACTAAAAAATCAAGAAGCTTCTAAGCCAGGCTAACTAATATGAGGTTAGTGATACTTTTCTCTTCAACACTTTAAATATTTCACTCTACTCTTCTTGCTTGCAGGCTTACTGAGAAGCTGGATGTGATTCTTACCTTTGTTCTTCTATGAGTAAGATGTTCTTTGATGATATTTTTTCTTTATCTCTGATTTTTATGTATTTGGAAGTAATATGTCTAGGTGTAGTTTTTTTTGGCATTTTTTCTTCTTCTTGATATAACTTTAGTTTCCTGGATCTGTGGTGTGGTTGACATTGACTTGGGGAAAATTCTGTCTTTATTGTTTCAAGTATTTCTTCTGTTGTTTTTTTTTTCTCCTCTTTCTGGTTTTCTTATTTTATGTATGTTACACCTTTTGTAATTATTCCACAGTACTTGGATTATCTGCTTTTTCCCTCCAGTTTTTGTTTTGCTTTTTTTTCTTTGAAGTTTTTGATCTATCTCAGATTCTTTTCTCATCCGTGTATAGTATACTAATGAGCCCATCAAAGGCATTCTTTATTTCTGTCACGATGATTTTTATTGTTACCATTTCTTTTTGGTTCTTTTTTTATAATTTCCATCTATCTGCTTATATTGCCAATCTACTCTTGTGTGTTGTTTATTTTATCTGTTAGAGATCTTAGTTCCTCTTTTTGAAAGTATTGTTATTGAAATTATTTTTTAATAATCAAATTATTATCTTTGCTTATTCATTATTCAAATGACCATTTTATTTATGTATTCTTGCTTATATTTATAAATTCAATACGTATCTATTAAATACCTCTACCTTTTTTAGATATAGTGTAGTATGCAAAGGTAAAATTAAAATACTCAAACTTGAAAAAGTGATTATGACACACATTTTGTTATATTAAAAACTAATAAAAGCACACTAAGGATATAAAGAAAATTAAGTTTTCTAGAATTAATTATATAATTTAGTCATAATATCAAACCAATTTCTACATGAGAAAACTAGTAAACATAAATTTTCATTGCTTAGGAAACAGATACCGACTTTCCTTTGAGTTGAAAATACTGTTGGGCACAGTGAAACAGACATTAATTACTTAGGCAGATATTATCAAACCTTGAAGTTTTTAAATTAAGCAAGTTAATTTGCAATGGATGTGGTAATCAATGAGGCACATATTACATTATAAAATGCATAAAAAATTTCAGCTGGCATTTCAAAAATTTGATTGAAAAGGATGCTGTCTGCAAGAATATAATTCAGAAGTTGAAAGTAAAACCACATTTGAGATCATTATAGACAATCAACTTTGGGAGCAGTGGAAATAAATTTTAAGAGGCAAATATCTGTGATAATCTCAAGTAAACAAAGACCCACATATTAATAATACGTTGAATGTAGGCAATGGACAATAGTATATTATTAAATATTGTGCCACAATCACTATGATAAATATTTTATGAACATTTAATGCTATTTGCACTCATAATTACTATAACTTCCAATGGAATAGTACTGTTTTCTACATCTCATTTAATTGACAATTAATTTCTCTGTAAGATATTGGACAACTTATGTGTCATTAATTATTGAGATGATGAATTAAATTTAAATATATATAAGAAAAGTAAAGAAATGGGAATTGATATCCACTAAGTTTCTAAATGTCAAGTAGCTAACCAAGTGCTTTAAATTCATATTATTTAAAAGTCATCTGAGGTAAGTGTAATCATCTAGTTTACATAAGTGAGAAAGAGAAAGGCTTAACTTAAAGAAAATTCTAATAAAATATTTTATAACTCCAAATCCAGTTTTTTGTTTTTGTCATGAACATTCATAGTGTCTGCCTCTAATGTTCTATTTTAACCATTCAGTGATTCATGCAAGAGGAATGTACTTTATATGTCACTATAAGTAGCATGAATGGTTCAAAAATAAATAAATTAAAGGACAAAGATTAAATTTACTGGTGGAAAACATGAAAAA
The DNA here is from genome assembly GCF_951640355.1 of Cnephaeus nilssonii. Classification (NCBI taxonomy): domain Eukaryota; kingdom Metazoa; phylum Chordata; class Mammalia; order Chiroptera; family Vespertilionidae; genus Cnephaeus; species Cnephaeus nilssonii. The sequence goes on from NC_137089.1 coordinate 20,061,565, forward strand.
ATACCCAAGAAGGTTGTTTGTTGCCATTAGTGGAGAAAAGGACTCAACCATAGCCTTCTTTTAAAGAGAATCTATAGTTATTTGCAGTCACACAGTAAACACTGGTAATCTGCATATTTATCAGGCTTATACAGCTGTGAAATATGCTGCTAACAAGATGACAAACCTAATTGTCATTATCAGCATCCTCCCCAAAAAGGGCAATGGTTATATAAGTTGAAAATTTCAGCTTCAAGCAGGTCTTCAAGTGTACTTTTACTTTAGCAGCTCAGAAATTAGCTGGAGACTTAAAAATAATATGTTGGTGTTTATTTGGTGTGGATGGAAGCTACTCTAGAGTTATGGAAATGATGTTGTTTGTCTTTGTCACAGCCGCAGAATAAAAGTCGCCTCAATGTTCAAATTGTTATAGGCTCATTCTGATAGATAATGCAGTCTTATTTTACAATTTAAAACATCATGCAGAGATTTTACAAAAATAAAATTTTACTGCATCATTCAGCATACTCATGCCCATAATGAGGAATTTGAGTTGAATGTTATTGCTGTTAATCATCTTACCTACTGAGACAATGCCATGCCTTTTTTCACCCTGGAAAAACAGCATTCTGGGAGATTATCTATGGAAGAGCTTCTCTACTCTTTCTTTCCTAAGACAGATTAGTCTTTACTTCTCAGATTCTAGAAACAAGAGAAAATTCACCAAAAGGAGACTGAAAAAAATCAGCGAGGGTAATGTCTAACTACCATTAAAAATTACTTTCCTTGTTTTTGCAATATTTAAAAATTTTTCATTAAATTTATTGGGGTGACATGCTAATACAATTACATAGGTTTCAAGTGTACAATTCTATAGTACATCATCTCTATGTGTTCACCACCAAAGGCAAGTCCCCTTCCAGCACCATTTATCCACCTTTTACCCTCTTCTACCTCTCCCCATCACTCTTTCCCTCTAGTAATCACCATATTGTTGTCTGTGCCTATGAGTTGTTGATTTTTTATCTATTCCCTTCCCCTTTTTTACTCAGTCCCCCAACCCCCTGCCCCTCTGATAGCTGTTAGTCTGTTCTCTGTATCTATGAATCTGTTTCTATTTTGTTTGTTTGTTTTTTCATTAGATTCCACATATAAGAGAAATCAAAACATTACTGGTGGTTTTTTTTTAAGGAAATATGTTAAAAATTCCATTTGATGTCTGTCCTTTGGAATTCTAAAACTTACACAGATTATGTTCTAAAATGAATAAATTTAAAACATAGGTAAATTAAAGAATTCTTCTGATAATATGCTAGGAATTTCCAAAATATTGACATTTACGACAAAGTGATTATGTAAATCTGAGTGATGGCAAGTTAATTTATCTTTTATTTTTTACTATGACCAAACAGAACCCTGATAAACTTCAATTCACTTAATAATGTGAATAGAGGAACAAAAAAAATTTAGGTTATTACCATTCTTAATTTAGGTAGGTCATTCAAATGTGAAAACAAAGTAATAATAAATATAAAAAATATGATGGAAGTTTATATATGACAAAATATTTCAAAATTCCACATAGTAGTATGAAAATTCACATATTTCTAAGATACTCTTAAAAATAATTAATTTTAAAAACCTAAGTAGAGAAATGAAAGGATTTGGGCAAGCAATTTTCAAAAGTAAAGGTGAAATAATAATGAGTAATTAAGCATTCATCTTTCCACTCTTTTCTCAGTCTAGCAATTAACCTGTCTACTCAGCATACATTTACTGAGCCTCCAGTATATTTTAGGTAATAAACATAAAAACATCTTTATCCTCATTTATTATGAATAAAATAAAAATTTAAAAGAACAATTACACAACATATAATAAATTTCTATAATAAAGTGAAAGTATAATAAGATAATTAAGTTGATCACTTAACCAGATTTCAAAAAATAAAGGAGGTCACATGGACATTTGAAAAATAAATTGGTACAACCTCTCACATTTTCTGTAAACTTAAAGAAGCATGTTTTCAGCTACATTTATATAAGTTTTCCACAGCTCAATTTAATCCTCCATATTGTCACCTTTTCCAACTTGTGTCTTAATACTGTTTTTTTTCTGTTTTTATTTATTATTTTTTAAAATTTATCTTTATTGTTGATAGTATTACAGATGTTCCCTTGTTCATCAGATTCTACATATGAGTGAGATCATCTGATACTTATCTTTCTTTCACTGGCTTAGTGCACTTAGCATAATACCCACCAGGTCCATCCATGCTGTTGCAAATGGTAAGTGTTCCTTTTTTTTACTGCTGCATAGTATTCCATTGTATGATAAATGTCTATTGTTAAATAAAGACCCATAGGCAAGAAACAATTAAATTGTCAGACTGAAACTATTCTACGTAATTCTCTAACTAGCCATCACAGGCTAGATCAGCTCAGTTGGAAAATGCTTCTTATTGGCTCTGTCTCATAGGTAGACATCTCATGAAGTTGAAATATAATTCTAGGTCAAATAATCTTGCTCTTGCTAGATTATTATCCTGGCTACTTAATAGGAAAAGTTTCCCTATGATAATGCCATAATTATGCCTTAAAAAATAAACACATGAATCAATATCTTTTATGAATAAAAAGGCTAAAATGTTATCCTTTGGTTTGTTCAGCTTAGCCAAGATCTAAACATATTTACATTAAGTCCTTAAGCAGAAACTTTAATAAAGTCTATAGAATTATGTTTATACTTCTATTGTCAACAAATTTTTGTTTTTTATGTGTACTTGTGTTTAATTAATGCCCGTTTTCTTAATTATGTGTATTAGCATATGAGAATATTTGCTAAGACTTGTTTCCTACTGTGAAAAGATATTTTTGAAAATTTCAAAGAAAATTCTATTTATACATCAATTCAAGGGACAGTAATTTTCTCTGGCAAAACTGATGCTTATATTTTAGAGTTGATAAAAGTAAGCTACAAAGTAAAAGGTAGCTCATTTCAGATTTGTTCCAAGTAAAGAAACAAATTTGAAATACTTAAGCAAGAAAATGAAACTTAACTTGGGAAGTTTGCCAAGCTAAATATAAGATAACTAGAGGCCCAGCGCACACGAAATCGCCACTTGATAGCTTGCTCCCTGCCCTCCGCGCTAGCAGCTCTCTGCAGCTAGTAGCTCTCTGCAGCTAGTAGCTCGCAAGAGCTGCTGCTCGTTTAGTTGTGATGCCGTTACAGCATTACAACCACAGACCTTTTATGATATAGGTATTCTGATTTTCAATAAAAATGAAGGGGAATGTGGCCTTGAGTTCCGAATGTTGTCTTTCAGTTTCTTCCTCTTGGAAGCCTAATGTCAAAATGTTACCCCCCTTCACCTTCCTCAGGTGTGCAAACAGTTTGATTTCTGTGAGCATATGGTAAAAGATGACATGTCATATTTAAATAACCATGGTTTAAGAAATATTCAGAAGAAACTAGAATCCCTTACTCCCAATTTCAAATCATAAGAGCATAAGTCACTATCATTATTTTGAGCACGTTTACCTCTGTTATCATAAACCATGACCAGAGAGTGTGGTAGACCAAGTAGTAAAAGCATAATGGTTTCCACCTAGTCCTGCGACAGGGCAGTTTTCAGAGAAAAGGGATTATTTTAGCCTCTCACTTACTGCTTTCTGACTTCTACTTTCTTTGTATAATGACATGAAAATACTAAATACTGAGAAAATGGCATACATAAAGGTTTCTTTTTTAAATACAAGATATTTAGGGTGAGTTTTGCTTTTGCTTTCATTATGTTTTCTGTATTATAAACATAACATTAATTCTGAGTGAGAGGTGAGTGGAGAGGAACAAGGGAGGCTGAAGAAAATGGGGAAGAGGATCCATAAGAAGTTAGAAAAGTCCATTTGACACTGCCTGTTGAACGGCTTTATCTTGGGTGATATGTAAGCCTTCCACAGGCCATTTTAAATCCTGTTTTTAGCACAAATAGTTTTGATTTAAATGCTCAGGGAATATGTATATCCTATTATCCTTAAATTATGATGAAGACAGGTGGCAAAATGAATAATTAGGTATGGTTTGGGAATTTATTTTCCCATAACATTTCAACTAGAGCACAGCAAATCTTGCAGAGAGTACAAAATAGAAAGTTAATACTCTACAATTTTTTCCTATTTTCATTTTTCTCCCTCACACGTACATTCTCATTATGCTGGTATTTTTTAAACCCCCACTAAGAAGAGGGAAGCTACTCTGCACAGTTAACAGCACACAAACACACAAAGGTTAAAAAATGCAACCTCAAAAATGCAAAGTCTTAAACTTTATTTTAGAACACAAGCAAACATTTTAGCTACTCTTTAATCAATTCCACATTAATGCAGTCATCTGTGGACAGTGATAACCAGTCTGATTGGAGCCAATGTTGACACATTTATAAATATACCTGCCTAGATTAGAAGATAAATATGCTCACATTATTCCTAGCTCATTTGTCTATATTTATAAATGAACAAGCATATTGCAACCTATATACATACATACATACATACATACATACATTTTTGTCTATTTTTGAGATTATAAATTATCTGTTTCTTTCTATGCTGTATGGTCAGATGACCTATTCATATTGTCATGGCTGAAAAAGAGTGCTATAGGTCTATGTCCCTTTCATCATGTGTCTGTGGACCTATGTCTCCATTCATTAATAAATTCATTGTGGAGGTCCAATGTTTTACTCTAATAATATATAGGTATGATATTCAGAAAGCTTTTAAATAAAATTAAGGATCTACTACATGACACTGATATTATCAAAGTTAAAAAGAAGTTAAAATATTTTGGGGCTTAGTTACTCCCTTCCTCTGGGGAATATGACTTTTAGAAGTCTATATTGCCCATTAAATATTCATGAATTTATGTGAATATTATGTGAATATTCTAGTTCCTAAAATCTTATTTTGATCTCTTAATCTTTCTAAAAATATAAGGCTTTTTTTTGTGCAGATCTCATATATTATTCTGAAAACTTGTGATTTCAAGGAATTGACTTTCTCCTTTTGTTGCTTTTGTATGTTGCTATGCAACTTAAAAAATACTATGCTATGATTTCCCTCATGTGGGATATAAAACTGAAAGCAACTAATAAACAAAACAAACAAACAAAAACTCATAAACACAGACTAGAGGGAAGAGGGGGTGAGGAGGTAGTAAAGGATAAAGGTGCAAATATATGGAAACTAAAGATTTGACTTTGGGTGGTAGGCACACAATACAATATACAGATGATGTGTCATAGACCTGTACACTTGAAACCTATATAATCTTATGAACCAATGTCACCCCAGTAAATTAATTTAAAATGGATGTCATAATTGAGTTTAATATTTTATGATTTATAACTCATTTTAAACTTTGCTTCCCATCTACACACACACACACACACACACAGAAAGAGAGAGAGAGAGAGGGGGGGGGATCATCAATTATTTAAATAATTCAGCACTGAAAGAATAAATACAAAGAAAAGCTTCAACATTCGTTCTTTATTTTGTACTTCCAACTTTAAATTATGATTTAAAAGCTAATCAAGGAAATAATGTACACTTAGTCCTTCTAACAATGCTACCCAAAAGTGGGCAAATAATTTCATTCTGCCCAGTATAATTTCATACCCTGAAACTAGTGATTTTTTTTAAATTATTTTCAAGTTTTTGTGGAAAAAAAAATTGAAATGCATATTTGTACATTAAATACGTTGTATTGCTAGTATACTTCTCTGGGAAATAGGCTCTGCTACAGAGATTTGTATGCAAGAAGTTTATTGCTTTCAGAAATAACATCTGTGGGAGAGTTAAAGAACAAGACCAGGCAGAGGAATAATTAAAACTGCATGCCACGGCAACAAAGACCTCCTCTGATCCCACCAGAGCGAGATGATCCTTCAGCTTTGTCATGAATAGAGGAAAGTGTCTGAAACTTATAACAGTTTCTCACCCCCAATCCACCAGACCACCCCTGTGTTGGCCAATCTTTGAACATGGGCTGCATTTCCAGGAGACATAATCTTGGTCAGGTGACTCTAAAACCTAAAGTAATTTCTCCAGATAGACTCAGCTGAGAAACTGTACTCCCAGCAGCTGGAGGAAAGAGTGCTTCAGTCCTGAAGGTGGGTGAGGGTTTTTAAACCACATGAGCTTTCTGTGAAATTTTAAGTTTGATAAGTAGGAGTTAGATATATTTGGACTCATTTCAAGTTCAGTGTAAAAGTACTCAAAGCTCTATCAAGCTTATAATGCTCCCTAGACCTCAGCTAATCCTTACTGGGGGAGAGAAGAGGAGATGAAAACATTTTACAGCTGTGCAGGTTTTGAAATGCCTTAAGAGTGATGAGAACAATGTACAAAGTTCCCCACAATAAATCCTTTTACCAATTGAGTTCGTATCTTAAGGTTGCTGAGAAAAGACGCCTGACAGAGAGTGTGTGGAAATGGTTATTTTAGAACACGGTCACATCAGAAGCAATGCACTTGTCATATGTGTATTAGTGACAGATCTATATCTCCAACATAGAGACCCAAAATATTAGATTTTGAAGGGAGAGAATAGTAAGTGGGAAAATCTGTTAACAGAATGATCTCTTTTCTCCTATGCTGTATAAAAAAATTTGTTCACATATGATTTAGCAATCATAAATATATCTAATGTGTTATTTATTGCAATGTTAGGCACTTATACATACTAAACAAAATTATAATTTTACTTCTAGAAATAGTTTCATGGGAAATTATATTTTATAAATGAAGACTTCCTTCGTTTTTTCTCCTTTTAGAATACAGTATGCAGTTGAGGGAGACACATCTTTCAGGGTAACATGGTCACATGTTCATCCAATGAAAATAATAATTTAATTCCTGCTGAATCCCTAGACAATGAAATTTTGGCATTTTAATGTGTGAGCTGATTTACATGTCCCCTCCACTGAAAAATATAAAACCTATTATTATGATTTTGCACTACCCGGAGAAACTGTTAAGATATTATTTTAAATTTTCATTTTATTTCATTTTATTATCTTGTACTCAGAAATATTCAGTGACCTATGCTTGTCCGTTTGTGTGAAACGCATATGTCAGAAATTAGAACATTAGAGAGTTAATGTAACATCAGCCCATCTTAGTGATGTTTGTGAAACAAAACAAATTATATCCTGTCATAGCTGTGAAATATTTTGGTAGAGATGACATCATGAAGTTAAACAGACATGTTTTGTCACTGTATAAAACAATTTAGAGAGGTAAAACAATTGTCATATGGTCTTTACATGAAATGAATTAATGTGTCTGTGTTTAATAAAATGGTGCAAATCGAGTTCATTGTGAATATACTAGTACTTTAAAAATAAAATAAATATTGTTTTTATCTCTTACAAATAATGGAGATAAAAATAAAATAGAAGAAAAAATATAATTAAAACATACAATACATTGCAATACATATTTTTAATCTTGCTTTGACCCTGTATTAATATTTTAACATTTAAATATTTTAATTTAAATTCCAAATTTAAAAATTAATAAGGATAAAATGAAAAGGAAGATTAGAAAAAGGAATTTAAAAGTCTGTCACCATTTGGGATTTAGCTTCTTGATTTTTTTAAAAACCTTACTGCACATAAGAGGTTACTGCATATAAGGGTGAAATATTAGAAATGATCTTTGTGTTCAAAGTCATGTATGAAACATTCATTTTATTTATTAACTAGAGGCCTGATGCATGAAATTCATGCATGGGTAGGGTCCCTAGGCTTGACTGGTGATCAGGGCCGATCTGCGGGGCAACTGGCAGGGCAATCGGGGGCCCCGTTGGCACCCACCTTGGCTGGCCTGGTGCCGCCCGCTCATTGGCCACACTCCCGATCGCCCTGCCACTGCCACCACCAGTCGCCTCCCTCTGCAGGGCGACCGGTGAGGCTATTGGGGGGCCCCTGGTGGCACCCACCTTGGCTGGCATGGGGCCTACAAGCTGGGGGCAGTTCCTGTGTTGAGCGTCTGCCCCCTGGTGGTCAGTGAGCATCACAGCAACCCGTCGTTCTGCTGTCCAGTCAATTTGCATATTAGCCTCTTATTATATAGGATTAGTTATAAAATGTATTAGTTATAAAATGCTTCACTAAAAAAGTATTGAGTTTCTTCTGTGTGCTAGACTGTGCTGTTGAAGGTTAAAACATGTAATTATTACCAGGGATTGAGAACTTTTTAGAGAATAAAGTCAATTAACAGAGGCAAATAGATCTACAAAAAAGTTAAAGTCCAGTCACCTTCGTTTGAAATACTGGATCTAAGCATGAAGCTAGTTATGTTCATGTGGTTCAATCATGATAAAAAATAATTTCCCTGTTGCTTCCTGGTGAAGATACACAAGTCATTTTAAATCAATTGACTTTTATTCCATGAATTTAAAAGGACTTCAAACATTGAAGGTGACTCATGATTATTTGTCAAGTAATTATTGTCATGTAAACTTAGGGGATAAGTTAAATAAGAATGAAGATAGGTGGAAAAGTTAATGAAATCATAAAAGTAAATACTTAAGACATTCATTAAAATTAAAGAACTGTTATTATCACTGTCATCTTAATAATAATGATAGTGATAATAGAAATAAATTTAAATCCTTCTAAAAGAAATGCTTTTTAAATGTGAAAAAAAATATCAAGAGTACTGTTGTGCTGTATTCCTCTTGGTTTATTTGCATCTACTTTCAATATCTTCTTAAGGTATGCATATGTGTATGCATGTATGTAGATACCACAAACACATATATAATTTTATATCAGATTTTTAATGACAATGCAAGTCTTCAAAACTAATATTAGGTTTATCTCTTCCATAACAACTCTGATTTTTCCACTTAATCCACAATTTTGCCTTCTCTTCATTATTCTGAGCGACAGTAAGTTGATATTTTTAGATTGTATCACTGGGAACCATTGCCCTTAGCTTCAGGTTGACTTAGCAAGGGATGCACCAGCAGAAGACTAGAGGACAGGAGGGTAGAGATTTGGATGTTTCTTCACTTTGGGCCTTGGTGGAGGACTTTCTGGGTCCCTTCTTCCATGATTTCAGCCACTCTTGGAACCGTTTTCCTATTATCTATCTTTCCCGCCTGGAGTAGTATATGGCTTCTGGCTGCAATTAGTCCTTGGTTTATTCAATATATTTTGTTTGTTCTCTTAATCCTTTCCACACTCTGCAAATATTATCATCATTAAATTATCTTTAGAATTCTATATAAATGTGTCTTTATGATTCTGTTCAGACCTTGACTAATATAACACATTTAGAAGAAAATTTAAAAGCATTACATATAAGGAAATTGACACTCACCAAGGTTAAATTAACTGTTTAGATTTCTATAATGTGCTAGATGTGAAAGCCAGTTTCATTCATTTTGAAAATATAAAATACATGCACAAAATGTTCTAGTCTCGACCTACGTGGATGAATAAATCTTGGTATCTAGTGAAGGAAAGACAGACTGCTCAGAAAATGGTTTTCCCCAGATTTCTACACACTTGATACAGCAAATTTTATATCATCACTATAGTATGGACAAGGGACTCTATCCAAGGATGATAGTAAGTAAATTTCTTAGAGGAGATGAAATAATTCAAGTACAGTATTTTGACGACATATCTGGATTTGGCTCATGCATCTTCACTCTTAAAGTAAACTAGGCTTCTATTTTTTATTTGGTCTAGGGAAGATAGCTTATTGAAAAATTACATGTATATTCAAATAAAAAGAGACTCAGAATAATGTTTATTGCCTTGTAGGTGTGGCTCAGTGGTTGAGCATCAACCCATGAATCAGGAAGTCACAGATTCCTGGTCAGGGCACATACCCAGGTTGCAGGCTGGATCCCCCTGGGATATGCAGGAGGCAGCCGATCAATGATTCTCTCTCATCATTGATGTTTCTATCTCTTTCTCTCTCTCTCTCCCCCCCCTTTCTTCCTCTCTCTGAAATCAATCAAAATATATTTTAAAAAATTGTTATTTTTTTTGGCAAAATTGTTACTTACATGAGAACTTGATATGTTTGGCAAACCAAGTAACACACGGATAAATGAAATATTATGACGTTAAAATGATGTTATCAAAGAATATTTAGTGATATAAAGAAGTCATTATATAAAATAAGTTTTAAAGTCTAAAATAGCATTTCAATATATATATTTCATACACATAAAGCGTGAATTAATAAGAAGGTAAACATATAGCAAAGAATGCTTATGTTCATTCCTCATCTCAAGCCAACCCAAGAGATATCATAAAAGAAAAGAAGTGGACCTTCAAAGGAAATAAAAAATGTAAAGCAACCACAGAAAATAAGATGATAGTTGCTGTATGACAAGGACATTCTAATCCAGAGTGAAGAAGGGTTGGATGCCAGAGTCAAGGGATAGTATGTAGGACAGTTTTTGCAGCCCTACTAACTTTTATTAAGAAAGAAATATAAGATTTGCCAAGGTTTGAGCACAGCAATGACAAGATGGGATGAGAAGCTGATGAAACCAACACAGGCAGATCGCCCACCAGTGAATGTTTGTTAAAGCCTCTGTTTCTGTACAGACACAATGAAGGCTGGAAAATTACAATTTTAGGAGACAGCCATTGCCCAGCGTAAAAGTATACACAAGTCAGGCATATCTGGTGAGAAAGTATCAAATAAAAGTAAGGGAGAAGGGAAGAGGTGCCTTTCACCCTAACTGTTATCTCTTTGCTATTCAATTCTTTTCTACTCCTGGCCTTTGTCCATCCTCCTGCTTGAATCAACAGCAACACTGCCACAGAAAGCCAAATGGATGGCAAAACTTAGTCCTGAGTTTTGGATTTGTTTTCCCACCTTACTAGTTGATAATGAAAGCTATTAGAAAAAAAAATAAGCCAGTGGACAAAAATAAGAATATATTGTTCAGCATCAAAGACTCTACATGGAGTCAACAAAATCCTTAGTGATAACTTCTATGTTTGCCCTGCTATTAAAAAATGAGTGAGATGATCTATACGAGATGAATGTTAGCTGAACCTACTGACAATCATTTCACAATTATGTAAATCAAACCATCATGTATACTTTCAAGTTATACAGTGATGTATACCAATTATTTCTCAATAAAACAAAAAAAATGAGTGAGACGGAAGCTTTAAAAAATTAAATAATATGCTAATCATTTTTTTCAATTTCTAAAGTTATTTTAGAATAACCATTGTCATCTTCATTATTTATTTTTTCTCTAAAAAAATTAAACTTCAGCTTAGCATTTAAGAATATTTATCACAATGCCTATGGATGCAGAAATACTTAAAAGTGCTAAACATATATGCATTCTATTTATTTACATTATTTTTATATGATTAAGAAAAGATGAACAAAGTGAGAATATTTATTAGCTGAGCTAAAACAAAACACTCCTCCATAATTTTTCAAACTATCAACATGATTATTTTAATCCTATTTTTCAATGGTAAACAAACTTTATGGATGAGGAGCATTATTTTGTACATGTAATTCTTCACTAATAAGTTTCCAGCAGTACCTGCATCTCTACCCTGTGAAGTGCTTGTTTTGCATTTCTTTTTTGCCTGAGAGTCTCCTTCTCAGCAGTGTTTCAGAACTGACAGTTTTGCTACTGGTGATAAGAGCTTGAGGCCTGGGCAGCATGCTGAGTACTCTAGAGTTTAAAACAACAACAACAAAACAACAACCCAAGGCCCCACTCCTCTCACATTAGAAGAACAGTAAGACTCTGACAAACAATAAGAACTATAGTGAGGTAAAAAGAAGGATAAATCGAGTAAATTAATCATAATAAATTCTTACCTTTGCAAAAGATTCAGATTCAGCTATTTTGTATTACAGATGGCCCTTTCATTAATTTCTCATTTTGCTTAAATTCTGGTTGTCAACCTGTAAGAAGAAATGTTGTTTATTAATGAGGCCATGATATGTGAAAAACTTTTCTAGAATTGTTTCTGAATGCTTTGCAGTACACCCAAAAGATACGTTTAGAAACAGTCAAAATGGGATGGTGAAAACTAATGAATAATTAAATGGGCCAGTTATTATCTGCCCCAGCAGCTTGTAGATATAAGTAATCATGATTAACTGTTTAAAGAATCAGGGCATTTTTTAATATAAAATTTTCTATAGAGTCAAGAGAACTCCCCTCTACCCCAACTTAAGTACAATCTAGGTTTCTCAAGCCTTCCCACTGTGTTGTGTTTACAGATAGGGTTTCATAATAGGAAGAATCAGGATGTCACAGCCTCTTTCCTATAACATCAGATATTAAGAACTGCATTCTCTCAAAATAATCTTTCTAATATTTCTGGGTCATCTTACTTGTGCTCACAAGCATGGCTTATCCTATCAGTCATTGCTGCTCCAAAGAGCACAAGCTAAGGACAACCTTATCCAATAGCATCTCAAATGCCCAACCACTAACTTCTGAGTTGCCAAGATGACAAAGCTTTTCTTTCTTTCCCTCCCTCCCTCCCCTCCTTCCCTCATTCCTTTCTCTCTCTCTCTCTCTCTCTCTCTCTCTCTCTCTCTCTCTCTCTCTCTCTCTCTCTCTCCTCTCTCTCTCTCACTCACTGCTCAAAGTTAGATTTTTCTTTTCCTTTGGTTATTAAAGGCAATATGTGCCTCACTAGATATTATTTGTGGAAAACTTTCTGTCTTTTTTTTTTTCTTCCATATCCCCAGTCTGCAAAATTTCAAGAATTTCTGTACCAAAAACATGTAAAGAGGATGATTTAAAATTTAAGAAACATTAGCAGCAAATGTTAACCCATAACTAAGAATACTCAAAAATTTAAAGTTATAAAGATTTTGTAAAATGCTATATGCATACATTCTGATTGGAAATATTTTGTTATTGTAGTTGATATCTATTTAATCATAGATCAAACTCAAAGTCCTGCTTTAAGTCTGTATCTCTTCATTGTTGGTCTACTTATTCCTACTTCTTACTTCTATAAATACATGTCACGAAGGCCTCATTTGAAGCATGAGACCAGTGGAGTGGAACAAGTTACAGTTTGGATTGAAGACCATAATGAACTCGGTATCTTCTCTCCCCTCTGACAATTTTTTCACTGGGTCACACAGTGTACCTGAATCTCAATAAACTTCTTAGTCCTGATATAAATCGTATTTGGTGACCTGCCCCTACAGCTTGCCAGGCATATCTGATCCTGTCTGAGTGTTTACACTTGAACTGTAAATCTGCTATACTAACCATTTTATCTTTAACTTAAAAGATCAGTCATGCTGGTGTATCCCTCTAGAAAATGGTGACTAAAAATTATATGTGAAACTGGCAGCTATACACTAGTTATGTAATATTCTATTCCAATTAAATGTTATTAAAATATGCAACTAAAAAGAGAATAGATTGTGAATTTATTGATTCATTCACATTGAGCTTGTTAGTATATTTTTGAGATACTAGGGAAATACATTTATTTTAATCAATAACCAGTCATCAGCTCTCACTGGATGTGGTTTTCAGACCCTGAATATGTATGATTGGGTATCAGTCAATCATATCCCTTCTCTGCATTCTCTGGGAACATTATTATACAGATCAAATAAATCTGAAATAAAAAAAATAGGATTATATTTAAAGAGGAAAACAGTCACAAAATGGCAATGTAAGAGGTTTGGGCACATGTGGATGCATTTCTTGATTTAGGCTATATGGAATTGTATAATAATTGCTTTGGTGTTGTTTCCTTCAGAAAATATGCCAACACATACCATTTCCTGAACTACTGGCCATTTTAAATGTGTTTCATGATAATGATACAATTAAACTAGAATTTAATAACAGAACAATGATAGGAAAAGCTCCAGAAGTTGAAACTAAAACACACAATTCTAAAAGCCCATGGGTCAAAGAGGAAGTCTCAAAGAAAATTTAATAAAACTGGGCATAAAATTGAAAAGACAACATACCAAATTTGAGCACTGACTATTAACAAAAGAAACTGTATGGTTTTGAAAAGGAACAAAAGTACTAAAAACACAACAACATATAATATAGAATGAATGATATTGACAATAAAACATTCTTCAATATGAGCTATTAATTCATATATGCACCCCAACTGTGGATTAAACCCATCACCAGGGTTATGTGCCATGACCAGGAAGTAAACCCATGACCTTTCAGTGCATGGGATGATGCTCCAACCAACTGAGCCATACCAGCCAGGGCAGTCCTATTTCTTATTGTATTATTATGTTAATTTGTTTTGGAAATAATGGTCAAAATTATGCCATTCTGTATTTATTACAGCTAAAAATAAAAAATGAGTTAAAATAATTATTAAAAATAATATGCTAATAATTTAGCTTGGAATATTTTAGTTGGCACTCCTATTACTATGGTCTGAATGTTCCCCCTATGCCAGAAAAAACGTCATATATTGAATCCTAGCTCCCAATGGTGATGGTAAGGAGGTGGATGACGTCTTTGGGAAGTGATTAGATTGAGGCAGAGCCCTAATGAATGAGATTAGCTTCTTACAGGAGAAGTTTCTGTTGTTCCTGTTGTTCATAATAAACTACACCATTTTTTCTTTTTTTGTTATAGCAGCTAGAATACTCTAAAATAGAAAATTGTTACCGAGAGTCTGGTGCTGTTGTAACAAATATCTGAAAATGTGCAAGCAACTTTGAAACTGGTAATGAATGAGCTGGGTGAGGAAAAGTGTCATGGTGCCTGCTAGAAAATGCCTAAATTGCTGTGAATAGACTGTTAAAGACAATTCTCAGTGCAGCTCAGAAGGGGATGAAGAGAGCTATAAAGAAGCCCTAATCTTCTTTGAGAATGCCTAAGTTGGCATGAACAGAATGTTGGTAGAAGCATGCATGGTAAAAGTTATTCTGATGAGGTACCTGGTGGAAATGAGGAACATTTTTTTTTGGGGGGGGGGAATGCAGGAAAGGCTATTATTTATAAAATAGCAACGAGCTTGGCTGAATTGTATTTGTGTCCTACTGTTTTTTGGAAGGTAGAACTTGTGAATAGTGAAACTAGATATTCAGCTGAAGATATTTCTAAGCGAAGTGTGAAAGGAGCAGCTTGGCTTCTTTTGAATGCTTACAGTAAAATGACAGAAGAGAGAAATGACTTAAAAATAAAATGGGTGATTAGAAGTTAAAAGTTTATCCATATTGAAAGAAGTAATAAAGTGGAGTAAGAATCCAATAAATACATCTTTCCTGTGGACACGTGCATTTACACATACCAAACACTTGGATTATTCCTACTCATTATTCAAATGTCACCACTTTTATGAAGATTTAGTACTCTTCTTATCATAGTATAATTTTAAGTTGATTAAATATCTCTTCCTACAACTAGTTTTGAAACAGTTTTATTCAAATTTTTAAAATCAATACCTAGCTCCTCTATTCTCAAGAAATATAGCAAAAAATCTGTGTGTGTGTGTGTGTGTATGATATATATATACACATATACACACACACACACACACACACACACACACTAGGGGCCCGGTGCATGAAATTCGTGCACTGGGGGTGTCTCCTCAGCCCAGCCTGCCCCCTCTCACATACTGGGAGCCCTCAGGGGATGTCCTACTGACGGCTTAGGCCCACTCCTTAGCTTCAGTCTGGCCTCCCTTTGTGAGAGACAACTGGGCTGATCAGGGAAAGGCACCAGCCCCATCACCCCACTGCTGGAGCCACTGCCAGTCACCGCAGCCACCAAGGTGTTTTCATAAACAAGGACTCCAGTCCCTTCACAAAGAAAAAATGACAACTTTCTTTAGGCATTTTCAAGATGTGTCTCTCATAGAATATAACATTTCTTTCTTTCTTTTTTTATCCTCACCTGAGTATATGTTTCCATTGACTTTTAGAGAATGTTAAAGGGAAAGACAGAGAGAGACATCAAAGTGAGAGAAATACTTAGATTGGTTGCCTCCTGCATGAGCCCTGACCTGGGCCCCAGCCAGGGAGGAGCCTGTAACTTAGGTACATGCCCTTGATCAGAATCTAACCTGCACTCTGCGGTTGGCAAACCTAGGCATTATCTACTGAGCCAAACCGTGTAGGGCAGGTTATGACATTTCTTAGCCCTCCAGCAGCGGACCTTCGTTTTTTCTCGAGGAGTGTGGTGGAAAAGCCCTAGATCACCTTTTTGGATTCTTCTACCCATGTTACTAAGAATATTACCAGTGGCATACAGGGAGCTTAGCCAATGAGAGGTCAGAAAAGGTGTTTCCTCTGTAGTTCACACCTATCTCCTGTGATCTCTGGCTCCGCCCCTGCCAAGGCCTAAAGCCTCCAGCCCTGGGCAGGGACCCCCAGCTGGTTCCGATCACCCGCAGGGACCCCCAGCTGGTGCAATCGCCCAGCTCCACCCACGGCCAAGGCTGCAAGCCTCTGGCCGAGGCTTGGGCTCTGGGCAGGGACCCCCAGCTGGCTCTGATCGCCGGGGTCCACCCGCAGCCAAGGCATAAAGCCTCTGTTTGAGGCTCAGGCCCTGGGCAGGGAACCCCAGCTGGCTCTGATCGCCGGGGTCTACCCACAGCCAAGGCCTAAAGCCTCTGTTTGACCCCCAGCTGGCTCCAATCCCCCGCAGGGACCCCCAGCTGGCGCAATCGCCTGGCTTCACCCACGGCCAAGGCCGCAAGCCTCTGGCAGAGGCTTGGGCTCTGGGCAGGGACCCCCAGCTGGCTCCAATCGCCCGCACGGGACCCCAGCTGGCTCTATCGCCCGGCTCCATCTAAGGCCGAGGCTTGGGCTCTGGGCAGGGACCCCCAGCTGGCTCCGATTGCCCGCAGGGGACCCCAGCTGGCTCCCAACGCCAGGCTCCGCCCCAACGGCCAAGGCTGCAAGCCTCTGGCCGAGGCTTGGGCTCTGGGCAGGGACCCCCAGCTGGCTCTGATCACCCTGCACTGCCCCCAGCCAAGGCCTCAAGCCTCTGGCCAAGGCTAGGGCTCTGGGCAGGGACCTCCAGCTGTCTATGATCGCCGGGCTCCACCCCCAGCCAAGGCTGCAAGCCTCTGTTTGAGGCTCGGGCTCTGGGCAGGGACCCCCAGCTGGCTCCAATCGCCTGTGGGGGACCCCAGCTGGCTCCGATCTTCCCCTCCTATCTTTGGCTCCAATCGCCCAGTTCCAACCCTGGCCGCTCTCCGAGGCTACAGCCATCTTGGTTGGGTGTATTTGCATATTCGCTTTCTGATTGGCTGGTGGGCGTGGCTTGTGAGTGTAGCGGAGTGGTGATTTGCATATTACTGTTTTATTATTCCAATTAATTTCTCATGAATCTGTTTGTCCATATTAATAAAAACATTAAATATTTTATGCAATTACAATACTCTCTTAGAAAGAAAACAATGTAGGTGTAAGAAAATGGCTATCCCAGAAAATAACGTTAATAAAAATCAAAGTGACCTACTTTGAAGTATTTAAAAATGGAAGGAAAATAAATAGAAAATTATGACATAATTAATTCATAAATGGATTATAAAATACAAATGATCTCTCAAACCCCATATTGTACATGAAACTGTCCTTAGATTTATGAGTCAGTGTATATTGTTGTATAAATTTCAGTATGCTCTTGATAAGAGCTTTTTAAAAAGCTGTGCTTGTTAAGAAGAGAGCATACCATTCATCAAACCTCTAAAAAATTCAATGTAGCAATATTTCTTTTTCATATAACAAGTATCCACATAGTTCTGCAAAATTTTGGATCAAAATAGATAGCCATCTTTTTTAAATTACAAAATAAAAGGGTTTAGGGGTCATGAATCAGGGACAAAACTATGAAGAAAACAGTAAACATACACTTTTGTCAGCAGATGTGAGTTGTCAGGAATAACCAATTATTATAGGACTAGAGGCCCAATGCACGAAATTTGTCCAAGAGTAGGCCTTCCTTCCCCCGGCTACTGGCACTGGCTTCCCTCTGGCATTTGTTACCCGGGCTTCTCTCCAGCCACCAGAAGGGACCCAGGACCCGAGCTTCCCTCGCAGCCCTGGCTTCATCTGGAAGGTTGTCCAGAAGGATGTCCGGAAGGACTTCTGGTCTAATTAGCATATTATGCTCTTATTATTACATATTTCATTACTAAAGGCTGGCCTTACTGGCAAAATATTGAACCTCATTTTCAGAATCATATCTGTTTTTGTTTTATCTATTTCCAGGAATATATTTTCTCCCAAGTTTGTATATACTATACCCTATCATTCTTTTTATTTATTTTTATTTCTTATTTATTTATTTTTTTAACTTTTTTATTTATTTATTTATTTTCATTTTTTTATTAAGAAATTATATGTGTACATATCTTACCATTGCCCCTCCACCTCACTCTCATACATGCCCTCACCCCCCAGAGTTTTATGTCCATTGGTTATGCTTACATGCTTGCATACAAGTCCTTCGGTTGATCTCTTATCTCCCCCACCTCTCCCTAACCTTCCCACTGTAATTTGACCTTCTGTTTGATGCTTTACCCTATCATTCTTTTTAGAGTCAGTCTTATCATTCTCTTTTATTAGCTTTTATATATATACTAGAGGCCCAGTGCATGATTGAATCATGCACGTGTAGGGTCCCCTACACGCTTTCGCTTTCGATCGCGGGGGAGCTGGGTGCCTGTCCGCTGGTGCACCAGGCCTTTCAGAAGCCTCGGTGCCTGGTGCCGGAGCAGACAGGCACCCAGCTCCCCCACTTTTGATGGTCCGCGGCGGGACGTGAGCTCGCTGCCCCAGAGGCCCCCTCTGTTCCGCAGCACAGCCATGGCGCAGACGCTGAGCTCATGCCGCCGCAGGCGACGCGAGCCCAGCGTCCCGCTGGCCCAATCGGCTACGCCGGCCACCCCGAGTCTCACCCCCTGCACCACCCGCTGGCCCAATCATGGGTGTAGCGGAGTGATGGTAATTTACATATTACCATTTATTAGGTAGGATTACATCATATAACTTTGTATCACAAAATAAACTTTTGTTTAGGAGGTTAAAATTAAAGTTTTGACCTAATATGAACATTAAAAATTAAAAAATTCTAGACACCGTTATTTTCTGTTTTAAATACCTGTATGTATTACAGTGATATAACTGACTTCATATTTTAAGTATGCAATTAGTTACTTCTAAAACATCACAGAAGTATGATCAACAAAAGAAAAAACTAAGTTGACCCTATTAGAATTCAAATGTTTTATTCTTTAAAAAATGTACTTAGAATAGTATGAGCGAATAGATGATTAAAGAATTTATATAACTTGCCCAAGGCTGAATAATAGTTGGTAGAACCAGAATTATAATAAGTTAATCAGATTTCAGAGTCTTCATCTTCTTAGTTTATAGTGATAACATATTTTAACAGTATGCCAAAGTTACTTCTAGAAAACTGCTCAGCAATGTGTATTTATGCACTTTGATTCATTTCAGATTTACATATCAGTGAAGAAAAATAAAAACCATTCTAAAGTTTTAGGAGTAAATGGATTTTACAGAGCTAACCAGAAGCCTATGAAATAATAGGACAAATCCAAAGAGCAAATACCGGGGGATTTGGGTTACATCCTGTGGCTGAATCCAGTTACCCAACTGACAAGAAACCGCTGTTCCACCCAAAGGTTAGGGGACTGCAAGAACTCTGTGAAGTTTATAGTCAATGTTGCCCCAGATTCCTGCTGTACCCGTCATATCAGTGTAACGGCTCCAATAGAAGAGAGATCTATGCGTCACATCTGCCTTCCAAATCTCAAGAACATTTGCAAGACAAATTTCTTCTAATATTTGGCAATAATGCCAATTTGCTACTTGATGTTTATTCATATTCTCCAAACAGCTCAGGTGACTATGGTCAGCCTGAAAAAAATATTACTTGCTTCAAATCTAGGGTTCTCTATGTATCAGTACATACATTATGGCTTAAACATCGAATGATCTCACAAAGTCCTGAGAGACCACAGATGGTGTATATGCTATAATGGAACTGGGCCTGGGAATAGAGACTAAAACAGAGGATAAAGCTTAACCCAAGACAATTTATTCCTCTAATGTCAATGTGGTCACTAGCACTGAATAATCACATATATTAAATGGTGAGTTTTGATCAAGCTTATTCACATAGTAAGGAATGTAGGTCAGGAATCAACTTTAAGTTCGCCTGACTCAAACTTTTATTCTATGTTTCTCAAGGAAAATAATGCATTGAAATCCTCAAAGGTTTGTATTGATGTAAATTATAGTGACTAAATGTCTCAAATAAAAATAAGCAACTGTCCTATATAATAAAAGGTTAAGATGCAAATAGACCGAATGGCGGAACAATCGGAACAACCGAACAACCAAACAACCGGTCGCTATGACGTGCACTGACCACCAGGGGACAGGCACAGAACATGGTGGGCATCGGCCACGGCAGGATGGTAGAGCAGGTGACTGGGGGTGCCAGACCAAGGCAGGGCAAGCCTCTGGTGGTTACTGAAAATTCTTTGCTCCTGCACACTGCAGTCCTACTCGGCACTCACACCTGCTGCTGGCGCCAGTCCTGCTCGCACCCGCTGCTGGTGCTGGAGCCGCCGCTCAGACCCACTGACGGCCCCACGCAGCCGGCACCGGAGGCCCCGCTTGCACCCTCTGCAGGTACTCAGCGCTGGTCCCAATTGCTCGGCGCCATGAGCAGGTGTGAGCGGGGCCCATGCCATCAGCATATGGGAATGGCGGCAGACAGGGGACCGGGGGCCACAGTGGGAGGGGCCAGGCGGGGGCATGGAGGATGCACCAAGACCCACCCTTGTGCCTACCGCAGCCTCATGGCCCATAGTTCCTTTCAAGGTGCACTAATTCGTTGTGGACCAGGATTTAATGGCAAGTTCCGAAATGTTCTAATATTTTTATTACTTCGTATTTCAAATGAACAATTCTTCAGTTTTTCAAATTGTGCAAAAAAAGACATCTTGATGCAAAACCTGATCATGCCTCATCAAATTCCATTATGTATTTAATTAAGATATTAATGAGACGACTCTGAAACTGAATGAGAAATTAACCTACTAGCTTATTGTTAAGAGCTAAAATTATTAGACCCCCTCTCTCCTCTCCTGCATCACAAAGCACTTGGTAAATTAATTTTCACTTGCTGTTTAAAGTACTCTTCTATTATTTTTGAACTCTTCTCGTATGTCTTCTAAGAACCATTTAGAAATGGCTCATTTAACCTTTGCAAAACATAACAGTGTAATTTCAAAGATAGCATTTTGCTCTTTCTGAAAGTGAGCTCATTCACATGCTTCATATTTAAGTTTCATGAGTGCTTCGTTATTTAAAGGGTTATCTTAATAACAGATAGGTGTGCATTTATGATATTGGTCACAAATTATTTCTCTGCCAATAGTTTTCCATTTAAATTGAAATAGTAACAATGTTATCAAATTCAATTTATGTATTTAAAATAACAAATAGATTTGTCTAAATAATTACAGATTGACATCATAGAAATTGTTATAGAATTGAGTGTAAAACTTTTCTTTGGACAAAACTAAATAATTTTATATAAAAGCAAAATTATAGAAATTAGAAACTATAACACATGGATATAAATGTTCACATTAAAATGCAAGATTAAATTAGAAAGTACAAAAATACATACAAAATATTTTTGTTTTTCTTTTTAGTGCATGGATATTAATTTAGAAATATATTTGATTGAGAAACTAATAATAATTTATCTTATTTTAATTATCCATTCAGTTAAAGTTTTTTTAATACTTAAGATAAGCACTAAGAAAGAAATGTTCTGATATTACATAAAAGGTCTCCCAAATTAAAATAATATTGTATATAAATAGTTCAAATTTTGTTACATTTTTATCTAAGTATTTAATAATTTTGATGCCTAAAGGAGTTCTTTGGTTCTCAGACAGGGATACTGCTTTTATGCCGTTAAGTGATATATTCTATGATTTTATTTTAAATTGTTGCCAGGATATAGAGGGCTAATATCATGTTGGGTCTTCCACATTCTACATGTAGCAGAGAAAGCACGACTGGGGTCAATTGAATAAACTTGTAAGACAGTGGGAGAAAGTGCAGACAGGCACAGCTGCAATAGCTTCCATGGCGCCAGCAGCATGCATCTTATGAGGAGATAGCATTGGTAACGATGTGTTATAATTTCAAAGGTCCTTTCAATTATTCCCCGCCATGATCACTTTCCATCACCTCTCAGACCCTTCCTGGTAATGCACTTCATGTCCAGGGACTTTTGTTTGTAGGATAAAGCTTTGAATTTAGATAAAGTAAGAAAAGTACCGTCAGGGAGAGGCACTTTAAGATCCAGTCTAGCACTGATTAAGACATAGAATTGAGTATTCTATGTAAAATACCTGACCTGAATATTGAATCGATTTATTTTTGAATTGAATATACATTGCAATTAAAGAACAAGAAGGAATGGAACCGAAACTTATGTAATCAGCAATCAGAATTTTATTAATGCTAAAATCAGCCTGATAAATTGGCATTTATACTCTTCCTCACCACTTGGTTTTTGGTTATGCTGTTCTTTCCGTCATGAAAAAATAATTTTTAAAGATTTTTATAGAAAGAGGAAGGGAGAGGGAGAGAGACAAACATAGATGTGAAGGGGATCAAGCCATCAACTGGAGCATGTGCCCTGACTAGGAATTGAACCAGAAACATTTTGGTGCCTGTACAGATCCCCAACCAACTGAGCTAAAGCAGTGAGGTGAGAAAATAATTATTTTGATAAGAATTGATGTCTGTGTTAACAGAGTTAGAATTTCCTCATTTCTCTTTCTTCATGCATCATTTGAAGTAAATAAAAATGAAGATGACTTTGTTGATTACCAAGAGTCTTCACTATAACTGGTAACATAAAGCATGAGAAAACACCAATAACCATTTTTGAGATCTACATAACATCAATGTTAATTACTATATTTATAATAAATTTACTATATTTATAATATTTTAACTTAAAATGATTCAATAATATTAAAATGTACTCAATCTTGAATCTCAAATTCTTAACAAAGAATGTTTCACTCATTATGGAAATGCATATAGAAATAATTAGAAAGGCTGGATTACACTGAATTTCATATTTATAAACACAATGTCCATTTATTCCTATATCTAAGAAACACATTTTCAAAATTCTGTTGCTTTGTAACTTAGTCTATTTAGAATATACTTCAGGTATAAATGAAAAGATCTGGGGAAATATGGCTCAGTGGATTAAGTTCACTAAACACATATCTGGTTTTCACAGGGTGAAGAGTTATTCAAGGACGAGGAAAATTTATTATTTTTTAGTTTGGAAAGGCTTTGTGATACATAAAAGTTACATCTGATAAATGTTGCATAACTCTCAAAGCATTAGACACAAAAGAAGTTCTACTGAATTTAATTTAAAAATACCGTTAAGTTCATTTATAAAATCATGAAATTGCACTTAGTTGTTTTTCTTAATCCTCACATGAAGATATATTTTTATTGATTTTATATAGGGAGGATGAACAGGGAGAGAGAGAGAGAGAGAGAGGAAGAGAAAGAGAAAGGTGAGAAACATCAATGAGTTACCTCCCATACGCACCCTGACTGGGTATTAAACCTGCAACCCAGGTATATGCTCTGACCAGGAATTGAACCCACAACCTTTTTTTTTTTTTTTTTAATATATTTTATTGATTTTTTACAGAGAGGAAGGGAGAGGGATAGAGAGCTAGAAACATCGATGAGAGAGAAACATCGACCAGCTGCCTCCTGCACACCCCCTACTGGGGATGTGCCCGCAACCAATGTACATGCCCTTGACCGGAATTGAACCTGGGACCTTTCAGTCCGCAGACCGACGCTCTATCCACTGAGCCAAACCGGTTTTGGCAGAACCCACAACCTTTTGGTGTACAGGAAGATGTTCCAACCAACTGAACCACCCAGCCAGGCCACACATAGTTTTTATTCTTTAACTAGCGTTCCTGTTGCAGGAAAAATCCTGCAATAGGGTTTCCTGCTGCACTCTACCCCACCCTGCCTGCTCTCCTCCCTTGTCCCCCGCCCCGCAATCTCCGCCAGCCCCCCTGCTTTTCTAACTTCTCTGCCAGCCTGCTCTCCTTCCTTCTCCCCCGGCCCCGCCTCCACTCCTCCCTTCTCCCCTGGCCCCGCCTCCGCTCCTCCCTTCTCCCCCACCCCGCCTTCTCTGCCAGCCTGCCTGCTTTTCCCTTTTCCCCCGGCCCCGCCTCCGCTCCTCCCTTCTCCCCCACTCCGCCTTCTCTGCCAGCCTGCCTGCTTTTCCCTTCTCCCCCGGCCCCGCCTCCGCTCCTCCCTTCTCCCCCACCCCGCCTTCTCTGCCAGCCCGCTCTCCTTCCTTCTCCCCCGGCCCCGCCTCCGCTCCTCCCTTCTCCCCCGGCCCCGCCTCTGCTCCTCCCTTCTCCCCCACCCCGCCTTCTCCACCAGTCCCCCTGCTTTTCTAACTTCTCCGCCAGCCCGCTCTCCTTCCTTCTCCCCCGGCCCCGCCTCCGCTCCTCCCTTTTCCCCTGGCCCCGCCTCCGCTCCTCTCTTCTCCCCCACCCCGCCTTCTCTGCCAGCCCGCTCTCCTCCCTTCTCCCCTGGCCCCGCCTCCGCTCCTTCCTTCTCCCCTGGCCCCGCCTCCGCTCCTCCCTTCTCCCCCGGCCCCGCCTGCTCAACTTCCTTCTCCCCCGGCCCCGCCTGCTCAACTTCCTTCTCCCCCGGCCCCGCCTCCGCTCCTCCCTTCTCCTCCCCCCTGGCTTGCTTGCTTCTCCGCAGCTTTGCTCCCTTCTGCAGCTCTTGGCTTCTTTCTACGCGGTCGCGATATGCAAATTAGCCGCCATCTTTGTTGGGATAATTTGCATATTTGTCCTGATTGGTTGGTGGGCGTGGCTTTGTTTGGTGGGCGTGGCTTGGGCGTAGCGAAGGTGCGGTCAATTTGCATATTTGTCAATTATTAGATTAGATTGATGTTGTGGTTTAAATCATACCCGTGGAGTTGTCCCACTCTTACAAGTAAACACGTCCCTGGCATGGCACACTAGAAAGAGCTTTGCACTGAGAGTCAGAAATCATTAAGAACTGGGACCTTGATGCAGTTTTCACTTTGCCAGGCTCACCTCATTACCAGAGTTTTCCATGCCACAGAGGAATCAATACTGACAAGAACTAACCAGGGTTGGAAATTGACAGAAGTGATTCCAGGGGAGAGAGTCTAAGACCTAGATCAAGATACTTTTCAATATTTGAAGTTGCACATTACTAAAAACTAAAGAAATGTATATAAAATTCCAAATGATTAGATGTATCTCCCCATGCTACTGAATCTCTCTAGCCTCACTTAAATGTCCTTTAAGTTCTGTGTTCAGTGTAGATTTTGATAGTAAAAATTTCCACTCCAAGAATCCAGAGCAATAAGTCCATTGCATTTTGTCCTGTCAGGTGGGAAAAAATTCAATTACTTTAATACCTTGTCACCACATAGATGTATATTTCTTGTCTCAATAATACACTTATATTTTCTGATCCTTCCATTACTATCTGGTATTAAGCAAGTCTGGACACAAAATTCCATCTCATTTGTAAATGAATGCATTTAGCTATGATTTCACAGTTGAATATACTATAAAGTAGTATATATCCTTTAGTTTACACTGCTAAGATAAACATGTCAACCATTCTTCATATGTGTTGTTTTTCATTAAAAAATAAGACATCTTTTCACTCAATGATTACTACTGTGGAAATTTCAAGGAGAGTTTAAAAATTTTATAGTGTAAAAAGACTTCAGGTATGTTCTGATTAGAGGTAGATGGCATAGGGAAGCTGTGGAGTAGGCTAGATTGAGGTGAAGAATGGTTAGGGATATGTCTGATTTTCTCTGGTTGGTTTTGGAAGCAGAGAGAAGAATTAGGGAAGCTGGAAGTTATCGAGCAAGCCCTGGCCCTCTTTGGCTCATTTCGCTCCTAGGCTACTTGCTACTGTGGGTCCCAGGCTGCTCACATATGGTCTGGCCATTGTAAATCTGTTGATTTAGTCTTTCAGTCCTCTATTTCATTCATGCTCTCCATTATGAGAGGTTGAAAAATTCAGGTAAGCCTAGATATCTGGATCATTACTGTTCAGGGTTTGTGTAGTCATCTCTATAGCCAAATGTATTGCAAATGTATTGTGCCTGAATCCTGATTGCTGTTGCATCATCACTGAAATAAGCTGATGTGGGGACAGCTGCACAAAATCATATAAGACGCTGGATAGAAGGCAATGGACTAGCATTATGACCACTACGATGAAAATAATGATGAACAGTCTTATAAAATGCTTCAGAACCAGGAATCCCAATTGCCATACCTATGCTGAAAGAACAAATCCCAACAGCCATGAGAGATCCAGATGGCTTTGGTTCTAAGATTATGTAGAGCCTGGCCCACCTTCCTTGTTCTGTTAATCCAAGTACAGCAAGAATATTAGTAATGGCACCGATGCCATCATGAGTAACCAATAAAAATATAGAGCATTGTGATTTTCCTTCACTACTTATGATCATGAATTGAGATTGCTCTATATTCTGTCTAGGGCAGAGGTGGAAGCATTAAGAACTTCTACCAGAATTAGTGATAGTTTCTTACAGTCTTTCCTCTATGATTTTTATGGGAACAAGGTTCTGATTTTTTTCACATAAACAATGAGTCAATAATTTAGACAGTTTTCCTGAATAACTAAGAGTGGTCTTGTTTTAGGGCTCACGTGTGATATATAATTTCCATGCTTGGTTATTTATATAATTAGGGTTGCTATATACAGCCAAATTTCAGAAAACTATTCCTAAAGTGCATGAGGTGTTATCTGAGGCAAACAGGACCAGGTGTCCTAACCACCAAGGAAATATTTATTCAGTAGGTACATATGGAGATCCCGGGAAAAAAACCCCAAAACAAAACACTTGTTCATAGCATGAAGTCTGAACCACGGCCAGACCTTAACTGGGTTACATATTCAGAACTCTATTTGTCTCTTGCAAGGGGCAAGTACTTGGCCCATTGCCCTACAAAGGCTGCTAAATTTAAACTACAACCTTTAGAGTAGCTAAAAAGCTGCTTGATTTTGTGTTTCCAACCTGGGGCATACTGATTTTTGTGGTGGAATATGGAAAGTAAAATTTTAAAACTGCTGATAGTAAACTGAGGGAGCAACACCTGTATGAGATGCCTTACGAACTAGCTGAGTTAGAAAAGGCACGTTCCTGATTAGGATACAGAGCAAAGAAAGGTGATAGAGGGTGAGTGGTGGTTGTTATGATATGCAGGAGAAAATGTGATTTCTAATTGTCATGTAGTGGTAACGCTTAGATGCAATTAACAATAAAATCCAACTTTTAAATTAGCATATTTTTGGATTAATAAAACTGTTCTCTGAACTCTGTCTCCACAAGAAACATAAATATGGTCCCTGAATACTAGGGGATGCTTTAATTTAAAATATATTACATGTTCCAAATGTTTCACACATCAATTTAATATGATGATTATACTGTAGGAATGAAAATAACTCTAAAATAGATAATAACGCAATTAAATAATAATAAATTTTCTTAATTTGAGTGTTCATTACTATACTTACTACTTTTAACTTCATTCTAATACTTCCTATTCTATTTATTCAACTGTTGTTAATATACTTTATAAATGTACAAAGGTGCTTGATATTAGAAAGAGAATATTACATAGAGTATAAAATTACTTTAATACTCTAGATTTAATTACTAATTAATATCATACTCCCTATGAACACAGTTTCTTTTTTAAGCTGTCAAAATTCATTATGAGATTCATTTAACTTTACCCCACATAAATATTATAATACTTTTAATGTGTTTTTCATGTTATGTAATTAGTTAATTGTTCAATTTTCAGAACTCTAAATAATTTTAAGTTTTAAATAATACCCTAAAATAATTTAACACATCCAAAGCAATTTTTGTATCAAGATCCCACAGATTCAAATAGAACAAATCATTTTAGATAATCATAAGACCATTTTTAAGGATTATTTACATTGTTTACTATAAAATCCATTTATTAATTGGCAAATGACTCCTAAACACTGTGGCCAACATGTATTGAGTCAATAAAAATATGCCATTTTTATTAAAATGTCACATTTGCTTGATATGAAATATGGCTGATCCTGGGCTCTAAAGGATAGCACTAAGAGTACATTGAAAATGGTGAAATACTCTTGGCCCATACACAAGTTTCAGGTTGTGCCCTTCCATTGTTTAAGGTTAGTTGTCCAATTTATTTTCAAGATTAGATTTCTGGTCCTATTATTCCTAAAACATGTTTTAATATAAAATAGTATTGTGAGACTTAACATACAGGGTGTCCCAAAAAATGTATGCACACTTTCTTTACAGCTGATAGCTCAACTGATCTTTCTTTTCAGATTTAACTCATTGGAATTAATAATTATTCAAAGTATATATACATTTTTGGGACAACCTGTATTAACAAATACTGAAATTCAAACACGTGACAGATGTGTCCTATTTTTAAAATATGTATCAATAACTAAAATGTTTGCTACTATTTAAGCAGTAAAACAGGAAGCATAACATTTAAAGTATATGAACAAGCTCCAGGAAATAAATATTATTATTTTCCAGCTGGTCTAAAGATCCAACACAAAAAATATGATTTTGTTGAGAGATAACTGAGCTCATGTTAATATATAATGTATACAAAGTTATTTCATTGATGTACTGTTAATTAGGAAAAAAATCAATTAGGGAATGTTTCAAAAGCACTTGTCTATAAATTACTATGTTCAATGAATAACCTAAATATAAACAAAGCTGCTATTTTATTTGGGGTGAGAAACTTGGAAATCTGTTAAAATTTAGTGGTGAAAAAGTGCTTTTACAGGTTGTTTTAGAATTTGCAATGACCATATTTACAAACTAGAGGCCCGGTGCATAACATTTGTGCACTTAGAGGGGGGGACAGGGTCCCTCAGCCTGGCCTGCACCCCCTCTTGCAGTCTGGGAGCCCTCAGGGGATATGTGTCAGTCGGACATCTTTAGCTCTGCAGCTGTGCTCGCCAGCCATGAGCCCAGCTCAGGGCTTCTGGTTGAGCAGCGCTCTCCCTGTGGGAGCACACTGACGACCAGGGGGCAGCTCCTGCATTGAGCATCTTCCCTCTGGTGGTCAGTGCGTGTCATAGCAACCGGTTGTTCTGCCATTTGGTCGATTTGCATATTAGCCTTTTATTATATAGGATTTCTTCTTGTACAGTAACTGATTAAATAATGATTCATTGAAGGAGTGAATGGAGTCAAGGATAATTTGGTGACTGAGAAGGAAACCTTCTCAGGTTTCCTGAGAAGGAAACCTTCTCATGAATGATACACATGAAGACAACATTAGCATCGCTACTTAATATTAGGTAACTTACTGTGAAGAGTGTTTTTTTTTTATGCCTCAGTTTCTATAATGGCAAATAGAGAATAATAATATCCATCCCATAGAGATCGTCACCCAAGCACATAAATTCCTGATCCTAAACCCATAACACTCCAAGTTTACTAGAATCATATTTTGATAGAAGCCAGCACTATGGAACAGAATACACTCACAAAATAATGCACTCATATTATATATGTGTTTAAATATATATAATTACATTATATATTATGTTACATTATATGTGTATATGTACATATATGTGAATGATACATATACTGCATATATAATTATAAATACTATATATAATTTATTAAATAACATAAATATACATGTGAATTACATTATATTTATGTATTATATATATTACTATATATTACTATATATAATACATAACATAAATGTAAATAACATAGTTCTATATATATACACACACATGTACAGGTAAATCATATATATATATGTGTGTGTGTGTGTGTGTGTATGTGTATGTATGTGTGTGTGTGTGTGTGATATATACCTGAACATAAACTTTTCTCTTAGGCTTTGTATGTCTAACTCCCATTAATAGAAAATTTGTTTACCCTAGTCCATATTTTAGTTTCCTGGAGCTGCCACAATAAACTACCACAAACTGGGGGGCTTAAACAGCAGAACTTTATCATCACACAGTTACGGACACTGGGTCTGAAATTAAGTTATCAGTAGGGTTGGTTCCTTGAGAGGACTGGTTGGGAGAATCTGTCCCATGCCTCTCTCCTAGTTTTGGTAGCCTTAGGCATTCCTTTGCTTTGTAGATGGTGTTCTCAAAGTGTCTTCACCTTAGCTTCCCTCCATCCATGTCTATCTCTGTGTCCAAATTTCCTCTTTAATGACACCACTTGTATTGGATTAGGGCTTATGTAATAAATAACCTCATTTTATCTTGATCATCTGCAAAGACCCTATTTTAAAATAACCTCATATTTATAGGCGCTGGTGATTACAATATCTTTTTGGAGATAATTCAACCCATAACACTCCAAGTAAATAGTAGTACTTTTACAATTATATACATCCTATTACATTTAAGAAATTGTACCTATTTACATTTTCAAAAGATGTTTCTTTTTTAATGTTTTAAAATATATTTTTATTGATTTCAGAGAGAAAGGGAGAGGGAGAGAGAGAGAGAAACATCAGTGATGAAAGAGAATTATTGATCAGCTGCCTCCTGCATGCCCTACAATTGGGACCGAGCCCACAACCTGGGCCTGCAACCCTGGGCATGTGCCCTTGACCAGAATTTAACCCGGGATCCTTCAGTCCATAGGATGACACTCTATCACTGAACCAACCCAGATAGTACTCAAAAGATGTTTCTTAATCTACATTTTTTTTTGCATTTAAATAATACAAAAATGATGCCAATATCTTTATATAGGTAAATTTAGGTTAAAAGAAAAACAAGTAAATATATGTAGTAATATACACATTTTAATGATTTGTTTAGCATTTAAATTAAGATTTTAAATTATTGTGTAAGATCTAAGAAAGATTTACTGTAACAAGGCACTGTGTCATAATCTATTACTATGTCATATTTGCCTGACATAGCTGATAATCCAAAATTATAAAGTTTATGTGAGTTGACTTGCAAGCACTACAAAGAAAAATAAAGTCGGTTAATTGAAGGTTGTAATAAGATTCAAGAGATCACGGTGTTACAGGGAGCAAAGACCTGAAAGGGACACCAGAGGCTATGAATTCCAAAGACTGTAAATAAACTTGAACATAACTCCTATAACTCTAAGCTTAGAACTATTTCACATTTCTTAAAAGGCACATGGTATCAGGGAGGAATGAACAACAGTCATAGTCTTTTACAAAAAAATGAACTTGATTTGGGAATGAGGTATATTGTATTAGAACTGTGGTCTTCATAAGAAATGTGTTCAAGTACTGCTATTTCTCTGCTCCTATAATTTGGGAATCTACTTGGACTTTGGAAAAACTACCTTCATTATCACAATGACACAAGTGAATAAGAAAAAATAATGAGACGTAGTATAAAAATGAAAAAGGAATATAAAATATACAATTGTTTGTTTTTATCATTTTGCTTCTTTGTGACTTAATATAAACCTTTACAAAGTTTTTTTATTCAATTAGTTCATTATAAATATTAAAAAACATTTTTCTTACAGTCCTTTAATTTTCTACATTAATGGAATCCCTGTTGTAGGCATATTATCACTACTAGATTTGTGTTACGAATAAGAAAGACATTTTTAAAATGCCCTCTGAAACACTCTTTCTCCATGTTTCATCAGTAGGGATTCAAATCTTGGCCTCAAGTATATCTACTACTCTTATACTTTTCCACAATAAAGTAAAACCTGATTCATATTCAACTCAGGTTCTATTTTAAAGTATCCCATCTGTGACAGTTCTGTTTTGATCATCAGCATTATGCTGACACTGCATTACTACAATAAATGATTCCTGACACCAGAAGTCCCAGACTGCTGACCTAGAAAAGCTGGCTCTTTAGCTTGTTTTGTAACTGAGAGCAGTTACTAAGAAAAATACAAAACTGAATGTTATTACTACCCACATTCTAAAATCCACTGTGTTGTTGTGATATCTGTTTAAACCTCCCAACTTTCCCAAAGATTAATGGAAGTCATTGGGCAGAAATCTACTACTGGGTATACTATATTGGAAAGAGAAAATTTAAAATATTAGGTGTTGATAAGAGATTTAAAATAGGAAAACTATAGTAAAAGTAAATATCCACAGTTTTTCTATAACCAACATTGCCAAGCATAACACGATGAATATATATATATATATACATACATACATATATGTATGTATATGTATATATATATATATATATGTATATATATACATATACATGCCTGTGCACATGTAATACACTTAGAAAAACAAAACTTTTTAAATTGTATTGGCAAACCTCACAAGCATCACAATATTCTTGGGGTGATGAACACACACTATAGCTTACAGATGATGCGTTGTTTTGTGCACCTGAAACCTGTATAATTTTGTGCACCTGAAACTTGTATAATTTCCTTTCAATAAAAAGGGGGAAAAAGTGTTACACCAAATTGCTCGTGTAAAACAGCATATAGGTGAATATTCTGTGATTGTGAATATTATGTAAAAACAAGTAAACTATTTCAATAAACCAAGATCTTTGGAAAAGATATAAATGCTCAAATCTCCTCCAAAAGCAAACAAAGAAACAATTCTAAATTTATACTTCATTAGTATATCATGTTCATTTAATTATTCAATATATATCAATTAATTAAGAAATCACTTTATGTTTAAACACAGGCTAAGTGGTAAAGAGAACCAAAAGCAGTAAAAATAAATAAATGAATGAAGAAAGAGAGGTATTTTGCATCATCAGGAGCCAGATTTTATTACTGGAAAACAAACTGAACACAATAAGAGAAATTCAATGTAGGACTGACCACATTGCACTTCTGAGGGAGCAACATAAATATTTCAAAATATTGTCAATATCTCACAATACATCTTAAGAATTGTCATGGTCAGAAAGACTGAAAGCCACATTCATATTTAAAAACTTTGGATTACTTATCTTGAATTTAATTTATTATGCGTGTGCCCATGGCTTCCATTTCATGTCTGACATTTCCTTTTTTCTTTCCCAATTTGAGCCTTCATCTGAACCACAATTGATGAACACACTAGCAGTCTTTGTCAGGAACTAAGTTCAATGAAGAGCAGAGAATCCAATTTCCTATTGTGGTTTAGAAGCCAAGGGCACAGTCAGATTATTTCCAAAGGGTCAACTTTGAATGGGTATCCTTTGAGTGATGGCCTGAAAGAAGGAATTTACCAGATTTTTCCAGCTAATATGCTCTTAAAAATAAAATGGGAGAAAAAGTATCTCATTCTTACTACCTAGATTGACTATTTTCAAATACAGTGGATTTTATCAAGTTCGTTAAGGGGCAGCTGTAATATTTTAACCATGACTAAATGCCAGGTCTCTAAGACTGTTTCTGTTTCATCATGCTAACTTCTCAAATAAATCGGCCCGCAGCCCACAGTGGCAGTGCAGTGGCGAGGGAAGTAGTAGGGGGGGAGACAGGGAACCTCACAGTGGCGGGGCACCAATGATGGTTGCATCGGCATCCGTTCCTTCCATGCCTGGACCAGTGACCGGAACACACATTGACTGGCCTGGCTCCGATTGGCCCTGATCACTGGCCAGGCCTAGGGACCCCACCCATGCACAAATTTCGTGCACTGGGCCTCTGGTAGTTATATAAGAATGTAGGGTCAAAGAACAGTATTTTATTTTACTTTTTAGGATAACACAAGCCTGAATATATGAGTATAGTGTTGTGTTGAATGAGCCCACAGAAAAGAAAACCATGTAAAAAAAAAAGACCATTATTTAGGAAAATAGGTTTCTGAGTATATAAGGTGTGATCAATGATCGAAATTGAGGGATGACTTTGAAAAGAGAAAAATTATGTTTGTTAATGGAGGGGTTGGAGTAGATCTGAGAAGGAAAAGTAATTTATAAAATTCAGAATTTCTAAAGACACCTTTCTGCTGAAATGTGTATGTTTCTCTAGAAGTAATCTTTCAGGGCTCAGTGTGCCAGAAAAGAAATAGGAGAGTTTTTAGGACTGATTATGGGTCAGCTATTTAAGGACAGTGGATAAAATATAGCAAAAATATAATAGCACTCATATAGCTAATAAAAGAAAAATTATGTGGTTGACCATAAAGTACAAATTTAGTAAACGAGAAAATTCAATCAGTAGATACAGCATAAAGTGAATCCTTATTGGAGAGTAAATGTACAAAATGTTTTGATAAGGTTAAAAAGAAAGTGAAGTGGTACATAAAGGACATACATGGATGCAAAGCTCTGACTAAAGACTTTGACATTGACATGTATTATTTGTAAAGGTGATTATAAGGTTGACTTTTGGCAAAGAAATTGAGCAGTTAAACTTGAGAGCAGGAGAGTGTATTTAATTTGAAGAGACAATGAAAATTTATTTTTGTTGTTTATTAATGTATTCAGTTGGCTATTAGAAGTTCACATGATGACAAGAGATGAACAATAGAGGATGAATATGAGTATAAATGCCAAAGTCTTCAATGAATGTGGAGGGTGACCAAGAATTGAGTATATTATAGGATAGCAGTTAGAGATTTACTTCCGTTTGAAGCCAAACATGTTACAGTTATTTTGCTTTTAAAAAAGTATGTCTATTTCACAGTTTTTTTAAAACAAGAGAGACTATAATAGTTAATGATTATTTCAATTTCTTCTCTCTTATACATATCACCATATGACTTTTGCCTATATCATTTCTTTGGAAATGCCTTGATCCATTATTTATAACCAAATGAGTTTTAGCCAAAAATATGCCTATAATGGTAAAATGAGACTGGATGCAAAGAGCTAATTAGTACTCCTCACTGTCAAAGGTAATTATTTCAAATAATAAGATTTAGGAGAATGAACCTAATTCAGAGCTTCTGCTTAAACATGAACATTTCTGGGAAAGTTTCTATATACAAACTTCATCAAGATCAATAGCTTTGGGTACTGGCCCTATAAATCATAATTAACTGAGGACTTACTGAGGCCTAATGAGTTAAACTTTTTGCTTCAGCTTCCTCATAAAAAAATCATTTATATTAGATCATACTGAATGGCCTGTCACAAAGTTAGCAGAGGAGAGAGAGAACAGATAACTTATTCAGAGGAGGATAAACAGAGGTAAAAAGAAAAGAACACTAAGAGTAATAAAATATGCAATTGAGGGCATTATAGATGCAGTATTTCAACTTCAATCTGGGTTCTGTACTTCCAGATTGCTTGATATCCAAGTAAATACATAATATGTGAACTTCTGCCTGTTCCTTTGGAAATTCCATATAACACACCTTTTCCAAAGACATGGCAATTTAAAAGAAGAAAACAAAAATAAAATAAAAAAAATATATATATATATATAAAAGGCTAAGCAACTGTCTGTTTGACTGGTAGCTATGACATGCAATGAACACCAGGGGTCAGATGCTCAATGCAGGAGCTGTCGAGCTGTGGTGACTTGGCAGCAGCAGTTCTCGGGTGACACACCCAGAACCAGAGAGGAGGGAGCCTGATTCCGGGGTGCATCACCCGAGAACCACCTTCTCGCAATGCAGGACCCCTCAGGGGATGTTAGAGAGCCAGTTTTGGCCCGATCCCTGCAGGCCAGGCTGAGGGACCCCACCTGCTGGGAGGACCCCACTCACTCCACAGACGCCCTTCAAGCCACAGTGCCGCCCCAGGTGCAGCTGGCCTGGGAGAGACCACAGGAGGTTGGCTACAGGGCGTGTCCAGCCCATCTCACCCAGTCCCACCCCACCGGCCACCTAATTAATTTCCTTTCAATGTGCATGAATCCGTGTACCTGGGCACTAGTAAAAAAATACTAGTAAAATATAAGAAGAAAGCAGCTTTATGCAAGTTAGCCTGTGAAAATTATATTAAAATTTTCTTTATCACCTCAAATACTGCATTTTTTATATATTAAAAAAAGGTTTTAACTAGCTACTTGTTTGGTTTGTTTATTTGGTTTTATGTTTGCACCTAGGGAAGGGAGGGAGGGGACAAACAACTGGAATTTAAATCTTAATATAAGTTAACAAGCTTGTGCAACTGATTAAAATGAGAGAAAATAACTTCTCTCAATTAAACTATACAGAACAGTATTTTAAAAAACCTATTATATTGTTAGATCCCCAATGCAGTAAAAATCTCTGTTGAATTACCCAAAAAAGCAGTTCTAAAAGGGAATAGCCCCTGATTCTCATAATAAGTCACCATAATTTATCATCATGTCCTTAACATTTTATAATTTTTAAATCAGAAAAAAGTAATTTGTTAAAATAAAAAAATTCACTTTCTCTTTAAAATAAATAATTCTATTTCTCTTGGAAATTTTAAAAATTATTAAATTCATATGGAGAGTACATTTCAATTGTGGGCAATCTTGCAGGGATACCATTTTGATAAGTAGTCTATAGAAGACAGATCTCCACATTACAGATACATAAAACACTACAGTGTTTTATTATTGTTAATCCTTACTGGAGGATATTTCCCCCCAATTTTATTTATTTATTTATTTATTTATTTATTTATTTATTTATTTATTTATTTTAGAGAGAGTGGAAGGGAAGGAGCAGGGAGAAAGAGAAAAAGATGTGAGACACATTGATTGGTTGCTTCTGCATGTTCCCCAACTGGGGCTGGGGATTGAACCTACAATCCAGTATGTGCCCTTGACCAGGAATCAAACCCATTACCCCTGGTGAGTGGGCCAATACTCTGACCATTGAGTAATACCAGCCAGGGCTACACTACAGTGTTTTAGATGTGGCGATTTAACAGGTTACTAACTTTAATCAACTGAAAAATACTTTCCATTCATTATTGCAACTCCTTTGGGAAACTTCAAGATAGTGATAACTGGATAATTGTTGTTTTAGAGATAAATGTATATTTTATTAGCAGTTACAAAATTTTTTTTTCATAATTTTGCCCTTCATTTGAGGATACTATTTTCTTCCCCATGTGATTCATTGAAAATTTCTTTAGCATGATTTAAACATGTGCTTTTCACTTAATATCATCCTTAGAAATAATCAGTTAGTTTTAAAATAACTCACATTCCAAAGATAGATGCTTGAAATAAGACATTAATTGACAAATGTAAGATATCTAATTATGCCCACAGTATGATTAAAATAAATTAATGTTTATGGATCAAACAATATGGAATGAAATAAAAAGGTTAAAACTAGTGGATTGGTAGAAATTTAAAAGTTAAAAATCTTGATCCTAATGATTATTTTGATTCAGGTATAATAATGTAACTTAAGAGTTATTAATTTTCTTGAAAGATAGAATGCCTGAACCAGGTATGTAAAAGTACCAATATACACAAATCTACTTTTCTTGATTCTCAAATGAAAAATATAACATAACCAAAAATAAACAGGTGAGAGGCATTAGATCTTGTATTTTCTTCTTTATAACCCTCCATAGTGGAAGTCACATACTATAATAGCAAATGACTTTAACAAATAATTGCAATTGTTAGTCCAACTATTGAGAAAATTCAAGTTCATACAAAAGACTTAAATTGAGCCTTGCTCTGTCAAGTGTAGACACAAAGCATATTTGCTCCCATACCAAGGGCTTTCAAAATCTCATCCCCTCATATCACTAGCCTTGAAGTTCAATATACTCTGGTTTACATTAGGGATGGATCTTGTTCTTTATGATCTGAAGATATATGAAAGGACTAGTTATTTCCAAACACATCCAATGATGAAACAGAAACAGAATGACTACTCTTAACAATGACTTTTAAAAGGAAAAGAATGAGAATTACAGAGAAGTTAGTATTTCATACTTAGGAAACCTTACTGGGGAAATGGTATTGGGTTCTCCTTCACTGTAGGCATGGATTATTTCCCTATTCTGCATCAAATCCACTCTCTAGAATTTGCTCCCCAATATGCTGTTTTCTCAGGCTCTTGGCTTATTCCTCTGCGGTGTCTATCCTGCTCTCCTCCTTACCCACTTCTGCAAAAGGCAGTGTAGAATATTTCTTCTTAGCTCAGCTCCTTTATCAGCCTGCTTCCTGAATATAAGGCATAGGAGAGCAGAAGTCCTTCTCATATTAATATGTCCCACACTCTTTCAATTCAGTCTGTCATCACTTTTGCCAATACAATTCTCTCAGTATTCTTCAGTATTTGATTTCAGTTTGGCACATGCTTCAAAAATCACAATCAAATTAGTTATTCAGACATGCCCTTCCAGACTTAATTGAAGGTGTACTGGTACTACAGAACATTCAATTATCTATCTAGGAACTTTTTCTGACTAACAAGATATGTTAGGTAACTTCTTAATCTTTAAGATTTTAACAAAGGGTTCCATGGAAGCACTTTTGTTTTGGTCAATGCCAGTGGGCTGTTTTTATTTATTTATATTTTTATCCCCATCCTTGTACCCTTTGGGCCGTATTTTAATAGCTATGCTGTTGATCTGATCTCTGTCCACAAGCTGTATTTAATTTGAGAACATTTTATTGACATAAACAACAAAATATGTTATTGACAATAGTCTTCTTTTCTATCTCCTTCCCTGTACATCTCTTTCTCTGTCTCTGTCTCTGTCCCTCCCTCCCTCCCTACCTCCAAAGTCATTTATCTAATTTTTATTATATTTCTTGTAATTTACCTCAAATCTCTATGTAATAAAGCAGAAGGAAAACAATTCTCAAAAAATCCTCTAGGTTTAAGTACTTAATGAGAAATTTATATGGATTTTCCAAAAGCTATTCCAGTAATGTTTTACAACATAATACAATACTAAAATTCTAGGGTTTATTACAATTACAAGGATATGTCTTATCTCATTATATTCTTCTCAATAGTACATTGTACATGGAACATTAAAAACTAACTTTTGGCTTTGTTAGTCTTTGGACATGATCTCATGCAAATGAGCATTGATTTGTAAACAGCACACACTAGGTGTAGTAGAATCTCCCAATTAATTGCAATCAATTTTGGAAGGACATTATGATCATAGTTTAGTTTTTCAGTTAAAGAGTTCCCTCATTTAAATTATACTTCCTTTTAAAATTTAAATTAAGAAATTAACTAATATGTTAATCTATATAAGTCAAAGTCATTCTGACATTTTAAGGTAATCTATTAAATTAATTTCCTTTGCACTGCTATTAACATATATATGAATGAGTATAAACTCTTAGAAACATATTCATTAAATTAGCTATTGCTCCAAAAATACTTTATTTACATGCTTGACAAATTTGACATAATCCTGTCTAATAAAGATGTAATATGCAAATTGACCATCACTCCAACACACAAGATGGCCACCCCATGTAGTCAAAGATGACCGCCCCCATGTTGACACAAGATGGCCACCACAAGATGGCCTGCAGGGGAGGGCAGGTGTGGGCGATTAGGCCAGCAGGGGAGGGCAGTTGGGAGGGACCAGGCCTAAAAGGGAGGGCAGTTAGGGGTGACCGAGCCAGCAGGGGAGGGCAGTTAGGGGCAACTGGGCTGGCAGGGGAGCAGTTAGGCATCCATAAGGCTGGCAGGGAAGTGGTCAGGGGGTGATCAAGCTGGCAGGCAGAAGCAGTTAGGGGCAATCAGGCAGGCAGGCAGGCAGGCGAGTGGTTGGGAGACAGCAGTCCTAGATTGTGAGAGGGATGTCCAACTGTCCCACCGGGATCGGGCCTAAATGGGCAGTCGGACATCCCTCGCGGGGTCCCAGATTGGAGAGGGTGCAGGCTGGGCTGAGGGACACCCCCCTCCATGCACAAATTACATGCATCGGGCCTCTAGTTAGATAATAAAAATATAATCTGCATTATACCTTTTACAAATGGCATACACACCAAATACAATAGGGAAGTATAATTTATTAAAAAAAACAGCTTGCTAATACAATCAAATATATTACATACCTTCATTTAATTTGAATAGAGCTATTAAGAAGCAATGACAACATGAAATAATTTCTGAATATCTTATATGTGTCACTGTGTACATCTCATAATTGCTATAATGTCAGCTTTCTTCCCTTCTTCTCTTCCTTTCCTCCTTCCTTCTTTTTCTCCATCCTTTCCTTCCTGTCTTCCTTCCTTCCCTTTTTTCTTCCTTTTTCCTACTCCTCCATTTTCTCCTTTTTTTTTTTTTTGTCTACTCCTTCCTCTTCTTCTTCCTGCCCCTCTTCATTATTTCTCTCTCCACCTCCTTTCTTTTATGGGTATGGAATTACAATATGCCAAGAATTCTTCTAGCTATTGGTGCTAAAGATGTTCATAAAACTAACCTCAAACATATTGCAGCAGGATTATTTCAGAAACTGAGCAGTGCTTTGGCAAATATAAAATAAACCAATATCATAGACAGTTATTGGAAGAAAAGATATGCTGCACTAGCTGGTTTTGAGTTAAAAATTTGAGATTATACCTTAATGAAGACAGAAATGCAGCAATGCAATAATAGGGTTAGTTCTTTAGGCTAAGGAAAGGAATATCCAGCACAAAATCCCTAGGGCTGAAATATTCCTGGTAGAATTGAGGAACTGAAATAAGATGGGCAGTGGGAAAGGGCATGAGTAATGGAAAATGAATTAATAAGGTATCCTAAAACTAAGTAGATGTTGAAATCACTAGATGGTTCCTCAACTACCTTATTTTTGCTTCCTATTTTCCTTTTGTTTTTTTACTTTCCTAGTTCAGAGAAAATTGTATATATTTTTTCTACTATTTCTACTCAATTTTTGTTGATGCTACAATATTTTAACAACTGAGATATAGTTCTTGTTTCTGAGTATTCTTTATAGTACTTCATTATTTTTTATGGATGAAATACGCACAAGAATAGCCTATTTTTCTTCAGACTTACAGGATCTATACAAAACACTGTTTTCAAATTATTTAGATCATATTTTTCTTTTTTACTCCATTAGAATTATTATTATTATTTTTTAATATATATTTTATTGATTTTTGTACAGAGAGGAAGGGAGAGGGATAGAGAGCCAGAAACATTGATGAGAGAGAAACATCAACCAGCCGCCTCCTGCACACCCCCCACCGGGGGTGTGCCCGCAACCAATGTACATGCCCTTGACCGGAATCGAACCTGGGACCCTTCAGTCCGCAGACCAACGCTCTATCCACTGAGCCAAACCAGTCTCGGCCCATTAGAATTATTAATTCATTTTTAATTCAGTGTGATTCATTCTCAATAATTTTCATTCCATCCCAGTTGATTTAAAAGATACATATAATAAAATTTAGCCTTTGTGGTGTAGTTTTATGGGTTTTGGTAGATGCATAGGATTATTTTATCTCTCAGCACAATTACATATTGAATAGTTTCATCTCTCCAAAAATTCACTCATGATATATATTTGTAGGCAATACCTCCTCCAACTCTTCACTTTTTTTTAATCCTATATTTTATCTGACTTCAGAATGTCAAAGAAATTGATCACACAATAGGTACTCTTGCATATCTGGCTTATTATTACTAGAAAATTCATTAAAGTTATATCTGTATTTGTATGTAAATAAATAACTTCTTTTAAGTTTCTAAGTAGTATCCCATTGTATGATTCTATCACAAATAATCTAACTTTTGGATAGTTAAAGGATATTTGGCTTATATCCAGTTTTTCCAAATTATGAATATAGCTACTATAAAAATTCACCAGCTCTTGGTAAAATTAAGTGACAGATGATTGAGTGATAGGTAGTTAGTTTCTGGAATAAATACATTTATATTTCTACATAAAGTAAAATTTCTTCAAGTGGACTTGTTGCCGATAAGAATGGTCTTAAATAGTTTCAACACATAATAATTTATCTCTTAAGACTTTGTAGAAGAATATATACCTTCAGGGCTTAAAGAGAATCAACTTTCCATTCTATTCACAATGACTTCTTTCTGCTTTTAGCTATTTCTTCATGACTTCAATCTTTGCATTTCAGATCAACTGTAGAAAGACAATTTTATGGGATCTAGGGAAAATCTAAAGTCAATTTATATAGGGAAAATCCTTTAGAAATTCGCTACTCAAAATATGATATAAATACCAGCAGCCCCTGTCTTGGCCAGGTGGCTAAGTTGGTTGGAGTGTTATCCACCCACCAGAAAGGTTGTGGGTTCAATTCCCAGTCAGGATGCATATGGGAGGCAACCAATAATACATGTTCATCTCTTATGTCAATGTTGTTGTTTTTTCCTCTCTCTCTTCCTCTCTCTTAAATCAATAAAACATATACTTGGAATAGGATTTAAAAAACAAAACAAAACAGCAGTGCCAATATCATCTGGGTGTTCATTAGAAAAGCAGAATATTAGATCCCAACCCAGATTTACTGAAGAAGAATCCTAAGAATTATAGGTGAGTCGGCAAATTAATGCTCAAGAAACACTGCTTTCAAGGACAAATCAAAATTTGGACTGATACTAGTAACTTTTAGTGTCCTATCCCTTCATAATATTCAGATTTTCATTTGTCTAAGAAACATTCATTTGATTAAAATAGGCTAAAAAAAATCCAGTAGAAGCCCTCTAGCTAGCATTCATGTAATAGTCTTTACTCAATTATTATGATCCTACCTAATAATAGACAAATATGCAAATTGACCATACCTCCACTACACCAAGCCACGCCCACCAGCCCAAACTACGCCCACCAGCCAATCAGGGCAAGTATGCAAATAAACCAAACCAAGATGGCTACAGCCACCGAGAGCAAGGATTCCCAGGCAACAGAGGGAAACAAGCTTTCCGCCTGCCCTTGACAGGCCTAAGCCTCCACTCAAGCTACAAAGTTTCAATTATAGAAGGTAAACAAATTCAAACAGAATGGCGGCAGCCACGGAGCTGGAGAGACCAGGCCAGAGTTGCCCGCGGTAATGGAGAAAGCAAAGCTTTCCGCACACCCTGGCCAGGCTCAGGCCTCTGCTTAAGGCTACAAAGTTTCAATTGTAGAAGGTGAATTAACTCAAACAGAAATGGCTGCCGGTGGAGCATGCAGGAGGCTTGGCTCCGCTCCAGGCTACAAAGTTTCAATTGTATAAGAAAAATAAATTCCAGATACCAGTGCCTCCGCTTGGGTCTCCAGGGGGCGTGGCTGGCCTGCAAACCACCACATGCCCCTCGCTCAGGCCGCCCCACGCCCCAAGGGAACCCCCACCCTTATCTGGGACACCTT
Source organism: Cnephaeus nilssonii (assembly GCF_951640355.1). Taxonomy (NCBI): domain Eukaryota; kingdom Metazoa; phylum Chordata; class Mammalia; order Chiroptera; family Vespertilionidae; genus Cnephaeus; species Cnephaeus nilssonii. The sequence continues at coordinate 20,104,950 of NC_137089.1, forward strand.
TCACGACAAACCAGCTGGCCCCCACTCCTGCACCAGGCCTCTATCCTATCTAATAAAAGAGTAATATGCAGATTGACCACCACTCCAACACACAATATGGCTGCCCCCATGTGGTCAAAGATCCTGCCCCAATGTGGACACAAGATGGCCACCACAAGATGGCCAGCAGGGGAGGGCAGTTGGGAGGCACCCGGCCTGCAAGGGAGGGAAGTTGGAGGTGATCAATCCTGCAGGGGAGGGCAGTTAGGGGTGACCAGGCTGGCAGAGGAGGGAAGTTGGGGGCAAACAGGCTGGCAGGGGAGCAATTAGGCATCAATCAGGCTGGCAGCAGAGTGGTTAGGGGGTGATCAGTCTGGCAGGCAGAAGCGGTTAGGGGCAATCAGGAAGGCAGGCAGGCAAGCAGTTGGGAGCCAGCAGTCCTGGATTGTGAGAGGGATAACCAACTGCTCATTTAGGCCCGATTCCACCGGGATCAGGCCTAAATGGGCAGTTGGACATCCCTCGAGGGGTCCCAGATTGGAGAGGGTACAGGCTGAGCTGAGGGATACCCCCGCCCCTCCGTGCACGAATTTCGTGCACTGGGCCTCTAGTTTCATATAAAGGTGATAACTTTACCTTTCTTTCAAAATCTGAGAGGGCCTTCATGGGCCCCAAATAGCTCTGGTTCATTTAAACTGGATGTCTTTTCAGAACACAGAGATACAGGACTCAGTATCACTCTCTCATTTAAAAGTATTCCAGTTCATGTCACACAATTATACAGAAAAGGATGACAAGCTCTTTGTCATTATTGAAGGCCAATCTGAGTGTGTATTGAATTGTACAGGCTCTAAATTTTGTTTCCTATTCTTCATAAAATGCATTGATAGATAATTTTGAATAAAATATAGAGGATTGAATAATGATATCCTCAAACCAAGGTAAATGTCACATTTTACACTTAGTACATTTATTCTAAGTATAGAGTAATACAATGCATACTTATTCTAATCATAATTGTACCTGTTATAGTTCACAATCTGGGTAAACTGTTAATCTCTGATTATACAATCTGAAATACTGCCTAAAATTCTAACAGTCATAATTTTTACATTCTCAAGAATATTAATTAATAGGTTTTATATTGTAATTTTGGTCAATGAGAAAACATTTTAATCTGAAAGGTTTAAGAGCCCACAATTTATTATAGTTAAATAATACATAGAGGGGTGAACAATTATGCTTACACTCCATTTATTGACATTTATCCACTACAGTAAAAATGTAACCATTAGAATGGCCATTTATTACATGATTTCAAATCTTGCTGTCAGTGGAAGCCTAAAGGCATTCTTCTTTTCTTATGTTTACTTGTCAATTTTAACTCTGTCCAAAGATGGGCAAGATTCATTATTTTTCTGTCTCAGAGTTATTTGGCACTTGAGAACTATTATGTTATTGTTTCAGTTTGGATAGATTTGCAATTCTTGCATTTTGTTTGAAACCGTGGTTGGACTGAATCCCAAAGACAAAGTAAAAGTCAGCAAAACCTGACAACTTTTCCCTAGCTTTGGTTTAAAATAGGTGAAGTCAGAAATTCTCCAAATCAAAATAGAAATGTAAAATGTAGCCCAAGGGTAAATAAACCCTTAACTAAAAGAGTAGTTGGAGGTATCATCACGAACATTTGGGACAACACCGAGATTTACAGTGAGTTTCAAGTTCCCTAATACAAAAGTTGAGTGTCACTAATTTTATGCTCTTCTCTTTTCATCACATTGTTCAACAAATCTTTTTGAAAGTCACAAAAATGAGTCAAAATGAAATGCATGTGGTACAGAATATATTCACCTACTTGCTCCTAACTAACCAATATAAACTTTCCTATACTTAGTTCATTTAAAAAATGATGTCAAATATTCTCAGAAGTCATAAATGGGTAGAAAACAATATTCCAAAATAATTATATAAAAGTTTATTTATTATATACAACCTGTTTTATCTTAATAAGAGTATGATACTTAAAAATAAGCAGAAAAAATAAAGCTGTGAAAAGCAATCTTCAAATCAAGTCACTTCTACCTTTCATTTGACTCTCATATATGAAAACTAAATATTTTACATAATTTATGCTATTTAATGATGATAATTATAAATAATATATTACTGAGCTAATTCAATGTTTCTATGTCTGAGAATTACAGTTGATAAATTGAGTGGGTATTTTATAACACCATCTAAATGATGGCTTTTAGATCATTTGTTTTTTAAATCCATCAGTTGATAGCGTGGTAGATAGAGCAGAGCATCACTAGACAAGGAGTCAGACAGCACATTCTCTAATCCAGGCAGTTCAAATATAACTGCCTTTTTACAGGTTTTTGCTTCAGTTTCCTGAAGCAAAGTTTGTGTGTGTGCGTGTGTGTGTGTGTGTGTGTGTGTGTGTGTGTGTGTGTGTTTGTCTAGAATAGCTCTAGGTAGGTATTTAAGTAAAACGCAATTGAGTCTGTGTTCTTCTTTAACACTTATTATTTGAGTGTAGACAAACCTTATAATTTTGTTGGACTCTTTAACATGCAAATACTAATACTGCATCATAGTGTTAGGTAGGTCTGCTGAGGTGGGGACTGCCCTGGGATCCTGAACAGGGGTGGGACCAACATTGCCTCAGACCACCTGTCTATGAGCAACCCAGCAGCCAGCAGACCACCAGCAGGCAGGTTCACAACCAGGTGGTAACCTATTCTCTCCTAGCATATAAATGGTCATGCGGTTTGGACCCCTGATCTTTCATATGGCAGGTCAGGTGGTTTAGACCCCCCGCCCCCGCTACGACCTTTTCCTCCTTAAAGATAACATTTAGGCCTCAGTTGTATTTCAGCTCCAGGCTCAGAAAAACAGCAAAAGCAGACAAGTGGCACCCTGGCTGCCTCAGAGCCAGCTACTTTGACTAATGACCCCCTGCCCCGGCACTGACCAAACAGTGGAGACCATCACCCTGAAATAGCACACCTGGAAAGCTGATGAATATTCTATGAAGACACTCCCCTGAGACCTCCCCTAAGATTTCCACCTGCAAGAGAGAGAGATAAATATGCTCAGGACAAAGAAGCCAACATGTGCTCTCCCTCCAAGGAGCATACCAGTCCCATTTCCCCACAGGATGTATCCCCAACCTCTAAGAGACCCCATGAAACTTGCAACCAGGGGAGCAATGGGCAGTGGCAGCTCATCCCCTGAACCTATCTCCAAGGCCCCCTTTTCTCTGACTTCCCAGTGAGCTAAAGCAGCCTGGCCATTTTCTTTCTCTCTCTCTCTCTCTCTCTCTCTCTCTCTCTCTCTCTCTCTCTCTCTCTCTCTCAGCTGGCCTGCTCCTCATTTGGAGTGTATCTTTAAAAAACCTACTTTGCTTTATTTTCATTTTCATTGACCTTAAAATTTTTTCTGCCTGGATGAGAAGAACCAAGGTCTCAGCTGGTAACTACAATCGGTAACAATATCATTATAAATATTGCATGAGATGACATATATAGTCTATTTGAATTCCTGGATTATTATTGTTTACTCAAAAACAATGGTCTTCTTTCTTCTGCATTTAAATCTCTACTAAAATATTGTTCATGCCTATAATTCTGATTCTGACATTCCTACAGCCTTTAGCAGAATAAGAGAATCCATGCTTTATAAATATAACACACACACACACACACACACACATATATATATATACACACACATATATATATTTGTATGATTAATACACAAATATATTATAGATATTTATATATTTTAGGTTATATATTTGCTTTAAATAACATGTAGCCTGCTATTCTGCTAATATACTAATTAGATCTCTAGTATACAAAGTAGACCTCTGAAAAGTCCAATTACAACACATAAATTCCATATATTAGAATTTATTAATTTCACTATCTTCATGTCCACCTTTGTAGCATCTCGTCTCTTCTCTTTTCTCACCTTCAGCCTCCTACCTTTAGGTCTTTGTGATTACATTTGGCTTTCCCAGAAAATCCAGGAGAATTTCTCCATCTCGAGATCCTTAAACACATCCGCAAAGTCCCTTTTGCCTTATAAGTTAACATATTTACAGGTTCCTAAGATTAGAATATAGACATCATTGGGGGGCATTATTCTGCCAATCATAGTATCCCTCAATCCAGGTAGGATGGCCCTTACAATGTAGTTGACAAAGTTCTTTTCACTGGGAGGACTTCATGTTACTCCTCTCCTTCAGTGCTACTGCAGCAACAGCTGAGGTTCTCCAGCAGTCAATTTCCAACTGGTGCTAGCATACTGTATAAAACAGGCTCAACTATTTTAACTCCAAGCCGAGTTAATTCCCAGAAGAAAATATTGATTCACAAAGAAGAACATACATTTTCCTCAAAACCCTGAGGCTAATATATGTTGTAATTCCACATTGTAGGCTTTCCTAAATCTCTCTATAGCATCTTTATCCACCATGGACACACTGGGACACATTGAGGCCTATGAATCAGGGGGGATTTTACTGCTATATGGACATGCTACAGAGGGTGTTTTTTGTTGTTGTTCAGAACCCCTCTCATTTTTAGCAGCCTTGCATATTACTCAGGACACAAGTAAGAGCAGCCCACCCAGCTATGATATATGTTGATTCCAAAATTCAAAAAGACCTAGGACTGGCACTGAGAGTTGCTTTGATGATTTAATGGTAAGATAGACTGTATTATAAAGAAAAGTTGATCTATGACAATAGATTGGATTTTCCCCATCTTTGTAATTTCAAATTTTCCTTTAAAAATAACATGTAAGAAAAAATTAATTATGTGTCATTGATGTATAGATAATATACATTCTAAAGTAATAAGAACAAATGTTGTAGTACTTTTCTGAGAAAGTTCTCCGTGTGTAATGCTTAGTATTTTTAAGCTCAATCCCATAGCAACATTATTAAAAAGGGCAACAATGGGTGGTAGTGCAATTACTAGCTGAGCTAAAAAGTCACTGTGGTGTTAGAACTCTCTATGAAACAAGTATTTGAGGTCTCACTGTCAGTCACTGTAACATTCAGATGTATGAGGAAGCTCAGTACAATTGATTATAATATGGTAATTAAATAGAAAAGCATACACTTGTGTGTCTGTTAGCGTCAGTATTCCAGGAGTACAGTTACCTTTGAAATCCTGAAATAATCTTGATTATATATCCTTTGAATACCACCATTAAGGAAAATGAGAAAGTCCTAAATTAGCATGGGCTTAGCTAAAATAAAGACTTTATCACACAAGCGTTCAAAACAAGCAACAAAAATAGAGCCTGTAATAGATGCAGTGCTGCCCCCAATAGGTAACCCACTGAAAAGCTATTGATAGGCCAGGCCATGGGGTAATGATCTCCATGCTTTTACTGGTGATGAGTAAACTTGTGCTACAGACAAAGAGAACTATTACAGTTCCAGCTGTAATGCTGGCCACTGCCAGCTGGGAGATGTGTGAATACCAGAATGAGATGGGCTGACTGTATCACAGTCCAATGCACCAATTCAAGTGTATTCAGAAGCCTAGGCATTGATCATGCTTATGGCTCATCAAGTTACATCACTACTACATTAAGCATTCTTGAAACTCCTATAATTTATTATTTTTTGAAATGTTGTGGATAAAGTAATTCCACTGCAGAAGGAGGAGCAGGAAGATCTGCCTGACATATCCTCATGCCTCAGGGTGACTGCTCATTGGCTCCATCCTTCAATGGCAGCTTTGTATCTTATTTTAATTAATATTTAAAGTAAATTTATTGGGGTGACATTGGTAATAAGGTGATATAGGTTTCAAGAGAAATATCCATGATGAGAGAGAATCATTGATTGGTTGCCTCCTGAAACCCCCTACTGGGGATTGAGCCCATAACCCAGGCATGTGCCCTTAGCTGGAATCAAACCCAGGACCTTTCAGTCCCCAGGCTGATGCTCTATCCACTTAGCCAAACCAGCTAGGGCTAGCTTACATCTTTTAAAGTTAAGTAAACTGAAAGTGAGAACATACTGTACTCAGAATTTTTAAATCAATTTCCAACCTAGATTCAGATGATACACAGTTTCATATAGCCTGTACTATGGTACACTACACAATGTGATCCCTGACTGGGTTCAGCTATCACTCTGTGTAAGAGAGAGAGAGAGAGAGAGAGAGAGAGAGAGAGAGAGAGAGAGAGAGAGAATGAATTTGTTTGTTTGCTGTCCATCTCTTCTGCAGGGATGTACAACCCATAACAGCAGGGACTTTGTTGAATTTTATTACTTGCTGTGTCCCTATTACCTAGTATAGTGCCTGACAACGAATAAATAACCAATAAATCCCTGTTGAATGAATAAATTGTTGCTTCAAGAGTCCAAAATGTTTGAAAAAAATCCTAAGTAGCATAGCCAAGGTAGAAGAAATAACTGTGAAAAAAATAGCCAATATGTCATTCCAACTTTCTCAATATTATTTTCACACCAAATCCAATGCTGTTTTCTACCCTGACAAATTGCCTATATAATAATAAGTTAGGGTTTTCCTGAGCTGGTTTCATTCAGACTTCAGGTTAACAGAAGATTAAAAACAGCATTCTTGTTTTGCTTCTATCTGATTTATATATAATCTTAACACAAATTACACTAGAGATAAGGAAGCTGATGCAGAATAAATGCCAATATAGTTGAAACTGAAGCCACAAGCCTGTGCTTTCCAAGATTCAATAGCGAATGCGATTTTCTAATACTGCAGAAGGAGGAGTACAAGGATTCACTATAAGTAAGAGTGTTTTCTTATTTAATGATGATCTTATCTTAAGATCTCTTTAGGTAAGTTTATAATTGCTTCAGTTTCACTTTTGTAAGTCTTACCAAATCCAAGTATAGGAAAGTAAAACTATTCTCAATACACTGATTAAGTGAAAGTATTTTCCATATTTCCATATAAGTAGTGCAGCATTTAAATAAAAAAATAAAAGGCATTATCTTGCCCTTGAAAATTTTGATATTGGGACTTACATGTTTGATGCTAGCTAAACAATGGAAAACTCCTGAGACCATCCAAATGCCCACAAACTTGAGAATATAAAGTTGCCATGGAATTGCACATTGAGAAAAATGATCAATAGCTTGCAACCTTACAGATCAATTTCTTCCTAACAGATATAATCTCAGAAAACAAAATTTTAACATTATCTCAACTTTGAGAAAATATTAAAAATTAAGTAAAACAGCAAGTAGCTGGAAGAATTTGGCAACTCTGATTAGTTCTTCCTCAGAGATAAGAGCCCTGAACCTGATTTTCACTCACCTGCTTAGGGTAGAAAGGCTACATGTGGAGGCTCATATTCCTCAATTTATTTAGTTTAATAAGTTGGTTTAGAGACAATCACTTCAAATAGTAAGATATAGCTGAGGTAAGTAGGAGACACACATTGTTTGTTTGTTTTTTATCCTGAGTTATAGAGTTAACTATAGATGAGTACAAAATCAGAAGAATTTTCACCATGAAGTGATTTCAGTGATCCCAGTACACAGAGCACTGCGGTAGGCCATGTGCACGTTTACTGTACTAACACTCCTGTATGCCTGATTATGCAATAAAAAGAAGATGGTGAATTAAGATAATGTGATGCAGTCAGAAATTTGGTATATGGTAATAAGGTGAATACTGAAATGAGTACCCCGATACCCAGCTATTAACAACAGTTACACTAAACAAGCCAGAATCACAAGTATATGAGAAAAAAATGGCAGCATGTAGTGAACTGAAAGGAAGAAGAGAATGTAGAATTAAAGAAAATACTCTAATTAATAAAATAAGAAATATTCAAGAGGCCAATGCATCCATGAATAAAGAAAGGATACTTGCAAAAAGAACTTTCAGAGAAAAAGTAAAAGCTATTGAAGTTAAGAAATATGTGATTGTCAAAATAAAATTCAATAGGGGTTTTTGAAGAAAAAAGTTAAACCTATATTATGTATATAAAAAGATCAAAAGTCAAAGAATCTGAGTAAACTAAATTATAGAAGTAAATCCAACTGGCCCAAGACTTTATTGATATAAGGGCAAAACATGTGGAACTCCACTAGTTCTTTCTCAACTACCTTTCCACATTCAAACCATTTCTTGTCTGCTGTTCTAGATACTGTGTGGGAGACAAATTTAAAAAATAACTCATAAGCCTGTGTGTGTGTGTGTGTGTGTGTGTGTGTGTGTGTGTGTGAGAAAATGTAAGTATATTATTTTATCAGATGAAGAGTTAAAATTACAAGATGTGCACATATCTATGAAATCCTAAGATGTGACCATCAGTGTAAAACATGTAGTTAGAGTGTTAGTCGGTATCATAAAATGCATGAATTTGAGTCTTCAATTAATATCCAATAAAATAATGTTACCATATTATCAACTATAATTGAAATGCTGGGCAACAACACTGTATAACATACTGCAAAGTTGCTAAGAGACCAGATCTTAAACTGTTCTCAACACAAAATGAAATGATAATTAAGTGACTTGATGGAGATTTTAGTAACTATACTTTGGTAATCATATTGCAATATATAAATGTATCAAATCAACATGTGTACACAATATTATATGTTAAATTTCCTCCATCCTCTCTCTCCCTTGTTACTCAGAAAAAGTTTACCTCTTAACCTGGAAATTTAGCTCTATCACTTACCCTCAGTATAATTTTATCATTTATGTTTCATTTTTACATTACCCCTTTATTTAATTTTCTACATTACTATAAAAAGCTAGCAAAATATTTTATCTCAACTTTGCATTTATGCTCCTTTTCACCTCTATAGGATCTCTTTCATAATTACATTCCAGTCACTGTCTTCACTTGCAGAAAATACATTCTATAGCTGATAAAAATGATTATTCTTTAGAAATACTGAATACTATTACTAGTACATTGTACAAAGACAATGCATCTGTCACAAAATAGAAAAAATGAATACTTGAGTTAAGTATTCAAGAACACATCTGGATGTGAGTAGGTATTTTTTTCTATGAAAAGATAAGAATCCTGTGTGTGTGTGTGTGTGTTAAAGTGTATAGTAGTGTACAACCAAATATAATTGAACTAAATTAGCTTCAAAAGTATGCCTTGATATATATATATATATATATATATATATATATATATATATATATATATATATATATTATTGATTTCAGAGAGGAAGGGAGAGGGAGAGAAATGTCATGAGAGAATCATTGGTTGGTTGCCTCCTGCATGCCCCTACTGGGGATCAAGTCTTCAACCTGGGTATGTGCCCTTGACTGGAATTGAACCCTGGACCATTCAGTCTGCAGGCCGATGCTCTATCCACTGAGCCAAACCAGCTATGGCTGCCTTGCTCTTTAAAGTTTTGTGGCTTATACTCCAAAGAACATAAAACATATGAATTTTGTGTAGGGTAGAGAAGCTGTATGCAGAGGTTCATATTCCTCAGTTTATTTAGTTTAATACCTACTAACTATACTTAAAGTACAAAGCCTCGCTGTGGTCATTGCAAGGGTTTTTTTCCCCCCCTTCTTTTTTTTCTTTATTGATTAAGATAGTACATATGTGTCCTTATCCCCACATTGCTCCCCACCCCCCACTCATGTCCTCACCCCCCTGGTGTATGTGTCCATGGGTTAGGCCCGTGGTCGGCAAACTGCGGCTCGTGAGCCACATGCGGCTCTTTGACCCCTTGAGTGTGGCTCTTCCACAAAATACCACGGCCTGGGTGAGTCTATTTTGAAGAAGTGGCATTAGAAGAAGTTTAAGTTTAAAAAAATTGGCTCTCAAAAGAAATTTCAATCGTTGTACTGTTGATATTTGGCTCTGTTGACTAATGAGTTTGCTGACTACTGAGTTAGGCTTATATGCATGCCATACAAGTCCTTTGGTTAATCTCTTCCCCTTACCCCCACCCTCCCCTACCTTCCCTCTGAGGTTTGACGGTGTCTGATCAATGCTTCTCTGTCTCTGGATCTGTTTTTGTTCATCAGTTTATGTTGCTCATTATATTCCACATATGAGTGAGATCATGTGATATTTATCTTTCTCTGACTGGCTTATTTCACTTAGCATAATGCTCTCCAGTTCCATCCAAGCTGTTGCAAATGATAAGAATTCCTTCTTTTTACCTGCAGCATAGTATTCCATTGTGTAAATGTATCACAGTTTTTTAATCCACTCATCTGATGATGGGCACTTGGGCTGTTTCCAAATCTTTCCTATGGTAAATTGTGTTGCTATGAACATAGGGGTGCATATATCCTTTCTGATTGTTGTTTCTAGTTTCTTGGGATATATTCCTAGAAGTGGGATTACTGGGTCAAATGGAAGTTCTATTTTTAGTGTTTTGAGGAAACTCCATACTGTTCTCCACAGTGGCTGCACCAGTCTGCATTCCCACCATCAGTGCATGAGGGTTCCTTTTTCTCTGCATCCTTGCCAGCACTTGTCATTTGTTGATTTGTTGATGATAGCCATTCTGACAGGTGTGAGATGGTACTGCATTGTTGTTTTGATTTGCATCTCTCAGATGATTGGTGACTTTGAGCATGTTTTTTATATGTCTCTTGGCCTTCCTTATGTCCTCTTTGGAAAAGTATCTATTTAGGCCCATTGCCCATTTTTTGATTGGGTTATCTTCCTTTTGTTAAGTTGTAGGAGTTCCCTGTATATGTGGGAGATTAAACCCTTATCGGTGATAACATTTAAAAAGCTATTAAATAGTATGACTATAGCTCTTAATATGATAAAATGTTGTTGAAGTGTCTCTTCAAAAGGAGAGTTAAGAGGAATGAGTACAGAAAATAATACAATAGAAATTAGGTTATCAGGAAAGGGGCTCTGTGGAGCTAGCAGAGATCAAAAGGTGCAGTTTCTACCACCCCAAGATGGAACTCCCAGAAGAGGACCTCAATATAGGAATACTAGAGGCCCCGTGTATGGATTCATCTATGGGTGGGGTCCTTCAGCCTTGCCCCTCTCTCAATCCAGGACCCCTTGGGGGGATGTCGGACTGCCGGTTTCATCCCCTGAGGGATGTAGCAGTGGCGAAGTGGCAGGCAGCCAGGGAGGATCCCCAGCCGGGGCCAGACACAGCTCCACTGCCACTCATCCTGGCCCCACTGCACCTGCCGCTGCTGCCACTGCCCGGTAGCGCTGCCGCAGAGGTGGGAGAGGTTCCCGCAGCAACTGCACTCGCCAGCCATGAGCCTGGCTTCTGACTAAGCAGTGCTCCTGCTATGGGAGCATATTGATCACCAGGGGTTAGCTCCTGCATTGAGTGTCTGCCCCCTGGTGGTCAGTGCGTGTCATAGTGACTGGTCAACAGGTCGTTCCACTCGTTCTGGTTGTTTGGTCTTAAAGGTCGCTTAGGCTTTTATATATATAGACTAGAGGCCTGGTGCACGAAATTTGTGCACAGAAAAGGGGTGGAGGGGGTGTCTCAGCCCAGCCTGCACTCTCTCGCAATCCGGGACCACTGGCTCATAACCACTCGCCTGCCTGATTGCCCCTAACCACTCTGGCTGCCTGCCTCATCACCCCTAACCGCTCTCCTGCCTGCCTGATCGCCCCTAACTGCCTCTGCCTCGGCCCCTGCTGCTGCAGCTTAGTCTGGAAGGACGTTCGGAATGACATTCGGACGGTCGTTTGGCTGTCCTGTCTAATTAGCATATTATGCCTTTATTAATATAGATTGCCCCAGCTCTTCTTTCTCTTTGATAAAGTAAGTATGACATTACCTTTGTCAGCAGAACTTTGAAGCAGGGGACAAACAGATGGCTTGCTTATAAGCACTAAGGGAAAGCTAGCTGCACAGCACCCAGAAGTTTTTTGGTCCATAACAGCTGACAGTCCCTCCTTCAGTGTATGGAGGTGCATTGGGGAGAATGAGAGGTGACATTCAACTCAGGAAATGTTTCTGGTGTGGCCTTTGCTTATTGCCAGGTAGGGATATGGGAGTTATTGTTCACCCACACAGTTTCACTTGCCTCCCATAGCAGGAATGCCTTTGCATTAACAATGGTTAAGAAAATTATAAATGATAAAAATATAAAGCATCCCATATAAAAAAATTCCCACAGATTAACTAGAAAATACAAAATAAGGATGTCTCACCTAGCTGTGAAAACACAAACTATTTCAATGTCCTCAGTGAGGTTCCTTAACAAATCTACTAGGCCTGATGTGAATTCTGATGACACATATACAAGTTTTGTTAGCAGAATTGTCAGGGAGTTCCAAGTGATTTAAAGGGGTTGAAAAAAATAAACAATTATGCCTGATAGAAAATATATTTTTAAATTTTGCTTTATTGTCATGACATCATCATATACACATTGATATTCAAATATTTTGAGTATTTTATTTTAATAGTTACATAATAGAAACAAATTGCAATCAATTAAATAGAAATATATTTTTTCTATGGATATTATCTGTCTCTTTTTACTTGCACACTTACCAATTTCCCCAAACCAACTCCTCCAAGCTTCTGGTATGTGGTTCTTTATTGTATCATACATGTTTCCCCATTTCTTCATGTGTCAACTCTGATTCATTCCTCAAGGTGTTATGAGGGAAACCTTCATACACCCTCATTAGGCAGAGTTCCTCTCTGCTAATACTGACCTTTTCAGCTACCTTATAAATTAATGTTTATGACTTTGAGGTCTTTGAAGACTATAGCCATTTATTTCATTATCTTAATATTGGCAGAGATGAACACAGTCCTTAGCAAAAAGCTAATGATCATAATTTGAATAAAAGTTTGAAGAAATAAGTCAATTGATTAATCAACACTATGAATATGCAGAAAGCTTACACTCAAAGACAATTCAAAACCTACTAGTATTTTACATAATCACCAATATGACAGAATACACTTCCCCAAAGAAACCCAAATGGTCAGTTTCTTGAAAAGCCACTTTTTTATTTTTGCAGTAATGGCAAATGTTAAATAGAGTGAAAAGATGCTATGAAATCTTAGAACTTCAGAAACTACCTGAAATAAATCTGGAAAACCTCATCTCAGTTATAGCTAAAAGAACATTAGTCTCTTCTGGGATAGCCTCCTGTTTTCTGCCTGAAATGCCAGACAAACTTCTTGGTTCTCAGTATCACCCTCACTTGTCTTTAATAGTAGTCATCATACTATATCACTTACCCATCTCTATGATAACATATTCTTATATTTATACCAGTGGCCTGATGCACGAAATTTGTGCACATTAAAAGGGGATTAATTAGAGGAAATAATTTAATATTGCTATTTGCCCTTTCTTTATAATAGAAGTGTCAGAGATGAAAGAAAATTAGTAAAATGTACATGAAAACCTTCCTCCCGTCAGAGTCTGGGGCTCACCACGGGACCCAGAGTCAAGACCCCACCCACCCACATGCACCTCAAAATCGTGTGAGACCCAGACCCGGCTGCACCCCCCCCTCCATTGGGCTAGATCCAGACCTGGCCAGTCCCACCCTTGTCAAGCCCTGCCGGACAGGGGCCGTACCTCAGATCCCCTGGCCCAGCGCCAGGATGGGGGGCATGGCCTGAAGTCCCCCAGCCCATACTAGGGCGGGGGGCGTGCCTTGAGGTCCCCCATCAATTCCTGCTGGGTGGGTGGCATGAGGTCCTCCATCAAGCCCTGCCGGCCGGGGGAGCACAGCCTCAGGTCCCCCGGCCCAGCACCAGGAGGGGGGCGCAGCCTTAGGTCCCCCATCAAGCCCCATCGGCAGGGGGCACAGCCTCAGGTCCCCCATCAAGCCCCGCTGGGCAGGGCACATGGCCTCAGTTCCCCCGACCCAGCACTGGAGATGCACCTTGACGTCCTCCGTCAAGCCCTGCTGGGTGGGGGCATGGCCTGAGGTCCCCTGTCAAGCCCAGCCAGGCAGAGAGGCGCAGCCTCAGGTCCCCTGGCCCAGTGCTGGGGCGGGGGGCGCAGCCTCAGGTCCCCTGTCAAGCCCCACCGGGCGGGGGGTGCAGTCTGAGGTCCCCTGGCCGAGTGCCGGGGTGGAGGGTGCAGCCTGAAGTCTCCTGTCAAGCCCCACCTGGTGGGGGGGTGCAGCCTGAGATCCCCCGGCCTGGCGCTGGGGTGGGGGAAGCAGCCTGAGGTCCCCTAGCCCAGCACCAGGACGGGAAGCGCACCTTGAGGTCCCCCGTCAAGCCCCGCCAGGCGGGGGGCATGGCCTCAGGTCCCCTGGCCTGGCGCCGGGGTGGGGGGCATGGCCTTAGGTCCCCTGTCAAGCCCCTCAGGGGCAGGGGAGGGCGTAGCCCAGTGATGGCGAACCTATGACACGCGTGTCAGCACTGACACGCGTAGCCATTTCTGATGACACGCGGCCGCTGAGGCGGCCGCATGCCGAGGATGAAACATTTGCGAAATAATGTTTTTTCCTCAAAGTGACACACTACCCGAGTTATGCTGTTTTTTGGCGAAGTTTGACACACCAAGCTCAAAAGGTTGCCCATCACTGGCGTAGCCTCAGGTTTCTGCTGATTGCTCATTAAGGCTCCTTAAGGAAGGGAACTTGGCCTCAGCTGTGGGTGCAGCCATCTTTGTGATGGAGTGATGGTCAATTAGCATATTCCCTCTTTCTTAGATAGGATTTACATATTGCCTCTAATAATAATAAAAAGCTTCTCTTTTGTCAGGCACTGTGCTAAGCAATTACAAGCATACTCTCACTTTTTGGGATACCCACATCTATCTACATTTTCCAGATGAATAGAGGCTTAGAGATGTTAAGTAAATTATTCCAATGTCATGCAAATAATAAAGGTTGGAACCAAACTTCATACCAATAGCAAGAAGCATACCCGTTGTTATTGGTTGTATTGTGTCCCCAAAAAAAGTTGTTGAAGTCCTAAACCCTAGTGCCTCGGAGTCTTGCCTCATTTGGGAAGAGGGTTTGCACAGAGGTAATCAAGTTGAAATAAGATCATTAGTATGGGTTTTAATCAATATTATTAGTTAATAAAAAATGGTAAATTTGGACACAGGACAGATTCATGCAGAGGAAAGACAATGTGAAGACATATACAGACAAGAGAGTCATGTGACTGGAGTGAAGCTTCTATAAGCCAAGTAAAGTACGAATTGCTAGCAAACACCAGAAGCTAAAAGAGACAAGGAAGGATTTCCCTCCAGAGCCATATGAGAGAACATGGGCATGCTGACACCTTCATTTCATACTTCTAGCTCCAAAACCTTGAGACAAATTTCTGGTTTTTCTAAGCCCATCTTTCTGTTACTTTGTTATGGCAGCCTGAGGTAATGAATTCATCCATTTACTTCTTCAACATGAACAAACCAGGGATTCTCTTATTTGTGGTCTATAGACAATAACATTTGATAAATATAATTTTGAATTAAATAGATAAATATATCAACTATAAAACATGAATACTTTATCTTAAAGTGCTTTCTTTCTCTGAATTTTAAATCTTTTGTAGCAATGAATTAGTGTGTGTATATATGTGAATATTATTTTATTACACATATATGATTTCATTGATTAGTTACTTTCCTTTATTTATTAGTTGTATGGCTAAATATGAGCAAGATCCATAAAGCTCATGAGAGAGGCTATTAATAGAAAGGGATTAAAATTAGCAAAGAAGCAACCTGGGGTGCTCTCTATCTTATGGATGAAAGGTTAATCTTTGTTTCATAAATAATGGGTTTAGTCTTCATTCAATTCTATATAAAATTTAATCAAATAAATAGTATGAACAAAGTCTTGAGACTTGAAATATCCTCCCTAAGTGATACTTACAAAGTTTGAAAATCAAGCCCCTTAGGTTTCAACTTTGAAACAAACAACAGTCAGAGCGACTCATACCTGTACAATATTGATTTATTTCTGCACAACTTGGCTTTGTTGAATTGTGTTGTATTGTATCAACTTATAATTAGTAATTTTAATCTATTGATTTTTTAATTAACAAATGATATATTACAAGCTCTAAAAACCCATTGTTGAATATTTTGGATAAATGATGTGGAAGGCATTTATCAATAGAATTCTGTCTTGTTTTTGTTCATACAATTTTGTTTTTGATATTCAATAGGAAATAAAATGAGTATGAAACAAGAGTTATGCCTGAGGCATAATTGTGTATTAATTGTGTGTTCACAGTGGTTTATGTATGTTTGTTTCTCCCTACTTGGGACAGCCATTGGGAAATCAGTATCACATTTGTAGAATATATGGGAGATAAATTTGTGTGAAATTGCGTACTGTGCTTACTCATAACGTATTAACTTAGTAATTATTATATTCCCTCTGGCTTCTTTTCCTACTCACTTGTAGCTGCAATTTTATTTTACTTTTTCTCTAACTTCATGTATACTGTATTAGCATTTTGACAGATTGGGTACTCAGGGTTTTCATTCAGATCTGACCTTAAGCCAGCACCCCCATAACTCAAATAAATTATATCATGATGTTTCTCTCTCACATCAATGTTTCTTTCTCTCCCACTTCCTCTCTCTAAAATCAATGCAAACATATCCTCAGGTGAGGATTAAAAAAATTTTGTGCTCCTTATTGTATATAAATTAGGCCTCAAAATAAAATAGTACCTTATGACTAAAGTTTCCCCATAAGATTATATCCCATACAGCAACTGAATCATTGTCTGATTACCACTCTAGTATTTCTTTTATCTTTTTGTATTCTATCACTTTAGATTATTTTATTTATTAACTCAACTATGTATTTTAAAACATATACATTTTTTATTTAGCACCAAATACTTTTTATACTGACAAGTTTCTTCAAAATAATCAGTCTTTTAAATGCCAACACTGCTTTTTGAATAGTTCTGTGACCTTTATCAGTCTTAATTTTATAAATCTTTCAATGTTTTTGACTTTAATTTAATTTTGATATTTTTTTAAACTCATAGATTTTTATTTTGATTATTTTAAATTACTCATTCCTCTTTTATTATTAACTAGTGGCCCGGTGCACGAAATTCATGTGGGGGTGTGTGCCTCAGCCTGGCCTGCACCCTCTCCAATCTCGAACATCCCTCTCTCAATCGGGACCAATGGCTCCTAACCACTCACCTGCCTGCCTGCCGGATCACCACATAACCACTCTGCCGGCCAGCTTTCTCACCCCCAATTACCCCCCCATTTCTGCCTTATCGTCCCCAACTCCCCACCCCGCCAGCCTGCTCACCCCAAACTGCCCCTCCCTGCTGGCCTGCTTGCCCCCAACTGTCCCACTCTGCCGGCCTGCTCGTCTCCAACTGCCTCTCCCTGCCAGCCTGATCACCCCCAACTGCCATCCCCTCTTGGCCTGATTGTTCCTAACCACCTCTGCCTCAGCCCTGCCACCATCGCTTTGTCCAGAAAGATGTCCAGAATGTCTCCCAGTCAATATTACCCTTTTATTAGTATAGATAGAGGCCTGGTGCACAGATGGGGGCCAGCTGGTCTGCCCTGAAGAGGGTCCCAGATCAGGGTGGGGGTCCCCTTGGGGGGCGGGGCTGGCCTGGGCAAGAGGCCTGGGGTGGTTTGCAGGCTGACCATGCCCCCTTCGGGGTGGGGGTCCCCACTGGGGGGCCTGGCCAGCTGGGTGAGGGGCTGATGGTAGTTTGCAGGCTGGCCATGCCCCCATCAGGGTGAGGGTCCCCGCTGGGGAGTGTGGCCGGCCTGGGCAAAGGGCTGAGGGTTGTTTGGGGGCAGTTTGCAGGTCAGCCAAGCCCCCAGCTTTGTCCAGAAGGACGTCCAGAAGGTCTCCAGGTCTAGTTAGCATATTACTCTTTTATTAGTATAGATTATATGAAACAGTGACAATGTCACAGGCAATACAAATAATTTTCATAGTTTCACACTATAATTTTAAAATTGGGCAATTGTTCAAATCCCTTGGTCATCAGGAGATATAGGATGTACATTCTCTTCATTGAGACTGTTTTCTACATATAAAAACTGACAGTAGAAATTTTTCACAAGTGTTAACAGCATGGGCAATAAATCCTTACTCGATCCTAAACCCCAGCTTATGAAAACTTTACCTATTTCTTCATGATAAACTTTTAAAACCAAAATAAAGAATGGGGTGCTTCTTAAGTTATACAAATTTCAGAGTCATAGTGTTCATAAATTATTTTGATTTTATTCAGAACAGCCAAAAAGAAAATATACCACCTATACAAAAACTTTGCATAGTAAATTTAAATTTATTAGCACACAGTTGTAAAAAAATATATTATATTCTGTGACAACCACATCATTTGATACTTTGCAAAAATGGTATAAATGTAGTAAAACTGGCTTTTATGATTAGGATGCTATTTGTAATAAAGTACAAGATAACCAAAATCCTGAACAATCTCAGATGATACATCACAATAATTAATGAATGTGTTGCTAAGTATTGTCATTTAGTTAAAAACAATTTCACATAAGCCAACTCATAAGAAATGATGCAAAGTGTTCACACACATAATTATAGACATAACTTCTATCACCAGAGCAGTTAATGAATACTGATAAGAGATCATAGTGTTTCTGAGGATTGTGAATAAAAAAATATCTCTTACTACATCAGGTTCAAGAACCAATAGCTTAATGCTCTATAGGACACAATACTGCTGTATGATTGAGAATAACCTTCTGAGCTTTGTTCTCATGGATTAATCAATTAGGAAAAAAGAACAGCTGTGGAACTTAATGTGCTGTATTTTAATGATGCTATATGTAGTTTATTTGGATTTATTAAATTCTAATCGTTATCCAGAATATATATCCTGTCATTTTAAAATAACTATCATGATCATAATTCAGTGTTTGAATGATAGGGCTATAGAATAGAATTTAAAGATATTTATATATAAAACTATACTATTATAACCAATTATTAAATGCTTTAAAGCAAAAATTATTTAAGAGTATTTTTTAAGGTGAAATGGTTGAAGTATTCATATATTTATTTTTATTTATTATATAACTAAAACAATATTATTTTTATTTATTCAGTACTATAGCAAGAATCATGAAAATAATAATAGTACCTCTTTTTAAGTAATTTAAATAATAATAGTACCTCTTTTTAAATAACTGAGAAAGTTATGGAAACACTGTAGTAAAAAAAAATTAGATTTTATTCTTAGTAGAAAAGTAATCTATATACAAAAATAGAGCTTTTCTTTTCTATTTTGGTTTCTCCATTGGATCTATGGAGTGCACACATAGGCTTCCTACATAGGCTTCCTAATCAATCTATTATACTATATAATCCAAGATACATACATGCATTGGAAATGTAACAAATCAGTGGATTTTGTTTTGTTTTATTTTTCTGAATTTTTCTAATGACCCAAACTATATATATATATATATATATATATATATATATATATATATATATACATACATACATACATACATACATACATACTAGAGGCCCGGTGCACGAAATTTGTGCACGGAGGGGGGTTGTCCCTCAGCCCAGCCTGTACCCTCTCCAATCTGGGACCCCTCAAGGGATGTCCGACTGCCTTGAGGGCAGTCGGACATCCCTCTCACAATCCAGGACTGCTGGCTCCCAACTGCTTGCCTGCCTGCCTTCCTGATTGCCCCTAACCGCTTCTGCCTGCCAGCCTGATCACCCCCTAACCACTCTGCTGCCAGCCTGTTTGCCCCCAACTTCCCTCCTCTGCCAGCCTGGTTACCCCTAACAGCCCTCTCCTGCAGGGTTGATCACCTCCAACTGCCCTCCCTTGCAGGCCTGGTCCTTCTCAACTGCCCTCCCTTGCAGGCCGGGTGCCTCCCAACTGCCCTCTCCTGCTGGCCATCTTGTGGTTGCCATCTTGTGTCCACATGGGGGCAGGATCTTTGACCACATGGGGGCAGCTATATTGTGTGTTGCAGTGATGATCAATCTGCATAGTACTCTTCTATTAGATAGGATGACATTTCTTTCTTTTTTTTTTTTTTTTTTTTTTTTTATCCTCACCTGAGTATATGTTTCCATTGACTTTTAGAGAATGTGAAAGAGAAAGGGAAAGACAGAGAGAAACATCAAAGTGAGAGGAATACTTAGATTGCTTGCCTCCTTCCTGAGCCCTGACCTGGGCCCCAGCCAGGGAGGAGCCTGCAACTTATGTACATGCCCTTGATCAGAATCTAACCTGGACTCTGCGGTTGGCAAACCTAGATATTATCCACTGAGCCAAACCGTGTAGGGCAGGTTATGACATTTCTTAGCCCTCTAGCAGTGGACCTTCATTTTTTTCTCCAGGAGTGTGGTGGAAAAGCCCTAGATCACTTTTTTGGATTCTTATACCCAAGTTACTAAGAATATTACCAGTGGCATACAGGGAGCTTAGCCAATGAGTGGTCAGAAAAGGTATTTCCTCTGTAGTTCACACCTATCTCCTGTGATCTCCGGCTCCACCCCTGCCAAGGCCTAAAGCCTCCAGCCCTGGGCAGGGACCCCCAGCTGGCTCTGATCGCCCTGCTCTACCCCCAGCCAAGGCCGCAAGCCTCTGTTTGAGGCTCGGGCCCTGGGCAGGGACCCCCAGCTGGTTCCAATTGCCCACAGACACCCACAGCTGGCTCTATCGCCCGGCTCCACCCATGGCCAAGGCTGCAAGCCTCTAGGCTTGGGCTCTGGGCAGGGACCCCCAGCTGGCTCCGATCGCCCACAGGGGACCCCAGCTTGCTCTGATTGCCAGGCTCCGCCCCAGCGGCCAAGGCCGCAAGCCTCTGGCAGAGGCTTGGGCTCTGGGCAGGGACCCCCAGCTGGCTCCAATCACCTGCAGGGACCCCCAGCTGGCTCCGCTCGTGGGCTCCACCCCCAGGCAAGGCCTAAAGCCTCTGCAAGAGGCTTGGGCTCTGAGTAGGGACCCCCAGCTGGCTCCGATCGCCCTCAGGGGACCCCAGCTGGCTCTGATCGCCAGGCTCCCATCACCAGGCTCTGCCCCAACGGCCAAGGCTGCAAGCCTCTGGCCAAGGCTTGGGCTCTGGGCGGGGACCCCCAGCTGGCTCCGATCGCCCTCAGGGGACCCCAGCTGGCTATGATCGCCAGGCTCCGATCACCAGGCTCCGCCCCAATGGACAAGGCTGCAAGCCTCTGGCCAAGGCTTGGGCTCTGGGCAGGACCCCCAGCTGGCTCTGATCTCCCCGCTCCGCCCCCATATAATGCCGCAAGCCTCTGTTTGAGGCTTGGCCCCTGGGCAGGGACCCCCAGATGGCTCTATCCCCCACTCCATCCAAGGCCAAGGCCTCAAGCTTCTGTTTGAGGCTTGGGCCCTGGTCAGGGACCCCCAGCTGGTTCCAATCACCACAGGGGACCCCAGCTGGTTCCAGTGGCCCAGCTCCACCCCCAGCCAATGCCGCAAGCCTCTGGCTGAGGCTCGGGCCCTGAACAGGGACCCCCAGCTGGCTCCGATCGCCTGCAGGGGACCCCAGCTGGCTCTGATCACCTGTGGGGGACCCCTGCTGGCTGATATTCCCCTCTGATCTTCGGCTCCAATATCCCAGTTCCAACAACTGCTCTCCGAGGCTGCAGCCATCTTGGTTAGGTGTATTTGCATATTCCCTTTCTGATTGGCCGGTGGGTGTGACCGGTGGGCGTGGCTTGTGAGTGTAGCGGAGTGATGATTTGCATATTACTGTTTTATAGATAGGATATATTGCCATATTTCAATATGGATCACTAATTACTTTTAAGTATAAATACAGTAAACTTGGAATGCCCAGAATCAAAATTTGCTGCTGAATGGAGAAAGTCTACTTCAGCATAAAATATATCATGGATCACTAAAAGAGAAGGCTGGTGACATTTGAACTTATGAATCAGCCATGCATAAAACCAGCTTCTCTGATGTACTTGCCACTTATCAGTGTCTCCCTCTGACATACTTTGGATTGGGGTCTGTCACTTGTGATTGAGCAACACAAAGATCAGAGCTGTCTACAATTTACAGATGAAGAAATTGAGACTCAGAATAATTATGCAACTTAACCAAATCAGGTATGTTAGTAAAGTCAAATTAGTGTATTTAGATAGTAGTATATTTTATATCATTTCTCATCTCTTATAACTTTTTTTTACTCCTCACCCAAGGATATGTTTTTATTGATTAAAAAAAATTATTTTAGGCAGCATGGAAGGGAGATAGAGAGAGAAAGAAACATCTATGTGAGAGAGAAACATTGATGAGTTGCCTCCAAACACACACCCTGATGGGGGGAGGGGATTCAACTTGCAATCTAGGTATGTGCCCTGACTGGGAAATTAACCCATAAATCTTTGGTGTAAGGGATGACAATCCAACCATCTGAGCCACCTGGTCAGGGTCTTCTATAACTTTTTAAAGTTTTCATAGTGCTGCACACAAGGGGGAAAAAAGAAAGTAAACACAGAAATCTTTATCTGACATATTTCATACTCATCACCTTATATGTTAAAATGCCTCATCTCTTATTATACCATAAAGTGCTATGGGTATAAAATAAATATAACTAGTTTATTGTCTGTGAGTGTGTGTGTGTGTGTGTGTGTGTGTGTGTGTGTGTGTGTGTTTCCCTTTTTGAATGGAGCAGGAAATTCTATATTTTTCTTCTGGATGTTATAATTTTCTGGTAAGCAAGATATATCCAAGATAATACCTCATAATACCTTTACAAATCAGGGAAGTTAAGATTTGAAAAATAAATTTCTATTCCATCCCTGCGCCAGAAAAGAACAAAAAAATCATGGCATTTCTTGTAGAGAGCGCCTGAGAAGGCACATGGGCATTGCTTTAAATTGTCAGCTGAACCCAAGACGCCAGGCAAAGCCACGTCTTGGTTACACATGTACCAAAAAGGCAGATGTGTTCTCAGCATTGACTCTTATCTTTGCCCAGGTGTAGGGAAGTGGGTTTTGATATGTAAATCCAGTCAAGTACCAGGAATGAATAGGGCTCCAGCCTACTCAAGAATGCAAATAATCTCCTTTATCTTGACTTTTGGTGAAACTTCCTGGTATTTGGGGGTATAAAATAAACACATTGGCTCTGGGTCACTGTCTCTCCATCAGGAGGAGGCAGCGGTCCACCCGGCCCCAGCTTTTCTTTCTATCTCTGTGTCTTGTCTCTTTCTTTTATTTCTCCATCCCCAGCCATCTCTACTCAGGAATTGGACCCGCTCTCTAGCCGCGCTGGACGCGGAAAAGAGAGAAAATAGTTACAATTTCTAATATATCAGGTGAATCAACTGCCATGATCTCAAATCAAATGCCCTATTTTTGTCTATTGTATTTATGTTAATAGAATTGTTCATAAGAACCACAAAACATAAAATCTGATATTATAAGAGCATGCACTACTATTTAAAAAAATTATGACCTGTTCTTAGCTAAATCACATGGACTTCCTTATGCCAGTAAAAGATCCACATTTAAAGTTACACCAATATTATTTTCATAGACCATGTTATGAAAGTGAAATTCTCATAATATTGTATATCTCTTCTGTGCTCACAAAACATATGAATTATTCAACAAAATCCCTGCTTAACTCTTGGGAGAATTCCTGTGTCTTTAACTCAATATAGAGAAATATGTAAGAAGTACGAGAATTGATAAGAATGAATCACAGAGATATCTATATACACAATTTTTGGACAACCCCAGAAAAACAAATAATGTTTCTTTTCCATTTCTACTCAAAAGCCAGACCTTTATGAATGCCATGTAGTAGGATGTAAAATAACACATTACAATATTAAAATTGACTTTCAATTTATTAAGAAATATTGTATCTATATACACCTTTACTATAACATTTTGAGCTATTTTCTCTAGAGAAAAACATTAGTTAATATAGGAAAAAGCACTAGAATTTGTGTATTAACTATAGAATATTAAATATTTTACTTAGAGAATATAATCAAATATTCATATTTTAAATATTACTGACATTATTATAGATTGTCTTATATATAAAATAATATATATTTTTTAAATGTTTTCTTACATGTATATTATTAATTCTCATTATTATTTTTATTAATGAGAGAGAGAGAGAAAGAGAGAGAGAGAGAGAGAGAGAGAGACAGACAGACAGACAGACAGACAGACAGACATCTATTGGCTTCCTCCTGCATGCTCCCCGACCAGGAATGAACCTGAAACCTAAGCATGTTCCCTGACTGGGATTCAAACCAGTGAGTGACCTTCTGGTGCACAGGATGACACTCCAACCAACTGAGCCACATCATCCAGGGTGTGAATATTCATAATTTTAAAGTTAATATTGTTATAATTACAGACAATTCTCTGTCCTTGGAATATGCCTTAAATATTGGTATGAAACTGAACAACTGAAACTAAATACTTAATAGAACAAGTTAATTCATGAAATGAATCCACTGTCGCTCATTCTCTTATATGATTTTATTTTTATTTTTCTCTTAACCATGTATCACAATTGCCCATAAGAATATGTGTTGCAACTGAGAATATAGCTAAGAGTATAGGGAGAAGAATAAAAAATGTGAGCAGACAAAGCCATACTAGTTTTCACCACTACTGAGGGAGTAAGATTAGAGATTAGCATGAGTTAACAATCCATAGGGAAAGAGAACAAGTGTGAGTGAGAGGAGAAGAGAAAACAGAAGAGGCCAGGAGAGAACATTGCATTGGTGATAAAAACACACACACACACACACACACACACACACACACACACACACACACCCTTGTCCTTTGGAGCTACTTATTATAGGTAAGACAAAAGAAACCTAGGTAAGTTATATATTTCATGTGACTAGTGCATATGAAAGAAGAAACAATATGAAGGAAGTGTGTGTGTGTGTGTGTGTGTGTGTGTGTGTGTGTGTGTTGAGCACAATCATGGATGACATGTTAGCAATAACTCAGAGGATATGAGGAAACTCAAACATGATACAATTTCGGTAAAGAGCACACCTGTCATATGGGACAGTAGTAAAAGGCTCTGAGGTCTGACCATGCTTAAATCAAATTAGAAAGATAATGGAGGGGGAGGGGTATGGCCTGGTAGAAGCTTCTCTGTTATTGTAAGAATTTTCACTTTCATTCTGAGTGAGATGAAAGCCATTAGGAAAAGGACTGGCATAATATATTTTCCATTTTACAGGACTACTCTGCCTACTGTTTGAAAATAGAGGGGGCGGGGGAAGCTGGGGGAAAGGAAAGCTGATTGGATACAATTGGGAGAAAATTAGGGCATAAGATGTTGGCACTTTGGTCTAGAGATGAAGTGATGGAGTTGGTGAAAGATGGCCAGATAGAAATGAGAGGATTTGCTGACAAACTGTGTTGAGAGAGAGAAAACAAGGTTTAGCATAGCACCTTTTTGCAAATCAAACTTCAACCAACAGTGCACAATGGTTCCTGTTGATGGAATGTAAAATATTGCAGCAGCTATAGAAAGCAGTATGCAGAGTCCTCAAAAAAAATTAAACATAGAACTATCAAATGATCAAACAACTCCACTTCTGGGTATATTTCCAAAATAATTCATTAAAATCTGGATCTGGAAGAGATATATCTGCATTCCTATGTTCATTGCAGCACTATTCATAATAGCCAAGATATGGAAACCACCCATATAACTATCTGCAAGTGAATGGATAAAGAAAATGGGGTATATCATGGAGTGGAATAGTATTCATTCTTAAAAAGAAAGAGAAATCTTGTCATTGGCACCAATGTGGATCGATATAGAGGACATTATGCTAAATAAAATAAGCTAGTCAGAGAAGGACAAATATTGCACAGATTCCACTTAAATGAGGTATCTAATGTGGTTACATTGATAGAAGCAGAGAATACGATAGTGGTTGCCAAGGGCTGGGAAGGTAGGAAAATGGGGAAGTTGTTTTTCAAAACGTATAAAGTTTCAGTGATGCCAGATGCATGTTCTAACTTCTGCTAGGTAGCACAGTGCCTATAGTTCCTATGACTATATGCAGACTCTTGACAGCATAAATCAGCATTTGTTTGAGTCTGAGAAGCTGTAGACGTAGAAAAACGGAAAGGGAAAAGTTGGTGTTATCCGTACCACAGATCACTAATCTAGGTGATTCCTGTCTATTGGAAAGTGGCCAGAAGTTTTTGTTCATTCTAATGGAAAATTATACAATTGAACAGCCATCAGAAAAAATAAAATAAAAAAGAGGGCACACATCTAAAATTCTGTCTCATGTTTGATGCCTGCTGCTCAAAAACTTTTTTTGGTGTGTTCACTTTGGCTCAGTGTTCGGGATCTGGGGACTGGCTTTATGTGGGACTATTCTCAGGTTCTGATCAGTATAAGGGATTTCTGTGACTTCATACCAAAGCCTTTACATTTTTTCCTTCCATTTGTACCTTCCTTTTCTTCTTTTTGAAGGTTTTAGCTCTTGTTTCCTGCTTCCTATACAGACACTTGTTCTTTAATTTAACATGTTCAGAGGGCTGCCTTCCCTCTGTCTGAGAGGAGGCACTCAGTTACAAGTCATAGTGTCTCTTCTAGTT
Source organism: Cnephaeus nilssonii (assembly GCF_951640355.1). Lineage (NCBI taxonomy): Eukaryota > Metazoa > Chordata > Mammalia > Chiroptera > Vespertilionidae > Cnephaeus > Cnephaeus nilssonii. The sequence continues at coordinate 20,131,479 of NC_137089.1, forward strand.
TCATATTTAAAAGTGTTAGGATTTAGGGGTTTGTTAAATGTTTCCTCTTAAAATAGTAATTCACATTGCTTAGCAAAAAACAATAACAAACAAACAAAAATTTAATTTATTGTCATACCAAGTAGCTTTACATTTCTGTATATAGGAAATCATTCCTTTGTTCACTTTACTGCCCTTATTTTCAGATGCTTTCCAACTTCTAGTTTAGCTTATTTTTTCTTCTTGCTGATGAAAATTTAATTTGCTCTGAAAGACTTTTCTGATACCCATCTCCACATCTGGAATAGAGGCTCTCACATACACTAATGCAATCTCTACCTTGATGTTGATATTCCTGATCCTTTGCTATGTCTAAGAAGTGGCCAATTGGTTAGCCCAGGGCTAAGGGGGGCAGTCTCTCCCTAGACTGAATGGTTGTTGTTGTTTTTAAGATGTCAAAATTTCATCACACACAGAAATTAAAAAAACACCACATAATTAATACGCATGCTCATAACCATTCATAGTTGTGACACAAACTGTTTTACATGCTTCAATAGACATGTATTGCAATGTATACAGTAGGGCTGCCTATATTCATGAAGTAAGGGATTCTCTTATCAAATTCTCAAAAATTGAAGTAGATGAAAGCCTATTAAGGGTCTTTTAGAAAAAAACAGATTCCACTCAGGGCAAGACTTCTTAGAAAGGGACACTGTCCTGAGTTGGTTCAGCCTGGGCTATTGAATGGGTAATCATAGTGATACAAAGGCCTGACTGTAACTATTCCATGCAGCTCCTTGTATCCCAAAAGTAGCCACAATAAGACATCTCTGCTGTAATTCAGTGCACTAGCTGAAACGTTCAGTAACTTGTTGAATTAAATTTCTATGTGGAGGATTAGAAAAAAATTAATGAATCAATTATTCATTTCTGCCACAAAAGGAATATAAGAAAATTACTTTGCTTTAGAATATTTCTTATAGAATAAACACTGTATCCTCCAGTAGTCTACACTACCCTAAAACTACACTTCTGAGTTATTCTTCTTCATATATTATTTTTTTAATTTATTGTCATACCAAGTAGCTTTACATTTCTGTGATCCTGTACTTAATATATGCCTTTATCACTAGAGTATAGAGTATTGAAGGCCATAATCTTTTTTATTTTCATTGTGTAACTCCATGCTTAGTGTATTTTTATATTATCTATCTATCTATCTATCTATCTATCTATCTAATCATCTATCATCTACCTACCATCTATAATAGAATTTCTGTATGCCATATCTGATAAGCTTGAAGCACAGTGACAAACACTGAATTGTGAGATACTGACTTTGTTTTTCTTCTCATTCTGCTTTATGCCCCCATAATACAAAAATAAAAACATTCTTGACTAATGTCAACCCTATACATTGTTTTAAGTGTGGCTTTAAACTTGTTCACATTGAATTGGAAGTCCTGATTTGAGCCATGTTGTCTCAGTGTCTAGACATGGTACGCTCTAGAAAAAGAAGACTGGGGGAAAAATTACAGACAACTTCATGTCATATATACTATATGCCAATAGATGCCACCATTGTACTGTGACAAGCATTTATGTTGAGATACAAAGGACATCCTTCACTCTGCTCCATTCTCTTAATTGAGAATGTTTATATATGAAATAATTAAGTATAGCTTGGAATATATATATCACATATTCTTCTTTCTCTGCACTTGAAATAGGAATGGAAAGTTAAATTTCTGTGGAAGAAAATTTCTTATTGGTGTCGAATATACTGTTGTTACTGTTATAGTTGAAATGTTACTTTATTGACAGTGTTCCATGCAGTTATTTTAAGCTTCTTACAAACCATATTTTGTCTATTAAACAAAAACTAAAAGAAAAAAATTTAAAAGCCCCCATCAGGTTTATGTCTCATGTACGTTTATTTACATATTGTCTGGCTCTGTTCTTAAAGTGTTTAAAAATTTACCTTTGGCTTAAACTTGGCCATAGAAATACAGGAATACTATATAAAGTAACTCAACAAAGTTTTATTATATGTTTCTAAGAAAAATCCCATCAAATCATGAAATATGGAACTCAGCCTTTAATATAGAGAAAGAATATGCAGTCAATATGAAAAAAATTTCTCTTGTGTTAATAGAAACTCCAGTTTACATGCCATTGTAATGAAAGGTAACATTCTTATTTTCCTCATTTTCTTTTCTTATAATTCGTGATAAGTTTATTTTGTGATTTATAGCCTTTTCTGATCATGTCTATTGAATGTCTTCTAACTAGTGGACTGTGCTAATGTTATTGAGATTCATCACTGTTTCTACTGTTTTCAACTGATACCAAAATAGAGATTTTTCAGAACTGAGTTTAATTATATCTATTTAAGTGCCACATTCCAGTTTTTTTTCCTACTGTTGAAGCTTAACGTGTAAGAGATTTAAGAAAGTGAATAAAAATGCATTCTATACCATTTCCTGCTTTACTTTTTACAGAACCTCACTCAAGGTTACTCAAATTGGTGTGCTTCTGTACTATTTTACAATCTCTGTCTATATAGACACCTGAACATAATTTCATCTGAATAAATTTTTAGGAATGGCAATAAAAATTGAGAAAACCATCAAATATAACAATGCTGTATCTATCAGCCTTTAGTGCATACTATAGCTCAATAAAAATGTGATGATCTTGGAAAATATAAGAAATATGTTTGGTTTATTAAGAATTTCAGAGTGGTAAAGTTTCTATGAGCTGTTAAAATTCTAATGGATTTTTTTTTTATCTCTTTTCTGTCAGGCTTTTATTCTTTATAACCTAAAAAGGTTGTATGTCATACTAATACTAAGCCATCTAATTCTTGTATCACTAATTAGCTTACTTCCTATTTTGCTCACTTTTTAAATCCCAGTCATTTGAAATTTATATATTGTCATAGTTCTGAAATGTTCTACATAGGCACAGGCAGAGAAATATTTATTTCCTTCATGAAAACCAAGTAACTTGAATAGCATTTTTAAAGCCTTATGAAAATATAATAAACTTTTCCTGTTTCTCTGAGGGTTTAGCCAGATATGCTTTAAAGCTACCACATCACTTTACATCTTTATGAACAATTACTGAAAAGAAAACATTACATAGTATTTTCACATGGAATTTACTGACAATTCCTGAATCTTGAAAATTTTTTTAGAAAATTTTATTTCACAAGTTTCCCTACATAAATTCCATCCCCAATCCTATCTCCAGATGTCCAGACTTGTCCCATCAGGACGCTGCCTATGATAAAGCTCTGCAGTTTGTGTTGTGAAAGACAATTGCAAGGAGAAAACAGGACCCCAAATTCGGGGCCATGGAAAACAACGAGGAAAGGGAATACCTTAATAGAGCTTAAGATTGAGATGTCATATATGCCAAATAAGGAATGTATTCAATTACTAGGGCAAGGAGACTTTGTAAGCCTTTCCCTGTGGTAGATAGCAGCAACTGATTGATATGGATTTCATTCTTTATGTTCTGAATATGAGGGTTAAATGTAATTTTCTCCTTTCAATTCTACATTATGTTTCCATATCTGCGGTAATGCAATTATTGTACCATGATTTTAAATATACTATTGTTTTCAAAGAGTTAATATTTAAATAAAATATATATATTTTATTGTTTTTTTACAGAGAGGAAGGGAGAGGGATAGAGAGTTAGAAACATCGATGAGAGAGAAACATCGATCAGCTGCCTCCTGCACACCTCCCACTGGGGATGTGCCCGCAACCAAGGCATGCCCTTGACCGGAATCGAACCTGGGACCCTTCAGTCCACAGGCCGATGCTCTATCCACTGAGCCAAACCAGTTAGGGCAAGAGTTAATATTTTATTTAAGATTTTTAATAAACTTTCACAAGTAAATTAGTCTATATTTCCCCCATTATTTTCTGCTTCCATAATTATCATTTGCAAAGTTTAATAATGTACATGTAGATATTTTACTTAAAAAGAAAAAGCAAAGTTAGTCATTTTCTAGAAGAATATAGGGCATGATATTTTTCATATATCATGCACTAAAAGTTCACACTGGTTTTATTTTCTTCTGACTCTATTAATATTCAAATATTCTCCCACCTTCTTGCTAGTTTTAGAACATAAATAATATACAGTTAGAATATGGCTTGGAAGATATCTATATATTTCCTTAATAAATAAATCTGTTCTATGTCTCTGACAAGCTACCACTTCCTCTTTGGGGAAGCTCATTAAATTTTATGTAAGTCAGTTATAGATTTTCTAAAATTGTTAGACATGTCTTCAATTTTTGTAACTCTCATCTGCATTTTAATCTTTTTAAATTTCTGGAATTTTGGGTTGAATCCCAAAAATCTAGAGAATAAGCTTTGACTCACTCCTAAATTGGTGATGGGTTTTCATTGTTTTGTTTCATAAGTTGTTTACTTTTCCTGTGACAAAGTATCACATTTTAAAAAATTATTTCTGTGAACATAATAAAAATTAGTATTTTTTGTAGGTGAGTAGTAATTGTGATGGCTTGAAAGAAATAAAAAAGTGATAGGGCTTTATTAAGAAAAATACATGGTATGTAAAAATAAGCATATCTATGGAAGTCTAAATTTTGTTTTAATTTAAAACTAGAGGCCCAGTGCCATGCAAGGGTGGGGTCCCTCAGCCTGGTCTGCAGGGATCAGGCCGACACTGGGTATCCAGCATCTCCTGACAAGTTACCCTGACAAGTTACCCTGACATTTTGAGGATATGTTATCCTAGATGCAAAAAGTCATTAGGCTCATTAAGGTAAAGATTGACTTTGTCAGGGAAGATAAGGACATGAGGACCCACCATAACTGCTTGTAGTTAAAGTTTTAATTGCAGACCATTCTTGTGGTTACTTTAGGTCTAGAGTTTGCAAGACTGCCATGCAGGCCTTCCCTGAGCTTGTGAGGTTAGCATGTGGCCCCTTTTGTCCACAATTTACATGTGGAATCTAAAGAACAAAATAAATGAACAAACGAAATTGAAGCAGACTCATAGATACAGAGATTAAACAGATGGTAGCCAGAGAGGAGGGAGATCGGGGTTCTGGGTGACAAAAAGTGAAGAATAGATTAAGAAGTACAAATTGGTAGTTACAAAATAGTCACATAGATGTAAAATACAGCATAGAGAAAATATAGTAAATAACTATATATGGTGCTAGGTGGGTACGTGAATTATTGAAGGGAACACTATGTATAAAGTACATGATTGTCTAAACATTATGCTGTATACCTGAAACTAATAATAAAATAAAGAAATCCAATCTTTATTCATTTAATTTTCTATGAGAGTTGAAGAATCTGGTGTTTCTCTTCCAAAAGATACAACATTGTCAATCTATGCCTGTGGAGTAATATCATCACCATGGTGGAGTAGGAGACCCCAGCCTTCATCCCACAACAAAGTTCAAAAATTAGACAATAATACAGTAACAAAAACCAGTCAGGAGAGCTCTGGAGTCCATTTAAGGAACTTCAGCAGAACAGAAAACTTGAGAATAACTGTCCCAAAAGGGAAAAAATACAGCTTCATTTTGCCTGCATCAACCCATCCCCCAAATCATTGCTCAGAGCTGTGAGGGAACTCTCCAGGTAAAAAGAGTTAGCCTCACCAGGAAAGGAATAGTGGGGTGAGCAACCAGCTTCCCCAGCCTTTTCGGGCACTCCATGAAAACTCTGCTTTGGAATTACTCCTGGACCTGCACTAGCAGCCAGCTCAGGACTCTGTGCTGCACAAGTGCAAACTACCAGGCTGTATCCCACAGCTAGCCCCCACTGCTGGGCATGGGGTCTGGACCAACCCCTTCACTTATGTATTTGTACACTGCTGGCCTGCCACCTGTCACTGGCCTCCATTGCCGTGTGCAGACTCACGGAAAGATCTTACAGCCTCAGAGGTACATGCTGATAGAGAGCCAAAGCCCCCAAAGCTGCTTGTCATGGGTTCTAAAGTCAAAATGTATAAAGTGGCTGAATGGACTTTTTAAAAATTAAAAAAATCAAAAACGAAAATAAGACCCAACTATAGGCTGCCTAAAAGAGATTCACTTCAGCTTCAAAGACACACATAGGCTCAAGGTAAAGAGATGTAGAAAGGTACTCCATGCAAATGGAAACCAAAAGAGAGCAGTAACAACTACATTTATATTAGACATAACAGGCTTTAATAAACATGGTAACAAGAAACAAACAAGGTCATTATATTATAAAAGTGGTCAATCAATGGAGAGAATATAATAACTGTAAATATATATGCACCCAACATCAGAGCACCTCAATATATTAAGCAAATACTAACAGAGCTGAAGGCAGTCATAGAAAACAATACAATAATAGCAGGGACTTTAGTACTCCACTTTCAACAGGGTTAGGTCATCCAGCAGTAAATCAACAAACAAATATTGAGTTTGAACACTACTATATCAGAATGAGCATATAGACAATTCCATCCAATAGCAGCAGGATATACATTCCTCTCATAGGAGATTCTCCAGGCAACATTAAACATGTATTATAATATAGCATTTAATTATAAATAATGCATAATTTCCCTTTGAAAGTCTAGCTTATGGCCACTTTTAGTTATATGACTAGTTCTACATGGCACTGTCAATTGCCTTTGCCATCAAATGCAAGTAAGGCAAAGAAATTGCATGCTAAAAGTTATTCATGTGCAATATTTTAAATTTCCAGTCTTGGTTAAAGCAATTTAACAATTTTCTCTGGGGGAAAAAAATGACAGCACATATGCATTACACATTATTCACTATCTTAATAAAAGTGCAAATGTACCATAACAGTAAATTTTGGAGGAAAGTATCTCTTTTACAAAGATAAAATTTAAAAATTTTATATTTCTCAGAGTCTAGTTGTTTTTCATTTATAAATAATAGTATATGATTGCTACTGTTAGTGACTTAACTATTGAAAGAACAAAAATAAACAAAATTGATGACATATTGAAAGTCTTTTACTGTTCTTTCCTGTGGTAATTATAGTCACTTTTTGTATATCACTATCTATAATAAATATTACTCTTCAGAGCCCGGTGTGTTGCTCAGTGGTTGAGCATTAACCTATGAACCAGGAGGTTGTGGTTTGATTCCGTGTCAGGGCACATGCAGGGGGTGCAGGCTCAATCCCCAATAGAGGTTGTGCAGAGGCAGCCAATCAATGATTCTTTCTCATCACAGATGTTTCTATCTCTCTCTCCCTCTCCTTTCCTCTCTGAAACAATAAAAATGTATATTAAAAACTACTCTTCTATGAAAACATGTACACTGTATGTGTGTACATAAGAAATATCTTATAAAAATAATAAAAGAGCCTATCTCATAAAGAGGGAATATGCTAATTGACCATCATATCCTCACAAAGGTGGCAGCACCCACAGCCAATAAGGAGGGAATATGCTAATTAAATGTCACGCTCTCAAAGATGGTGGTGCCCACAGCCACAAAATGGTGGTGCCCAGCCCCCTCAGCCCCGCCGGGGCAGCAGGCATGCGGCATGGCAGGGCCCACCCCCAGGCGGGTCCGGTTGCTCCGTGAGCCTGCCTCTGGAGTCCCCCAGTCCCCTCAGCCCCCCAGCTGCCCAGGGCTGGCCCAAGGTGCAGGCAAGCCTCAGACGGCAGCTTCCCAGCCGCCTAGGGCTGCCCAAGGCTCAGGTAACCAGGGCCAGCCGAGGCTTGCGGTGCCAGCAGTGGCAGCAGCAGAGGTGTGATGTGGGCATCACCTCCCACCCTGGAGGGCTCCCTGACTATGAGAGGGGGGCAGGCCGGGCTGAAGGACCTCCCCCTCCAGTGCATGAATTTTCATGCACTGGGCCTCTAGTATATTTTAATAATGGTACATCATGATACACATAGTTTTAATGAATGCTAGGTGTACTGGTTAATAATGTGGATAATTTTAAGAGAAACGTGAAAAGTGCTTTATTCAAAGTAATGTCCATCACTAGCTACACTTTTCTCCATCTTTCAGGTAATTTGTGGATACCGTCCCAATAGAACTTTTCTTGTTTTGAGGCAAACCATTCAGAGACCCAATTCTCCACTTCTTCATATGTTTTGATGTGCTGCTCAGAAAGTGTGTGTGACATCGATCGGAACAAGTAGTAATCTGAAGGAGCAATACAACAAAATAGCATACATATCAAATCGCATATATATCAACATATGTGTAACTCCATCTATTGAAAAAATCTGATTAACCGGTACACCTATTATGTCTCTGAAAATACTTCAGGGAAATTCACTCTGATGTGAAGAAATTAGTACACCATAAGATGAGAGGATGTGGTAATATTTTACCTCATAAACCTATGGAGATATACTACACTAATAAAAATGTATAATATGTATTGTACTAATGTTGAAAGAAAAAGAAAAACTATGTTTATGGTGATAAGAGTGCTAGATAATTAATCAGAAGTTTGACTTTTCCAATTTTCCTGCTATTATTGATACCTAGTTTTATATTATTGTAGTAGAAAAAGGTATAAGATGTGATATCCTTTTTCATAAATGTGTTACCACTTGTTTTTTTGCTTAATATGACCTATCTGGATAATGTCCTGAATGGACATGAGAAGAATGTGCATTATGCTTCTTTCTGTTAGTGCCTTTTGGTTTATACTATTTATCAAGTCTGCTGTTTTCTTATTGATTTTCTGTCTTGATCACTATCTATCTGAAAGGTGTGTTTTTTTTCTAAAAAATATGAGTCTTCTAAAACTCATTAGCAATAACAAACAGTGATCCAAAAGTATGCAAAGAACATGAATAGAATTTTTTTTCCAAAGAAGATGTGCAAATGGCCACCAAATATATAAAAGGATGTTCAACATAACTAATCATCATGAAAATTCGGATCAAAGCCACAATGAGATATCACACCCACTGGTTAGGATGAGTGTTATGTTTTCAAAAGAAAACAAAAGATAACAAATGTTGGAGATGTGGAGAAATTAGAATCCACATACACTGTTGGTCAAAATGTGGAATGGTGCAGGCACTATGGAAAACATTATGTAAGTTCTTCAAAAATTAAAACTACAACTATCATATGATCCAGCCATCCCATTTCTGGGTACATATCCAAAGAAATGGAAATCATGATCTTGAAGAGATACTGCACTCCTATGTTCACTGCAGCATTATTCCCACTATCTAAGATATGGGGGAAAGCCCAAATGTTCATCAGCAAATAAATGGATAAAGAAAATGTGGTATGTATATACAACAAAATGTTATTCAGCTTAAAAAAGGAAATCCCATCGTTCACAATAACATGAACTAATCTAGAAGATGGTATGCTAAGTGAAATTAGCCATTCTCAGAAGGACAAGTACTGCATGATTCCATTTAAATGAGGTCTCTAAAATAGTCAAACTCATAAAAGCAGAGAATAGAATGGTGGTTACCAGGGACTAATGAGAAGGGGAACTGGGACCTCTCAGTGGGTACTGAGTTTCAGTTATGCAATATACACAAGTTCTAGAAATCCGCCCTATAGATTACTCCATATAGTTAACAAGATGGTATTGTGCACTTTAAAATATATGAAGAGGATAGGTCTCATGTTAAGTGTTCTTACCACAAGAATAACAAACACAAAAGCATACAAAAATGTTTTTTGAATGTGAATGCTATTTTAGTAATTTGACTATGATAATGGTATCATGGCGGTATGCATATGTCTGAACTCATCAAATGTATACATTAAATATGTGAATTCTTTGTATATTAATTATATCTTAATAAAGCTTAAAATAATTAGAAACTTCAATTTAATTCATATTACCCTTGTTTATTAGAAAAATTTTCTGACTACATGCATTTGTTGTTCATTTCTATAATTTCTGTAATTGTGTAATTTGTATTGATATTCCATAAATAAATGAATGTATAAAATATTTAAGTATTTCAGGCACCAATATTTACTATTTGTATTTTTGAATCAGTATAGTTATTGTGAACTGTCTTATTTGTAAAATGGGATTAATGCCTATTTCAAAAGATTCGCCCAGTATATGGAAGCACTGTGATAGCATGGTGCTCTCTCAGTAAATATACCTTTACTTTAATAGATCAAACTGAACACTCAATATGTCTGAAAAACTGATCCATGGTTTCAGAGAATTCCAAAAGCAGTACACACATGTGTATTTTTATTTTTTTAAGAAATCTTTTATTTATTTATTTTGTTGTTGTAGTTCATCCTCACTCAAGGATATTTTTCTATTCATTTTTAGAAAGAGTGGAAGAGACTGGGGGAGACAGTGATAAAGAAACATTGATGTGAGAGAGACACATCAATTGGTTGCCTCCCGCATGTGTCCGATCAGTGCCAGAGATTGAGCCTGCAACTGAGGTATGTGCCCTTAACTACAATCCAACTCGGGACCCTTTAGTCCATGGGCCAATGCTCTATCCACTGGGCCAAACCGGCTAGGGCCACATGTGTATTTTTATAAGACTAAATGGAAGAAAGGAGTTAAGGGAGACTATACAGAAGCACAAACTTGATTATCCAAACACAGAATGCCAATGTATTTTATCACCCCAAATGGGACACTTATAAGAATGGACAAGATCTCTATCATTAATTGTGCTGGACAGTACACTAAATCAGAAATGTTCTCCAACTACTACATATTCAGTAATATTAGCTGTTATATGTTTGATTATGGTTATCCATGTGTCAGTCATGAAGAAAGTTAGTGTATATCTTTCACAAGAAAGAGTTCCTTTTCATATTTGTGTCAAAATTTTATGCAATTCAGATTTTCTCCTCTAAAATTTGGCAAAATAATTGAAATTAACCATTATTCTAGTCTTGGATAAAATAATTTAAATAAATTAAGATGTTAATTAAATAGCTCAGAAATACAGGGTAAGGCAAAAGTAGGTTTACAGTTCTGAGTACAAAAACAGAATTTATTCTTGCATTATTATTTATTATTATATTATTTTTCACACAGACAACTGTAAACCTACTTTGCTCCACCCTGTGTAGACATTGTCAATACATCCTAAGTGCAATTTACTAGGATCATTATATTTTACAAAAGTAATTTCAAGAATATTTTAGAATGAGAAGAAGGTTTACAGTACAGTAATTCAATTAGATTCAGTGTTAAAATACTTTAAGTTCATCTAGTGCTGCTTTTTCCAGATATACATATCATTTGTGACCATTATAATTTCTTAAGTGACCAAAAGTAACATATATAAGTAAATAAGTTGTTAAAATGTCACAATTAAATCCACTGTTTATTTTTATCTTTCACCCTGGGAAAAAAAAACCATACAAAGTAGCCAATTTGTTTACTTATGAAAGAATTTTCTCCATTATTTTATTCTTTATAGACAAAAAGATTGGAAGCCTTTAAAAAATTATACCTAGAATATATGTAGCACTTATTTGGGCTCACTGTTTTCTTGTTTATAATTATCCTTTATAATTTCTTCCTGCTTATTTTTATAGATCTTTTAATTTTCTCTCTTACCAAATATACCTAGGTGATTACAAAGCAAAATTTTATAACAAGATAATTTAACAAAATTAAAAACATTAGAAAATTAGATACTAAACAGTTAAAGAAAATTGCTACATTAGCATGAATATAACAATTTTCAGTGATGACAAATCATTGACTAAGGAAAATAATCAACATGAATAAAATGAACTATTAGGAATTAAAACAATAAAACCTCTAATATCTATATATATATAAAAGCTCAGCAACCACAACAGCAGAACCAGAATGACTGAAACGATCGGTGGCTGTGACGCACACTGTGGCTACCAATCAGCCTGATCCGGGCCCCGACTGGCCCCCAAAACCCAAATCGGGGGCGTCTCCCCCCAGCAGGCCCCAACCTCGATTGGCCCCCAAAACTCGATCAGAAGTGGGGCTGGCTGGCCAACCACCCGCAGCCCCTCCCCCTGCCAGCCTGGCCTAATGGGCCCCCATTGGGGAGGAATAACCAGACCCCACCCATGTACGAATTCATGCACTGGGCCTCTAGTTTATTATAAAACAAATCAGAGTCTTTATATACATTTTATGTGTTGGCTATTACAATTTTCATTAGACGAGGATGGGTAAGTCTGAAGAGCATAATCTTTCTTAGCATTAAATCCTCCAAGAAAAAGAAGGGAATCCCAAATACTTGTCTGCATGACAGGCTTTCGATTTACAACATGGTCTGAAACAGAATTTCACTACTTCTAATAATCCTTTGCATCCCTTCTCATATCACATTATCTCAAGAATTCAAGATTAGGACCTTGGTGTGTATCTTTCCAACATATATCTATGGACAGGTATCATTTTAAGCTTGGAATCATACTATACATATTTCTCTCCAAAAACATTTTACTTTATCATTTAAATTTTTAAATATTTTAATCATTTTATGGATTCAGATGGCATAAATGAAAAATAGCATTTTACTTTTTGTTCCTTTTTATTCTGTCTAGAATCTGTTCAAAATTTCTCATCTATGATTTTAGAAATTTCACCAGCATGTTATTTGTACCTTTTAATATCACTATTTGTGATTTGTGCAAACCTTTCAAACTGAAAAAAACAATTATCTCCTTGGTTTAGCATTTTTTCTTTATCCATTCCCACCCTTGTTATTTCTCCTCCATCTATTAATATTTATGTTGTAATTTTTATTATTAAAATACTAGTAGCCCTGTGCCAGTAGCTCGCTGCCACCCTCCTGTAGCTCCCTCTGTCCCCCCACTTCCTCCTCCTCATAGCTTGCTGCCCTGCCCCCTCCTGTAGCTCTCTGCTGCCCGCTTGTAGCTCACTGACCCACCCTCCCTGCTGATCGGTGATCCAGTAATTTGTTACGCTTCACAGCGTAACGACCATTTGCATATTACATCTTTATTATATAGGACTGGTTCTCCTGGAACTCATATTTATGTATCTTAACTTTACCCGTATGTTTTCCAGATCATACTAATTGTATTCTATGGTGCGTGATATTTTCTCCATTTGGTATTACAAAATATTAATGTAGTTTTCATAATTAATATTTTTATAATTACTGGTTATTTAAATCCAAATTATTTGATAATTTCATAATTACTTTTGTACATTTTAATAGTTTTCTGAAATCCTTTTCTTTCATAAACTTTTCTCTTGTTACTTTCATTGAGTTCTCCTTTATAGAAACCCACTCTTACATTCAGATGGATCTTCCTCTTTCTTTTTATTATGTCAATCATGATACTCTTGCCATTGGGTATGGGAATTTCTCAACATCTGTTTTGGCCTTCAGATTAGACAGTGAAAGATATAATGTGTGAATGGTTTCCTCAGTGGCCTGATGTTGACTTGGTGAACAAATAGGGCTTTTATCTTTTAGGAACATCTCTTTGTCTAGACCACTTTCTTTGCAAATATATTTTGTAATAGGTTACCACCAATAAAATATATTCTCTCCCAGTGCTAAAGCAATTAATATGAACATCTTAACTTTGCTACAGTTACAATTAGCTACAGATCTATCAATACCAGTCATTCTGATATGCTCAGAATATCAAAGGGTTGGTTGGACTTTATCCCAGGCTCTTTCCAAATCTTAGTTTTCCCAGTGCCAAAAATATTAAACATCTACACTTGCATATTTGTTCCCACTGAGAATTCAAGTTCAAAGATGTAATAAGGATCTTCCTCAGGCTCTAAAATTTTCTGATGGTTAATTTAGCTACTGAGTTGTCCAAACAAGGCGCTATAGGAGGAAATAGCACAGATGCATTCACATCACTATCTTTCTATTAATTACCCTTAACTATTCAATATGTTTTAGTAGCTTAAAAAGTAATATAAATTTAGAGGTATAATAATTGTCATACTATTTATATTAATGATGAAATTATCATTTAAGTTTATATATCAATCTAAAATATGGTATTCATTTGTCTATACATTTCACTTTAAGCACAAATTTCTCTAAATGATTTTGAATTCATTTAGGCAACTGAGTAATGATTTATAAAAATAAAATGTATATATTTATAAAAAGTATGTTCTTTTGTAAAAATAATGACTTAAATTGCTGAGTCTGAATTGAGCACATTGTGTTTACATGGGAATATTGTGACACAGAAAAGTGTTAAATGTAAAATAATGTCAGAAGATTAAAAAATAAAACACTCTAAACACTGGCAGCAGAGTTCCTCTAAGGAAGGAAATGTTTTATTACATGCACTTTAGATGTAGTTTCAGATCTGCAAACAGATATATGCATTTCTTTCATATGGAATTAATAGAAATTCTAGTTAGGTTAGCATGGGGCACTAAATATTGGATGATGAAAGACTGGGAAGAAAGTTGCCTAATAACAAATCTCAGGCATTGAATATGGCCAAGGACCGAGGACTCAAACCTAGATATAACTATTTCAAAGTTAAGTTAGTTTTGACATTGCAATACAAAATCCTTTTAAGCAGACCCTTTCCCATATAAACTCTTACCATTTTTTAAAACTTTAAACAGAAACTTTTTCCCCCACACAGCTCTGATTGATGGGGGTTGACTTTGTGAAAATATCAGGGTAGTTCTCCTATCTGGAATCAAGTACCCCCCCAAAAAAATTAATGATGTTTGTTTCTTATTGTGATGAATCATAAACAGAAATAATTCATAGCAATCATAACTGGAAAGTTGAGATGGCAAGTAATACATGGCAGGTAACAGTACAATTCCCAAGTGCAAGGATTGAGGGTAGTATTTCACTTGAAATTAAAAGAAATGTTTTACCAGTAGAAAAATGTAGCTAGCCATTACAAGGTAAAGTGAACACTGGTGAAGAGCTTGAAATGCAGAAGTGACTACTTGTAGAACAAAAACATTCCTGAAGGAAATTTGAATGGATTGAGGGATAACCAGCATTTAGAGAACAAATGTGAAAAAAACAAAAATGCACACAGCACTACTGAGATATCAGGTGCAATAGAATTCTTAGTAGAGCTTGAGTATAATTAATTTTAAACGTCTTAATTTAGAAGCTAAAAGCTTAATTTCACCTTGCTTTTCAAAACTGATGTTTGCATTATTATATACCCTCTAAATATTCTGTTAATGTTAAGCTATAAATAATTTTCCAAAGACTTTTCTGATAATGTAGACTCATGTCTTCACATTAGCCTAATATAATTTTGAATAATATTTAAACATTACCAATAAAGAAAATCTAAAGTCACCAGATTCTTTTAACAAATCAAAGAATTTCTAGAAACAATTGTAAAGCCAGCTTCAAATAAAACTGAAATTACAACAGATGTAAGTTATTCCAGACACAAATTTTTACAAATTTCCTTATTTTTCATGTGAAGAAATTAATGTTCAGAGTCAAACTATGTCTTGCTCACAATCACATGATTGTTAGTACTCAAACCTTAAGCTTCCAAACTACCAGATTATTCATTGGTTTCTCCTTATGGAAGAAACATACAATTAATAAAAATAAGTTCATGTTTTCCTCTTCAATTGGCAGGTAACAAGGGGATGCAGGGAAATGGAGACACAGTGTTATGGTAATAAGAAAACCAGTTTAGGATTTAAGAGTGCCCGAGGCTATATGCATGGGTCATGTACAGAAATGATTCTGCTGTTTACATTGCTGTTACCTATATGCACTAACTCTCATGCCAATTCAAATTACTTTTAAATGGGATGGAGCAAGCATTTCCCATTTAAATCTGACTCTGATTGAACTCTTTCTTTGTGAAAAAACTCAGTGCTTTTATGTTCCTTGTCACATTAATCATATACATATATATGTGTATATATAGATATATACACACACATATATTATACATATACACACAAGCACATGTTGTATAAACAACAAAAATCGCTTTCAAAAAATCACACATGCACAGCTAACAAGAGTCAGGTTGCTGACATAAGTCAGTTCTTTTACTCTACATCCCACATTGTTTCCATGTTGTCATATTGCCTATGAATTTGCATAGGCTTGTTTGTGGTAAGCATAAAATCTGAAAGCTTGAATTACACAATTAGTTTTACAGATAAGCAAGCACCAGAAACCTCAGCAAATGGTAGAAATGTACATAAAACTATTAGCCGATCAATCCGAGTATGATTTACCAAGTCTCCCACCATCAATTTTAGTTTGAAATTATTTAAGCATCATGAGGAAATTTGAGCAAACCCATGGTACAAAGCTGCTGCTGTTTAAATTCAGGCACCTTCAGATAGAGAAGCGAAAGTAAAGTGGCACAATTTATTCTGTGTGTGATGATGATGGAGATATTTTCACAAGAAGTAAATATAAACTAGCTTTCTTATATTGTACTCTAGAAAAGATTTGTTCCAGCACATGTCCGTGAAGGGAGGGCAGTTTTTTTTGTCCCTGACTTAAACATCGCTCAAGAAGCATAGGCCAGAATCCTGGCAATTTGTTTATTGAGTCACCTACCTGCCACATGTGAGGAAATTGATTTTTTAGAATGTGCCAAAGTCAAAGAAGTTTTATTCAAAAGTGAGACAGATCTATGTATATAGCTAAAAACTTGTCAAATTTCTTTCAGAAATATGAGCTCAGAACATATGGAGTAGTGTCAGACATAATGGAAAATTGAGACTGTCACGTTTCTACAAAAATGCTCTTATTTTAAAAGGCACTGGTTGTCTATATGCATCCTTAAAGAATCTTAAATATCCACTGCAATAATTGAATATAATGGTCAATTTCCAGTACACACATAGGAATCTTTAAAGTGTTGGCTGCATTTATGTACACAGTGTTCCTTATATTAAAATAGCATAAGGTCATTAAGATAAACAATGCCATCTTCACAAGTGGCCTAGTTTTTACTTCATTATTTGAGAGCTTGCATTTTAAAATGTAATTGTAACCTCTGCTCAGTAACCCATATCAATTTGCATGTAATACATTTGATTAACTTAATTTATTTCTTAACCTAATTTTTTCTAATACAGCCTAAATAACATCAGGTAAGAATATAATGCTTTGTTAAGTATATTTACACTGTCTGTGGTGATTTATGATGTGGGAACCACACCAGAGTCCCTGGCTAGTCAAGGCTAATTAGAGAGTAGAGGCCTTGTTGATAGTATCTCATGGCCAAGGCCACTCTGAACATGGGAATCTTAATCAGAAATGTCCAAGGACTATGTGCAGGTGCACACCAAGCACAACAACTTCATGGTCACTATGCACTTCTATAGCCAAATGATTGATGTTATTGTTGGCAACTAGCCTTCTTCGTCTAAGGAGTATAATACATGTTATTGACCAGCCTGTATGCTGGGCAAGGGAGACAGGGGAAGGTGCTAAGCCAGTGAGGCTGGAGAAGCTGAGGCAGGCTCAGAGGATGTAGCTTCTATGTGTGCTGGAGAGGCAGGAGAGGCTACTGAGGCTGTAGCTCTAAGGAAGAGCTCAGATACAATTGCTTTGCAAAGGTATAGGTCTAGAAGCAGCATGTGGCTGCTCAGATAATAGCTTCTCAGATAATTTCCTGCTTTGTAGGAAAGATATGTATTTACCAGACAGTGTGCAGCTGCCTATATAGGACTGTTATAAAGAACTGTTTTATCTGATGGCTATATGGCCACTGGCTTCTGCAATGAAGACTCATTCTTAAATACCCACAACTTCTCATGGTTTCTCCGTCTAAGACCTGGAGTCCAAGAAGGTCCAGTGCCTAGGCAGAGGGGCTCGGATCCAAAAGTTATTACAGTGGGCAGGGTTCCAGAAGGAACCTGCCCTGGTACTTGGTGTAGTCAAGGATAATTCAGAAGAATATATGGACTCAGAGCAACTCAGCATCAGAGCTCTGGCTGGGCTCTAGCTGTCTCTGACATATGCTCAATGTTTTTCATACAATATAGAAGGATGTTGTATAAACAACCTGATATACAAAGGCGGGCAACCTGCATTTCTGCATTCAAGCACTAATTTCAAAACATATTATTAACTTTACAAGTTATCATTAAATGTATCAACCACTGTGAACCTCAATTTTCTATCTTACAGAATAATACTATTAACAATAGTTAAAATTTTAAATACGTATTTTGTAACTAGAGGCCTGGTGCACGAAATTCGTGCATGGGGGGGTGTCCCTCAGCCCAGCCTGCACCCTCTCCAATCTGGGACCCCTTGAGGGCAGTTGGACATCCCTCTCACAATCCAGGACTGCTGGCTCCCAACCGCCTGCCGGCCTGCCTGATTGCCCCTAACCACTTCTGCCTGCCAGCCTGATTGACACCTAATTGCTCCCCTGCCGACCCAATTGCCCATAACTGCCCTCCCCTGCAGGCCTGGTCCCCACCAACTGCCCTCCCCTGCAGGCCTGGGTCCCTCCCAACTGTCCTCCCCTGCAGGCCTGGTCCCTCACAGCTGCCCTCCCCTGCTGGCCCGGTCAACCCCAACTGCCCTGCCCTGCTGGCCTGGTCCCCCCAACTGCCATCCCCTACAGGCCTGGGTCCCCCCCAACTGCCCTCCCCTGCAGGCCTGGTTCCCCCCAACTGCCCTCCCTTGCAGGCCTGGTCTCCTCCAACTGCCCTCCTCTGCCGGCATGGTCACCCCTAACTGCCCTCCCCTGCAGGCCTGATCACCCCCAACTGCCCTGCCCTGCTGGCCTATTCTCCCCCAACTGCCCTCCTTTGCCAACCCGATCAGCCATAACTGCCCTCCCCTGCTGGCCTGATCGCCCACAACTGCCCTCCCCTGCAGTCCATCTTGTGGCGGCCATCTTGTGTCCACGTGGGGGCGGCCATCTTGTGTGTTGGAGTGAGGGTCAATTTGCATATTACTCTTTTATTAGATAGAATATAGGCTCAGAAATGTGCATCCATGAACAATATGAGGTAAACAGTCTTGCTATTTTAATTTATTAAAATGAGGAACCAGGCTTAGATATGTTAGCAATTTATCTAGGCTCACAGAGCTCAGGAATTATATTTACAAGGTTTACAGACTTGACAAATGGTGTGTCCTACCTGTGATAAATTGGTTACACTTAGTTCTAGGATTTCACTCCTCCCACCCGCGCATGCCTCCCCATGCACGCAGCCTCCTGGTGACCAGTATTTGGTCATTATGGCATTATGACCACTGGGTTTTTATTATATAGATAATATTATAGTTGATGTCCCTAGTTATTTTAATATTTTTCACATGGTTGCAAGATGGCTAACTGCAGCTCAAGGCATCCATTCACCTTTAAGAAAGAAAAATAGGAAAACTAAGAATGGCTGATCCCATCACCTTTGTCTTTTTTCTGTAAAGACATTAAAAATTCTCTAAATGTGTTTCCAATAGTAATATAAACATGAAAATAGTCTATTAGGTTTAAACTTTGTTCTAAGTATGTTTTGACAATATAACATATAAAGTACACACATAGGATAAAAATATACACATACATATTAAGTATTGAAATATATCAATTACTAATGTCACTTTTATATTATTTCATCTTCAATTTATTAGAAATCAAAACTATTTTACTTATATTTAAACTGTCATCTTCATCCTCTATGCTAATTTTTATTTTTCATGAATATTTTATCTTAAATGTTAATCACATACTATTATTTCATTTGAATGATTGCATGTTACAATGCAAAGTACAGTGCCCAAAGAATCAGAAAACCATATGTAAATTATAGATTTTTTCACTCACTAGATATATGAACCTTAGCAAGTCAAAAAAGCTCTTTGCACTCATTTTCCTCATTTATAAAAATAAAATGTTAGTGTCTCTGCCTACCTCTGAGAGTCGCAATGAGAATTAAAGTAGATAATGTATGTGAAACTATATTGTAAAATGTAAAAGTGCTATTTTTTTCTGCTACTGCTATTTTGAGAAGAGGTAAAGTATTTGACATTTTAAGCTGTTAATTAACATACATTAACTTTCCAGAGGAACATCCTTCCATAGCAAAGGTACATCCTTGAGTTACAGAAATGCATCCTCCAATATTATTAGTTAGCATGCACATGTGGACACAGGCAATCATGGGCACTAAACAGGTTCAGAATGAATGTGAAAACTGATGATGGGGATGGTAGAAATAAAATTCTGAACATAATCTACAAACAGCATGGTTTGGAATAACCCTGTGTCATAAATTGTATTAAGCCTTGGGATCTAAAAAAGCCTTGGGTTCTAAGGGAATCACAATACATTAAAAAGCTAATCAGTACAGATTTATTTAGCTTAATATACATTTTGCCTAGGAGTCTCAGTATTTTCAGTTTCTCATATTAAAATCAAAATACACTGTTGAATAAATGAAAACATTTTAATGCTGCAAGTTTTAACACAACATTTTGTTAAAATTTTGATATAATTAAATAATAGTATGTGATTTTAGGCATATTTAAATATATTTAAAGGAGGATTTACTAGGTCAGTATTATTGGGTTACACACTCGTTAGAGTCTTTGAATTCAGTGCTCAAAGTCCATTTATGACACACTCACAATAGAATCAATGTGCACCTATGAAAGTTCACATAGAAAATCTAAGCTGCTATTCAACTACTGTGGAGGTACTTCCTTTCCCAAGCCACTCAATTTCAAAAATAGCCTCATGCCTTATCAATATAGTTTTGAACAATTAAAATAACTATGCATTTAAGAGCATTTATATCTAAAATTAATATTGCTAAGTGATCAATTTTCTATGACTTAACTAGTAATAAATGTTCTGTTTTTAAAATAGTATTACTCCTCTCTTCTATAGCACAAACCACCATTTAAATCCCTTAGGAAGGTATCAAACTGGAAACCCACATAATATCTCACAATAAGTCTAAAATCGCCACGTTTCCTACAATAAGAAAATGGATCAATGTTTCCTTATATAGTACATGATAGGTAGGTAGCTTGCATTGAGATTATGTTATGTTAAAAATTAAGTGCTTTTCCTTTAAGTAGTAGAGCCACATTCATGTGGAGGAAAGCTTACAAAGGAGAGACACCTGCTGCTGCTACTGCTTAAGTGCATTTCTCCTCTTGGCCTTTTTGCTTTGTATTTTAGTCTTAGGATAAACCTATAATCCCAATTAATCCCTTTCACAAGAGAGGATTTATCAAAATACAAAAAAGGCAAAGGCTTGAAAACTATTTAAGAGATGTAACAGGTGCACATGTATCAACATTTCAAGCAGACAAATTTTGAAAATAGAAGCTTGAATATTCTGGTTCCTTTTTGTTAAAAAATGCATACAACTTTTTACAGCTTTCATTACACCACCATGACCCTCCAACATTTCAACACTATTTTTCATACTAATGCCACCACACAGAAGGGTGCACACCTATGTATGTATACTCCATTACTTTTGCTCTATTCTGTCTTCAAAAGAGTCACACACGTAATCCCCACACTTAAAGGGAGAGGATTACACATTGACAGGAACACTAGGAGTCATTTCAAAAGCTGTCTTCAGAAGCATTATTGTTTACTTCATGGAAATTTACTTTTTAGACATTAGATATAGTATAGGTACAAGTAATAAACACATATCATAAGCTCATGGAGTCACATCATAATCCATTTTTTAACCAAAAAGGAGAACTAACATAACAAGTACTGTACTATTCTTACCTACTACACACTTAGTCATCTAAAATTCACTTCAGAAACTTTGATTTCAGATGTATAATGAGGAGCATGATCTTGTTCCCTGGGGTCTAGGGCTGCAGCTTAAAGTAATATTGGTTAGCATAAAATGTATTTGATGACTCATATTTCATTTAACATTAATGCAATTACTTTAAATAATGTATCTGGATATTTCATATTAAAGTAATATAGTTTCCCAAACTTTCAGTAAAAGTTGATCTTCCTGGAAAAGTGGGCATGCACTCGGGTATTCTACGGACACGTATTTCCAAAATGCAATAAATCTAGAGGAACAAAGATTTTTGAGAAGCCCAAACTTTGCAAGACTCATAGAGCAGAATGGAAGAATATGGAAAGTTCAGTGAGAACTTTAAAAAAAGTTCACGTGAGAATTCTTAAAAATTGTACCTTTTACAATGTTTTAAAAAGTCTTCAAGTATAAAGAAGAATAATGAGAGCATTATTTTTCAGAAAGCTATACATTTTTAAACTCCATGGCCTATGTACTTTAATAAAGTGATGTGATGCTAATGGCTCTACTCATGATAAATATGAGGTAGTGGAATGTAGAAACCCAATAAAGAAGCATATTATAAAGAGTTAGCTGTTATAATAGCTATATTATATACAACCATACCCCATGTTGTAACAGCAATATATACAATGAGTTACCTATTAGGCTAGTGTGGCCTGAGAGAACCTTGCTTCTACTACCATGGATATCTAGCTATTTTATAATGAATACTAGAAGCCCGGTGCACGAAATTCGTGCACGGCGGGGGGTTGTCCCTCAGCCCAGCCTGTACCCTCTCCAATCTGGGACTCCTGGTGGGATCGGGCCTAAACGGGCAGTCAGACATCCCTCTCACAATCCAGGACTGCTGACTCCCAACTGCTTGCCTGCCTGCCTTCCTGATTGCCCCTAACCACTCTGCTGCCAGCCTGGTTGATGCTTAACTGCTCCCCTGCCAGCCTGTTTGCCCCCAACTTCCCTCCTCTGCCAGCCTGGTCACCCCTAACTGCCCTCTCCTGCAGGGTTGATCACCTCCAACTGCCCTCCCTTGCAAGCCTGGTCCCTCTCAACTGCCCTCCCTTGCAGGCCGGGTGCCTCCCAACTGCCCTCTCCTGCTGGCCATCTTGTGGTGGCCATCTTGTGTCCACATGGGGGCAGGATCTTTGACCACATGGGGGCAGCTATATTGTGTGTTGCAGTGATGATCAATCTGTATAGTACTCTTTTATTAGATAGGATAGAGGCCTGGTGCACGGGTGGGGGCCAGCTGGTTTGCCCTGAAGGGTGTCACAGATAAGGGTGGGGGTTCCCTTGGGGTGTGGGGCGGCCTGAGCGAGGGGCCTGTGGTGGTTTGCAGGCTGGCCACGCCCTCTGGCAACCCAAGGGGAGGCCCTGGTATCTGGAATTTATTTTCCTTCTACAATTAAACTTTGTAGCCTGGAGCAGAGCCAAGCCTGGGGCTCCGGCAGCCATTTCTGTGGCAGTTAATTCACCTTCTACAATTGAAACTTTGTTGCCTTAAGCGGGTGAGCCCGGCCAGCATTGCTTCCCCTGTTGCCGCCGGCAACCCTGGCCTGCTCTCTCAAGCTCCATTCTGCCGCCATTTGTTACCTTCTATAATTGAAACTTTGTAGCTTGAGTTGAGGCTTAGGCCTGCAATGGCTATGGAAAGCTTGGCTTACTCTGTTACCTAGGAAACCTTGCTCTCTGTGGCTGTAGCCATCTTGGATTGGGGTTAATTTGCATACTCGCCCTGATTGGCTGATGGGCGTGGCTTGGCTGGTGGGTGTGGCTTATGTAGCAGAGTGATGGTTAATTTGCATATTACCATTTTATTAGAGGATATTTTACCACTGCCACTGCATGAATCACATACACACACGTGTCGTCAAGGACCCACCTTTGTCAAATCAGGAAATGCAAAGGTTTTAAAACCCTGGGAGCAACCAGTGATTAATGGGAGATGAGAATCTGTAATACCCTCTAAGAATCAGGCAGACAATTCTGAGATGCATTTAGCATGGTTCTCAGATAACCCTAAGAAGTGTTGTGCTCAAATTGCTTCTAGTATTAACTAGAATAACAGTACAACCTAGAATTTGCTTTTGCTTCAGCCATTTCACTTCCCCAGTTTGACTAATCATCTTTATTGGGATTATTTTGCTAAAATAAATTATTTTGGAGAAAGCCCTTGCCTTAGATTCGGTGATTAGAAAAGCATAAGGTAATAAAATCTCTTAAGGCCAATGCTTGGTATATAAAAAGCAGACCTGAGAATTAGTAGAAAAGTATGTTTTAGCCAATGGTCAAAGAGAGATACTATGCATAAAGTCATAAATAGAAATAGTTTACAGTTATAATTTGGAATTCTCAGAAAATAACTTCTTACAAGTATAGCAAAATAAAGTTTTAAAATAATCACATTTTGCTGAGTGCATTATAAACACAATTGGAAGAGATTTAAAGAGAAAAATTTTATCTAAATATAGAAGATCTGTAAGATATGTACAGGCTTCTCCCATCAGCTGCCTGGTTAGGTGGTAAACTCTACCAAATAATAATTCAAAGCCAAAGCAACAAAAAAAGTGAATTAAGTAACTCATGATAAAAAATTAAAAACAAGTAAACAATGTAAAATTTTTGATTTAAAATTGTGTGTACTATATATTAGAAACGATCACATTTTCTGTTTCTAATAATAATCTAAATACTCTGATTCACTAAAAAAAATGAAAAATTAGAGGATGATTATCTAATCAGGATATTATTTTTCCTGGAATAACTTTATCTTCAAAATACTGTTCCTGCTGGTAATATATTATTTTTATTTTTACATGAGAGTTTTCTCACTTTTTCAGAATTACAAAAACACATACATATATACACATATAATACATTTAATATTTATTTACCTAGACATATAGGTATGCATATGTACACATATTGCATACACATATATACCATTAATGCTTAAATCATTTTCTTGTAATTGTTCAAAATACTTATCTTTTCCAAAAAATACCTAGATATATTTGTTGGCATTTAAAAATTGGCAGCATATTTTAACATGTGTGATCCTATGGAACAATTTAAAAATAAGATGGTGTGCATCAAATAATGAGCAATCTTAGTACACTATGCTACAAAGACTGTGAAAGGATTCCTTGCATTAATAATATCCATGACAATTTAAGATTTTTCTCTTCATAAAATAATGTTTGGAAAAAGGCATCTAGATCCCTGTACATCTCTTATTTTGCGGTACTCTCTCCCAATAAAGACTAGTGAACTTTTGCTTTCTTCTTGAAATTCATTCTTGCTTTTTATTTTGGTCTGTTTTGCATGTGTTTATTCTTTTACACTGACTACTACCAAGGTCCTTCTTGGGGCCCAGTGAGAAATCACTTCTATGCTACTAGCATCAAGACAGTAGGTGCAATGCTGCAAAGTGCCAGGAGACTCTCTTGTAGACATATAACATTTGGAACAAACGTTTCTAAATAAGGCATGCACTTTGCTTCTTCTTTGCTAAAATCTAAGGGTTCGGAGGAGACTTGCATCCAGGGGAGCAATGGGCAGCGGCAGCTCATTCAAGGTTTACCCCCTGTCCTGTTTCCATAGCTTTCCTTTGCCTCACTGTCCTCAGCTTTAATAAACTTACTCTCACTTTCCCCTGGACTTGTGTCTTAAAATTTTTTCTGTATGAGTCCAAGAACCTGGAGGCCCCCCGACATTAGAAATGTCCTGGACCATATGGGGGCATGGCCAGCCCCTGGTGTGGAAGCAGTCAGGTAATACTATATCCTAAATAACTGAAACTGGATATGCAACATGAGCAAGATGCAAATATTTTTAACCTCATGAAATGTAAAGTCTGTAAAAGATCATATGAAATAGTCAGATAAGTACAGGTATGTAGAATTGATTTCAAAATAATAGAGCTTGATATTATAAGTGTTTCAGAAAGTGACCAAAAAAATTAAAGTATTCTAATTACATTGAATACTGAGCATGCTCAGATCATAAAGTCCCAAGTCCCTAAGGGGTTTACTGAGACCTGTGTCATCTGTCTCTTTGTATTCTGCATCCCTCATTTTACCACCGCCTCTGTTACTTTATATGTTTAAACCAAGATTTTTTTGTTTTTTTGTTTTTTGTCAAATAGGATGAGATTGCATCCCCACTCCCACAATCCCCAAACATCATAAGGGCACACAGACACATAAAACAGGCACATGTGGAGATTTTGTAACTGAAATCTATTGACCCTTCAGGGCTCTGTTTGAATGTTAATTCCCTCTTATAGTCTTTTCTTGGCTTCCCAGGGTAGGTTAAGTACTCCAATTTAAACTCATTTGCAACTTTGCACTTCTTTATAGCACTTCTAAAAAAGTAAATAATTGGACATTTATTTAATTACTAGAGGCCCGGCGCACAATTGAAATGGCGTTAGGTGGCGCCCCGGCAAGTGGGCGGCTGGGACCCACACCTGATTTCTGCCCCAGGTCCCCCCATCTCCCTGCCTGTGTCCGCTCAGGGCCCCCGGAGCTGCCGCACTGGCTCAGGCAGGCCTCTCTCTGTCTCCATCTCCACTCTGGGCTTCACCTACACACGCAACCTCCTCCTGTCTGGTTGTGACCTGTTATGTCATCCTGGTCTAATTTGCATAGTACCTATATATATATACACACATACACACACACACACACACACACACACACACACACACACATATATATATATATATATATATATATATATATATATATGTATGTATGTATGTATGTATGTTTCAAGTAGTATTTGAAACCACACTGGTGCCTTGTGATTAAATGAACTGTAATTCCAGCAGCTATTGTGTGGTCTAGAGTTTTAAATGAATAAAATAATATATGCTAACTCTGCCAAAGAGAGATGTTAATGAATCACTATACCCAACACGTTTTCTTTACCAGAAATTCACTAATGATACATAAATATGGTCATATGTTCAGTACCAGAAATTGAAATTAAAAGGAAATTTTGAAATAGGCAGAACCCAAGAAGCAATAAATTCCAAAAGTGTTAGAAGGCAGGGGCAGACAAAAGTTTGAGCAAGTAGAAATCCAAAATATAGGCATAGGAGAAATGGTCTGTTTTTTCATCTGGGTCCTGATTCCCTAGGTGTGTTGATTTTGTGAGGTTTCATGAAGCTGCATGCTTGTAAAGGGTGAACTTTCCTATATATGTATGTGTAATTAGAATACCTGCGTATTTGTAGATATGTAAAAAAAAGATGCCATAGCTGGTATTTTGTCAGGATCAGAAAAAGGCAGATTCAGAAACAGAGCAGAAACAATGAACTATTGATGATGAAAGAGTTTAGCTTGTTTGTTGTTGCTTCTTATATCCTAAAACATCTCCTGATCCTGCAATATTCCTTATTCAGGGAAGCTAGCCCTATGGCTCATCCTGGACTTTTGTGAGATTCTTGGTTTCATTATGTGCATGTGTGATATTATCTCCCAAATGTGCATTTGTTCTGAAATACACACACATAAAAATAAATATTAACCTTAAATTATATTTTGCTTATGATTTAGGGATATGGATGTCTTATGATAAAAAACTGTTCTATCAAACATGGAAAATATTTATCACCATTCATTTTCTCTAATTATACGAAAGTCATGTGGAAAGCTGATGACATTAAATCTCTTTTCTCTAATCCAAATTATTATTTGTAGAAAAACTTAAATCACTTTGTTAAAAAGGATTAGGGCCTTCCTTTGTTGGATAAAGAAATTTTCAAAGATCCTTTTGAATGACCTTCATTACATGGTTTTGTTTTTGTTTTAGAATTTTAAACTTGTTACTGAAAGTATTTTTTGTATTTTAGTGAGAAAGTAATGGAATTAAATATGAAAGTGAAATATAATTCTTAAGTGAGTTTAATTTTAAGCAACTGTATTTATAACAGAGTTTTAACTGTTATTTTTTTAAAATAATAGCAAATATCTTAATAATCTACTAGTTAAAAAAGAAAAAACGCTGCTTCAAATTTTCCTTGAACATGGAAATTTTTTACATTCTTTTAGTTCATTTTTTTATATTCTCCAGGAATAGCAAAAATCTAAATAAAAAACATATTTCCTAAATGTCTAGCTCAACTTATTGATTAGAAAATATAAATTCTAAATAACAAACTCATAGATACAGACAATAGAATGGTGGTTACCAGAGGGGAAGAGGGTAAAATATATAGTGACAAAGGAGACTAACTTTGAGTTGTAATCACACAATAGAGTACACAGATGTCATAAAATTGTACACCTGAAATTTATATAATGTTTTTAACCAGTGTCACCCCAATAAAATAAAATGTTTGAAATCTACAGGAATAATGAGCTCAAAATTAAGCTTAAGTTGTACATGGTAGGTATCCTGATGTTCAATAGTAATAAAATGACACAACCCATATGTATGTGTGTGTGTGTGTGTGTGTGTGTGTGTGTGTGTATATATATATATATATATATATATATATATATATATATACACATATATCTTATCTAATAAAAGAGTAATATGCAAATTGACTGTCACTGCAACACACAAGATGGCTGCCCATGTTGTCAAAGATGACTGCCCCCATGTGGACCCAAGATGGCCACCACAAGACGGCCAGCAGGGGAGGGTGGTTGGGAGGAACCAGGTCTGCAAGGGAGGGCAGTTGTGGGCGATCAGGGGAGGGCAGTTGGGAGGGACCAGACCTGCAAGGGAGGGCAGTTGGGGGCAATCAAGCCTGCAGGGGAGGACAGTTAGGGGTGACCAGGCCAGCAGAGGAGGGAAGTTGGGGCAACCAGGCCTGCAGGGAAGGGCAGTTGGGGGGGGCAGGCCTGCAGGGGAGAGCAGTTAGGGGGGCACCAAGCCTGCAGGGGAGGGCAGTTAGGGGTGACAAGGCCTGCAGGGGAGGGCAGTTAGGGGCAAACAGGCTGGCAGGGGAGCAGTTAGGCATCAATCAGGCGGGCAGGGGAGTGGTTAGGGGGTGATCAGGCTGGCAGGCAGAAGTGGTTAGGGACAATCAGGAAGGCAGGCAGGTGAGCAGTTGGGAGCCAGCAGTTCTGGATTGTGAGAAGGATGTCCGACTGCCTGTTTAGGCCCGATCCTACCTGGATCAGGCCTAAACAGGCAGTCAGACATCCTCGAGGGGTCCCAGATTAGAGAGGGTGCAGGCTGGGCTGAGGGACACATCCCCCGTGCATGAATTTCATGCACCGGGCCTCTAGTGTGTATATATATATATGTGTATATATATATGACTTTTAAATATATTTTATCTTATTATAAAGCTGTTATTTGGAGGCCATTTCCTTGGCTCACTTCCTAATGAAAAAGGAGAAGAAAAAGGTTGATTTTCAATCATGTCAGGGAAATTTATACTACAATCTAGATAAAAATGTTTATCCTTTCTATTAGCTTTTCAAAGATGCCTTATATGTCATGGTTTAATATCATTGGTTATTGATTTACTTGTCATGGAAGTTCTAAAGATTTATGATTGTACAAAAATAGAAATAATTTAACATTTTTCTTCCTGTGTTTCATTTGATTTTAACAATATTTTTCATAGACATGAATAAAAAAGATATCTTAAGCAAGTTAGGGTGAAACAGAATGAAAGTCTTGAATAAGACATAGAAGGCAAGATTTTCTTCATAAATAATACACGGACTTGGGCTTATTGTACACTTTCTAAAAGTTGCATGAGCTCCTTCTTTCCACCAGAGAAAGATTTTCTCGGGACAGTAAAAATAGTAAGAATAGACTAGAGGACATAAAGACTTCTTGAAAAAAAATACCTTCACTTTCAGACAGCAGTTTATCCACTGGGGATTTCCTTTTATAACTAACTAGAGGTCCAATGCATGAAATTTGTGCAAGGGGCTCGGCCCTCACAGTCCCTAGCAGCCCTGGCTGCCTCGGCCAGCCCTTGTAGCCCTGGATGGTTGTTCTTGTTTGGTCTAATTAGCATGTTAGCTCTTTATTATATAGGCTAATCTTTTTTTCCATTTCACAATCTCCTCTTGAAGTTAAAACATTCAAACAAAATTCTGCATTTACAGAGGCTAGAACTAAGTCAAAGACTGAAAGACCCTAGAAGCAGGACACAATTCATGCTGGATTATTACTGTGGAACTAGACACTGGTAACCAACTCTGAATCTAAGGGAATAGTAATTCATTACATGGTTTGGTAGTAAATATATAACTCAAGGATGACATTTTAAACATGACTCCCATTTCCAGACAGAAAGTGATTCCATCCCTCCCACACACACACCAAAAAACCTATAATAAAAAAAAAGTGTAGCCCTAATCGGTTTGGTTCAGTGGATAGAGTGTCAGCCTGTGGACTGAAAGGTCCCAGGTTCGATTCCGGTCAAGGGCATGTACTTTGGTTGCAGGCACATCCCCAGTAGAAGGTGTGCAGGAGGCAGCTGATCGATGTTTCTCTCTCATAGATGTTTCTAACTCGCTATCCCTCTCCCTTCCTCTCTGTAAAAAATCAATAAAATATATATTTTTAAAAAGTGTAATATGCAAATAGACCGAACAAAGGAACAGCAGAATGACCACCCGGATAATCTTCTGGACGACCACGCTATGACAGGCACTGGTGCCTGGCCAGCCAAGGTGGGGGCAATGGGATTGGTCAGAGGGCCCTGCCATCACTTCACAATCACCCTGCAGAGGGAGGCCCAAGCTACCCGACAGGCAGTGCTGCAGTGGGTGGGAAGGGCTTCCCTCTGTGGGGCAATTGATCTGTGGGCCCCATGATCGATCTCCCCATAGAGGGAGGCCCAGGCCACCGGCCAGTGATGCTGTGGCAGGTGTGCAGGACCGGCCAGTGATCGCCCTCCAGAGGGAGGCCCAGGCCAGCCAAGCAATTGCACCCCATGCCTGTTGCCCATAGAGGAAGGTGACTGGTGGTGGGAAGGGGGAGGAAGTGCCACACAGTTGACAAACAGTGGCAGTGGCGGGGGCAGGGCCAGCTGCCGGCAGCCAGGGGAAGGAAAGCTCCAATAGGCCCTGATTGCCAGTCAGGCCTAAGGACTCTACCTCAGGGATCCTGGTTTGCGAGAGGGCACAGGCCAGCATGAGCAACAACCCCCACCCATGCACAAATTTCATGCACCGGGCCTCTAGTAAAATAAATAATAAATAAATAAATAAATAAATAAATAAATAAATAAATAAATGCCAAGTGATTGAAACAGCGGAATGACTGGTAGCTATGACGCGCATTGTGTTGGCCAACCAGCCCGATGGGGACCCCGATTGGCACCCCAACCACTCGTGGCCCCTCCCCCTGGTCACCCCTGCCCCCAATCTGCCCCTCCCACCCCAATCAGGGGCAGGACTGGCTGGCCAACCACCTGCAGCCCCTTCCCTGTCTGGCCCAGCCCCAATCAGCCCCCATAGGGTTGGGCTGGCTGGACCCCACCAGTGCATGAATTTGTGCAGTGGGCCTCAAGTTCTGTAAATAATTATATAAAACTGTATGGGTAGACATGACAAGGTGCTGTCCACATCCTGTTCCCTGAAGGACTGGCTCTCCAGCTGTGAGCAATAAGTCATTTCCTTCCCTGAGAAGACAGCACCTGAGCAAGATAAGAGTATTAAGGCCTTAACATTCTAGGCCAGTGGTCGGCAAACTCATTAGTCAACAGAGCCAAATATCAACAGTACAACAATTGAAATTTCTTTTGAGAGCCAAATTTTTTAAACTTAAACTTCTTCTAACACCACTTCTTCAAAATAGACTCACCCAGGCTGTGGTATTTTGTGGAAGAGCCACACTCAAGGGGCCAAAGAGCCGCATGTGGCTCGCAAGCCGCAGTTTGCCAACCACGGTTCTAGGCCAACTATACTTTTATGGATAATACTAGAGGCCCAGCGCACAAAATCGTGTGCTGGTAGGGTCCCTAGGCCTAGCCTGTGATCAGGGCCATCTTCCGCCCACTTGCCAGTCCCCAGTCCTGTCCCACCACTGACACCCACCCCCGTTCCCTGTGGTCCCCTGTTCGCCATCCAGCAATCAGAGCCTACGGGGCGGGGGCAGGGACCAAGAGGTTGGCCTTTCCACCTGCTCACGAGTGCCCAATCCCACCCCACTGCCGACACCCACCCTGGTTCCCCGTGGTTCCCCATTCACCATCAGGCAAACCAAGCCTGCGGGCTGGGGAGAGGGACCAAGAGGTGGTCAATGCACCTCACAGCGACTGGTCGATCAGTTGTTCTGGTCGTTACGCCATAATGTTCGCTGGGCTTTTATTTTATAGGATTGATTACACAGTTTCCTGTTGGATTGATCAAGGCTTTGTGAGGCAGGTATTGCTGTCTAAACTTTTCCATGCCAAATCCTGCTTCCTCCCTTCTCTTTTCACAGGTTTTAATTCTAATAATGTTTTTTTACCCCAATCATATATCTGTGTCTAATTCCATAAAACTCAACAAACTTCCTAGGCTGACTGCCAAGAAATAAAACAAACTCATATTGTATTCACTACTGTCAAAACCAGAAAGTTTGTCTTAACCCTACCTGATCGCTGTATCGATTTTTCAGTAATTTCCGAATCTGCCACTATACCACTGTACCTAATTTTTGGTACTTTGCCTAGTATGTGAAAAAAATGCATCACAAACTAAAAATAACCAACCAATCGTGGTCAAACCTCATGGTTAGTCATTGCAAATGTCTGCCCCCATGTGTTTGAATTGACTTTGTGTGGTTTAACGTGAAAAAATTCTGAAAATTCACAATGAAACGAGCAGCTGATGAACCAAGCACTTCAACAGGAAAGCGAAGTAGGTCTAGGCTTATCACAGTCCAACAGGTGATCGATACTTTGGTTGATTCAGACTCTGAGGAGTCAGAATTTCATCAAGAATTCATTTCCAGTTCAAGTGACACAGACAGTGAGAGCACAAGTGATGAGGAGAATCTTGAGCCTTATAGATCTAGAGAGCTAGATAGATAGTAAGAGAAGGGGGCGTGTCCCTCAAACAGCTGATGGGGGAGATCTAGGTGGTGATGAAGGTTGGACAAGGAATTTTCTATCACCAAATACAGATCTGAATTTCAATGAGGATGGAAATGGCCCAGTGAACATTCCTGGATCTATCACAGAGGAGAGTGAACCGATTGACTTTTTATCCTTATTTTTGGATGATACTTTCTGGCAAAATTTGACAGAGAAAACCAACCTCTGGGTCCACCAATTGCATATAGCAAAGCCCAACTCCTACAATGCCAAAAATTTCAAGGATGCCACAGTGGAAGAAATGAAGGCTTTTCTTGGACTGAGGATCTATATGGAATACTTACGTATAAAGCCCAGCTATCGGGATTATTGGACAAATGAGGGCTCTGACTTTGTTGGGTTTACTCCCGGATTTTGAAATGTTATGACTCGAGACAGATTCTTGACCCTTTAGAGTTTTTTACACATAATTGATGAGGAAGACACAGATATCGATAAGACAGATAGAATATATAAAGTTAGGCCTTTCTTGGAAAGTCTGCTCCCCAAGTTTCTCCACTTCTATCTGCCAAAGCAACATTTGAGCCTAGATGAGGGGATGATCCCGACAAAAAACCGCTTGGCCATCAAGCAGTATATCAAGGATAAGCCCACAAAGTGGGGCATCAAGTCTTTCCTTCTCTGTGAAGGTGAGACTGGCTACATTTTGAATGCAGAAATCTACATTGGTGCTGCATTAATGCCTATAAAAGACTTGGGCACAGTAGGAAATACAGTCGTTCGTCTCCTGACCTCATGTGCAATGGAAAATAAATCTCATGTGCTTGTCATGGACTGGTTCTACAACTCTGTAACCCTTGCTAAATATGCACTGTCAGAATTACACACAGGAATTGTGGGAACCCTGCAGTAAAACAGGAAGCAGTTTCCTTAGTCACTGAAAAGTGTAAAAAAACTTGCTAGGGGTGACAGTCACTACCTATGTCAAGAAAGTGTAACATGTTTAGTTTGGCAGGATAGAAAGCCCATCACATTTATTTCGAACTACCACGATCCAGCCCAAAATGTAGTTATAAACAGAAGAAATAAAGATGGCAGTGTGCAAGAAATACAGATGCCACAGCTGGTGAAGGACTATAATATATGGGTGGCTGTGACAAAAATGACCAGATAACCCGCCTTCACCGGTCTCGTCGTCATTACTGCTGGCCCCAGCGGCTTTTCATAAAATTTTTTATGTGGGCCAGTTATAATTCTTATATCTTGTATGCTTCAAAGCAGCAAGCTGCTTCAAAAAAGCCAGTTTATTTCACCAAATATATTCAGAAACTGTGCCTGCAAGTTATTGGTGGATACAGGACATTAGCCCACCGCCACCCACAAAAAGGAACCCTGCCCTCAATGGATGACCCCAGGCAATCATTTTCCAGAGATTCCCCCTGGGACATCATCTAATCATATCTGTGCTGTGTGCATGGAAAAGCACTCCAGGTACAACAAGCAAAATCCTGGAGTGTCTTACAAAGAAAATCCATGCAAGAAGGTGAAGAGCAACAGCTGGTGCTCACTTTTCAAGAAGTACCTCTGTGTGAAACAAGGCTCATCCTGCTGGGTGGATTGGCACACAAAGGTGGAATATTGGCGCTAGATGAGAGGTAGACCTATTTTCTACAATGTCTCCAAGTTCCATCTTATTCTAACCACTTGTTTGCATGTAACTAACATTTTTCTATATCATGTTGGTTTTTTTCTCTTTAATGCTCAGGAGCCCAGGTATAGGGGACAGTTAGGTTCAGGGCCTCAGGTCTGGTAGGGTTAAAATTTAAAGTGTACTCATAAGTACTATAAATTATCACATTATAAAATGTTAAAGCATGAAAATAATATTTTATATAGTATCAATAGAATTTTAAAAATAAAATTAAAGTAATTCCATTTAGAACAGTATCAAAAGGGATAACATTATTTGGAATAAATTTAACTAGGAGAGTACAAGTCATATATATTAAAAATTACACAATATTGCTAAAAACCAGGAGATCTAAGTGAATAAAATAACATTCCTTTTTATATTAAAATTCAGTATTATTAAGATGAAAATTCTTCACAAATTACTCTAGAGCCAAGGCAATTTCTATCAAAATGCCAGCAGATATTGTTGGATAAACTGACAAGCTCTTGCTAAAATTAATATCTAAATGCAAGGGACCCAGAATAGCCAAATAATCTTTAACAAGAAGAATAAATTTAGAAGACTTATACTTCATGATTTCAAAATTCATTACATGGCTATAGTAATTAATAAAATGTACTACAGGCCAAGGATACACATGCAAATCAAATAAATTAAGAATTTAGAAATAAAGGTTTATATTTATGGACTATTTTTTTCAGATGCCATGGCAAGTTGAAAAAAAAAAAAGATAGTCTTTACAACAAATAGTACTTAGAAAATTGGATATCTACATACAAAAAGATGTATTAAAATCTTTACCTTATACCATACAACATAATCATATTCACCATCATTATTTATTTTTAAAAAGTATTGTTTACACAATGTAATACTATTGAAAAATAAGAAGAAACTAACTCTTGATACATAGTGACATATAGTTGAACCTCAAAAACATTTTGCTAAGTGAAAAATATAGATTCCATAAGTATGAACTATCCACAAAAGGCAAATGCATGGAGACAAAATTAGATTACTGTGCCTGAGTACTTGTCTTTCTCTGACTGGCTATTTAATTTAGTATATTTATCTCTTCATTTGTACTGTCAACAGTATCCTATATAACACCATATGGTCTTTTGCTTATCTTTGCATCCTCTTCAAATTATCTTACACAACTTATATTCATCCTGCCCCCTTTAACAATCCTATCACCAATCTCCAATCCCTTTCACCTTCTCCACTGTTTGCTTTTTTAGGTCACTCTAATTACCAGTACACTACATGACCCTCCTTGCCCTAATCCACCTGTACCTGCTCTTTGTTCTTCACCTTTCATACTTCTCATTCACATTTTCTTTTTAACTGCCTGTGTCTTTGCCTGTGTAATGGTCTACCAGTTTATCTGGAATATTCCAATCATCACCCAGAGCCTGATATAAACAATATTTTGTTATTAATGAATGCTTTCAGTTCTATCAATGAGAGTTTATTATTCTTTGGTTCCCAAAGATTCTTTCTTATATAATTATCATAAATCTTATACGATTTTACAGTTAAATTTCAGGTCTTTTTATAAAATTGTATCTTTATTGTTGAAAGTATTACAAATGTCTCATTCCACCCTCCCCCCCCCCCATTATCCTTCTACCCTGCTCTATGTTCATTACAAGTAAGGTTTATTCTCTATTTTAAATAATTAGTAACCAGTGCAGAGTATTTCTAGAACTAATAAATGAATAATAATTAAAAATAATAGAAGGCGACATTTTCTGTAACTAGAAATTTAAAAATTGCTATCCCCTTTTAAATATTACCTAAATAACATGATAAAAGATACTTCATTCATTTTTACTATTACAGAATAATTATAAAGAGTATGTTCTACAGATACTCAAACTTCTTTTACTGATTAATTCATTGACATTTTTATTTTTTGAGGAACAAAGACTTCTTGAAAAAATTTTGGGGTCATTAGCTAATAATGAAATCAGTCATTAACTAATAAAGAAATCATTTCAGCATACAGGCTAGGGATATATCAGAATCATAAGTAACACAGCTAGTCATGGTACTGATTAAAAATATTTATCCTACTACAATGTCTGCTAATCAGCATTAGAAAGATGCTTTCAGTTTATCAATGTCATAAATCAGTCCAAGTTAACAAGAGAAGAACCATTCTGTGCAGACCAATGTTAATGGGGTCAGATGTATTGTTTGGAAAAATAAGTAAGTACGTAAAAGAGAATGCAGGTCTGAAAACATCAGGTTAGGCCTGATCTTGAATTTAGTTCTTCATTTGGCATGCAAAACTACAAAATAACCAGTGCAAAAGATAAAGATACATTCCCTAGGTCAAATAAATGGTAGAGTGCCTCACCCTGACAGTATATCATGTACCTGATAGACAGCCAAGGAATAAATGATGATTAAAACATCTTTGTATTTAAAATAGCTACTAAATACAAGAGTAATCTCAACATCATCTTCCAGAGATGTCAGGATTCCTGGGATTATAATTGTAAGACTGCAATGACAGGAAGCAAAATCCTTATGCTGCTGACAAATCAAATAAAGGAAGTTCCCTCATCTCTAGTCATCTTAAGGTTATTTTTAATTTTACTATTTCAGCTCTCATATGATTTAGCAGCAGCATTCTATATTGCCTTGGGGTATTCTAACTGAACCCCAATTCCAATCATTTTTAATGATGTCTAAATTTTGTGGGAACATACTGTGTTAATTGTTTGGAGTCCTTATATCTCTATTGAGAAATGAAGATAAAATCATCTCTCCTGCCTACCTCACAAAATTGTGAGAATCATATGATATATTGTATTTGCAAGCCCAAAATAAGCTGAATCTTATTGTTTGGGACATTATTAAAAACCCCTGTAATATGTTTGTGTGTGAAATATATTTGCAAAATATAAAAAAATTTACACAAATTATTAAAATATATGTATTTGTACTGATGTCTCAAAAATGCATATGTTATATATCTATACTTAAAATTTATTAAACAAAACTTAGTTTTGGAAATAGAAAGCCTAATTTTTATTATAAATTAATAATATAATTTAGAATATTTGCTTTAAGGTAAAGAGGTACAGTGGTGTATATGAATTGTGGTATTTTATAATTTGTTTGCTTTTTACTTATCTGTTTCCTTTTTATATTGTACTAACATTTATAATAGTCAAATTATATTACCTGTTTTGTTAGAGTTAAAAATCATCATGTATTTGTTATGCTGATCTTTAATATTATAATATATACTTTAATAAAATTGTGTGATTTGGTCAGACTCCAGAGTGCCTTGAATTTGAAGGAATTTCTTAATTTTCAGATATGTTTATAGATGTAACTGTAGACCTCAGCATTCTACTCTATTTCATGTGGCTAGGAACCCTATGAGACAGACCTTAGACCTAGTTCAAAAATAGGATTCAGATATATTTAGATTTATCTGAGGGACTGAGGTTAATGATAGGTGTCATACTTTACAGAATTAAAAAAGATCCTGAAATAAAGTTATATAGATTAGGAGGTATTCTAGCATTTAGATAAGCTATTACTTCAGGGACTAGCTATTATAAGAGCAGAGGATATGAGTGTATAGCATCTCTGATGATGTGCAGGCTAATTACAAAAGCTAATGAGTTACATAAAAGATAGGTCTAAGGAAATGTATAAAATCCTATATAATAAAAGGCCAGCCACCATAAGCATAATGACCGGAATGACCAGAGACCAGAGCCACCATGGCCCCTCGCTGGGCTGGCCCCGCCCCCAAGCAAACAGTTAGGAGTGATCAGGCAGGCAGGCAGGCAAGGTGGTTAGGGGTGACCAGGTAGGCAGGCCAGTGGTTAGGAGTGATCAGGTAGGCCGGCAAGTGGTTAGGGGCGATCAGGTAGGCAGACCAGTGGTTAGGAGTGATCAGGTAGGCCGGCAAGTGGTTAGGGGCGATCAGGTAGGCAGGCCAGTGGATCAGATAGGCAGACGGCCCCTTGCTGGGTTGGCCCCGCCCCCCAGAAAGCAGTTAGGGGTGATCAGGTAGGCAGGCAAGTGGTTAGGGGCAATCAGGCAGGCAGGCAGAGTGGTTAGGGGTGATCAGGTAGGCAGGTGAGCAGTTAGGGGTGATCAGGTAGGCAGTCGGCCCCTCGCAGGACTGGCCACGCCCCCAAGCAAGCAATTAGGGGTGATCAGGCATGCAGAATGGTTAGGAGTGATCAGGTAGGCAGGCCAGCAGTTAGGGGCGATCAGGTAGGCAGACGGCCCCTTGCAGGGCTGGCCCCACCCACCATCAAAGAAAGGAGGCCCAGGCCACTAGCAGCAACTCTGTGGCAGGTGTGTGGCTGGTCAGCAATTGCCCCCAGAGGGAGGCCCAGGCCAGCCAAGCCATCACACCCCATGCCTGTCACCTGCAGAGGGAAGCCACCAGTGGCAGGGGGGTGGGGCCTGCTGCCTGAAGGTGGGGGAAGGAAAGCCCTGATAGGCCCTGATCTCAGGCCAGGCCTAGGGACCCTACCTGAGGGTCCTGGATTGTGAGAGGGTATAGGCCAGGCTGAGGGACCCCCCTGAGTTTATGAATTTTCATGCACCGGGCCTCTAGTTATTTATAATTAAGTGGCAATGTAACATTTTGTAATACTATATTAACATGAAAAAGTTATACACAACAAACATAACCAGAAGTATGTATGAGTTCTATAATTAAATTAATTATGCATATTAACCTTTTGCACTCGGATGTCAAGTGTGACTCAACACGGATAGCATTAGAATAAAGGAATCGAGAAAAAAAAGCAAGCGAGTGCAAAGGGTTAAGTCACACCAATAAATCTAATAAAAGAAAAAAGAGTGCATATGGATATTATTTAGTAACTTAGTAAAGGTATGAATAAGATATATTCAAAACAATGAGCAAGTAAGTAGAATAGAAATTTGTTGCTCTAAATATTAATAGGATTATATTCACAATATTTTGCCAAAAATTATTTCCCTGTAGTGTTATGTACAATGATTTCAAAGACTAGCTAACTATGTCACTGATGAGTTGAGTACGTTTATTAGGTTTCTATTACTGTGTAGAATATTACCATTAATTTAGTGTCTTAAATCAAATAACATTTATTATCTCACAATTTCTGTAGATCAGGAGTCTGGTATGATGGGGTCCACTGCACAGCTACAATCAATGTGTTGGCCAGGATTAAGTTTTCCCGTGGAGTTTTGACCTGGGATGGATCTTTTTATAAGCTTATTCAGACTATTAGCAGAATTCCCCTTTCAGTAGTACAATAGTAGTAGGATTAAGGTCCCAACTTCCTGCTGGCTGTTGTCTAGGGCTGTCGATGAGCTTTTAGAGGTTTCCTGCAGTTCCTCCTCCATGCGTTCCTCTCCACAGACCCTCTCACAGCACAGCAGCTTACTTCCTCAAAGCCAGCAAAGGAGAACGTTTTTAGCCTGAAATCTGCCAGTCAAGTGAAATTTTATAAAATATGACATAATCATGGGAGTTATCTTCTATAATGTTTGCCATATTCTGGTAAACAAGTCACAGTTCATGCCCACACTCAATAAGAAGGGATTATAAAAAGGCATTATCAACAAAGGCAGAATTATTTAAGTGTCATTTTAGGATCTGTCCTGTGAGCTCTTATGTCTGTTTTCTTACTTCACTTAGATGCATTACCATGGTCAAACTAAATTGCTGATCATCAGGTATTTAAAATGTGGACAGTTCTAGGAAAATGTACATATACTTTATACCATCCAAATATACATTTCCTAAATAAAAGTGAAGCCAAATGTCTGAAAAAAATGTTAAGGCAGAATTTGAACCAAAGATAATTGTCTATTAAAATGATCACATTATTCTAATTAATGTTCATACAAGAAGCAAATTTATAATACCATCACTTTTGATGATTGTTGAACATAGATTAAAGGCTATAAATAACTAGATTAAGTTGAAATCTACTGCAATAATACAGGCAAGCAATGATGACCCTTGGCCCACAGTCTACAAAAGCCTATTTTGGGGATTAGACCTGGAAGAACTAGAGGCAGATTAGATGTGACATATGAGGTAAAAAATTAAACAAGTATAATTCCCACTATTTTGGCTTAGATAACTAAAAAGAGTCACAATTACTGAGAAATAGAAAGCTGCTTAGAAGTTCGGTTTTGGACATGATGATATATTTGAAAAGTTTGACACCAAAGTAATTTT
Source organism: Cnephaeus nilssonii (assembly GCF_951640355.1). NCBI lineage: Eukaryota > Metazoa > Chordata > Mammalia > Chiroptera > Vespertilionidae > Cnephaeus > Cnephaeus nilssonii. The sequence continues at coordinate 20,172,122 of NC_137089.1, forward strand.
GAAATAGGTAGGTTGATATCAGTCTACTGATTACAGAGGGGAGTTTGGGAGTCAATAGGAGATATTTATAGCCATGAAAAAGACTGAAATATCCAAGAGAGCATAATAATATATTACTATGTCGCATAATGTAAAAAGAGTCATTTGTGGAAAATGGCTAGATATAAACAAATATATATTAATAAAATGTTGATTCAACACCAAAACAACCCAATTTTTAAATTTATTTATAAATGTTTGATTTTTGTCTTAGAAATTATTCCTAAAAATACTCAAATGATATAAAATGCCAGCATAGCCCTAACTGGTTTGGCTCAGTGGATAGAGCATTGGCCTGCGGACTCAAGGGTCTCGGGTTCGATTCCGGTCAGGAGCATGTACCTTGGTTGTGGGCACATCCCCAGTAGGGGCTGTGCAGGAGGCAGCTGATTGATGTTTCTCTCTCATTGATGTTTCTAACTACCTCTCCCTCTCCCTTCCTTTCTGTAAAAAAATAAATAAAATATATTAAAATAAAATAAAATGCCAGCATATCTTAATGTAACCTAGGTTAAAAAAAAAACCTGTTATCTAATGAAAAACAATTATTAGACAGCAATTCACATTGATATTCTCCTAATCAGTTATAGATCTTATAATTTTACTGCAGGCACCTCTTTTTTAATTTTAAAAATATATTTTATTGATTTCAGAGAGGAAGGGAGAGGGAGAGAGAGACAGAAATATCAATGATGAAAGAGAATCATTGATCAGCTGCCTCCTGCATGCTCCAGCCTGGGAATTGAACAGTGATCTCCTGGTACATAGGTCGATGCTCAACCATTGAACCAAGCCATGAGGGCTGCAGCCACCTCTTTAAGACATTAATAATACTTTATTTAATGAAATAAATCAGACTCATGAATTGTGATGCAGAAAATTCCTTTTGACAAAAATTCTGCCATTAAAGAAATAAGTTTCTTATTTTATAGTGTATGACTCTTAACAGGATTATTTTACCATTTTTCCAAATGAATAATATTTAAAATTGAATACTCATTTCAGGTATTTTATTTCTCAGTCTAATGAAATAAGCTTTACTATATACAAATGTGCTATTCTATAGCAATTACAATTTTTTCGGAAAGGTTTTAAGTTTTTAATACACATTTAATACATATCATTGGTATTTTTTCCATTTATAGATTAAATTTTCTTTCATACAATTATAGTATCTTAATTTTAATTTTAGAATATTCTAAATAAATTATGAATTTAATATAAATTTTAATAATCACAATGTTTAAGAAAATTGTAATGAATATAGTGTTCTCACTATTGTACCCACTCTTGAGAGTCAGGATGGACTCCCACTCGAAATTTGATTCAGATTCCCAGACACACACCTCACCCCACCCCCCACCCTAGGGTTTGAAAAGGTTTATTACTAACACAGTGAGGCGTTCAGAGGAGAGTAGTTCAGACGTCCAAAGCTGCTCTAAAAATGCCTTTGTAGGAGAGAGAGTAGGAAAAGAAGACTGTATTTTATGAAATGGGACCCAGGTGAGGAATTCTGTGTCACTAAAGGTTTATGTGGTATGAATTTTCCTTTGGCAACAAAGGAACCACCAGTCTTTCACATTTGCTTTCTCAGATGTAGAGAATAGAAGGAAGAAAAAAGGATGAAGCTTAAAGGATATTACTGCACAAACACGTGCACACACACACACACATACACACACACACACACACACACACACACACAATGGAGTCATACCCTTTCTCACAAGCTCTACCAAAGAATAAGAATACTAAAATTGATTTTTGAAGTACAATGTTTATATCACAAAGGACAAAGAATTTTAAAACCAAAACTGTAAATTAGTCGTAGGAAATGTTACTATAGTATAGGTTTTTCAGTGTAATTGTTCTAAAACTTAGCTTTAAAAAAAAAAAAGCTTGATGAAATATATATGGCTAAATAAAAAAACATTATTCTATATCTCTTTCTAGCTCTATAAATTTGTATATCTAGATCTAATTGAGATATAATCCCTCTCCTTTTAATTTATCTTTACAAAGTCTTGATTTTTATTCTTATTCCTTTGAACGTTTTGCATTCTTTCCAATCTGAATTCTATTAGCTACTTACACACACACACACACACACATACACACACACACACAGTATCCTACCTAATAATAGACAAATATGCTAATTGACCGCACCTTCGCTACTCCCAAGCCACGCCCATCAGCCAAAGCCACGCCCACCAGCCAATCAGGGAGAGTATGCAAATTACCCAACCAAGATGGCAGTTAATTTGCATACGCTGAGGGAGGGAGGAGTGAAGACTGAAGACAACTTAGAAGGAAGAGGGAGGAAAAGCGGAAAGCAAGGTGGCTGCCAGAGGGAAAGCCTGGGCGGGGTGGGGCGGGCGGCAGCAGCACGCGGGTGCAGGCGCTGCGGCCACAACAGCGGCGGCAGCGGCAGCGCACGCGGCCGCAGCGGCCGCTTGCAGGATTCTTCCTGCAAATGGGCTACTAGTTCTTAATATTAATGTCTTTCAATAGTAATTTAAAGGTTGAATGTTATGTCTCACTGAGTTCTAGAAGTCTCAGGAATCCACAGTAAGAGTGCATAACTAAAAATCAAAGGCATATGCAAACTTATGATGAATAAGAACTTAGCTCTTGCTTCCAGGTAGCAGAGATGTTTCTCATCTTTCTCCAAATTCTATTGAATTGATTAGAAACTAGTACTATATGTATCCTTGGCTGGAATTTCCACATTGGAGAAAGTGTGGGCAAAGACAGAATATGTCTACAAAAAAAACAATTTGTTTACTGGTAATTGGTACATTCCTCTTGTGTTATTGAAGTTGTGTGTTTGAATAAAAGCTTTCTCCCTATATCTAAGTCTTTCTTTGATGATTTATTGTCAAGAGAGTGACAGTAATGCCATCAATTTATTGTTATGACTAAAGCACTGGGAAAGAATTCAAATGCAATTTGATATGGGTCTCTTTAAAAAAATGCTTTAATACATTTCATTATAGAATTATAAATCCTACATCTATTAAAATTGATGAGTTGACAATGACATACTAGGTAAAATACTATTGACCATAATTTTAAAAAGGTAATATTTCAAAACTTAATCAGTCACTTTAACAATCACCTCTTTTTTGACATTGATACTTAGAAGCAGATCATCAAGATGTACTGCTAATAAAAGATATTAATCAAATACATATAATACACATGAATTTCATACATTTCACATTGCTTCTACACCTTTGAATTGAGTATTTCTGTCCTTACTATGTAAAGGACATTGGTTATATCTAATAAAGATGCTTACTTTACTTTCCATAATCCTGGTTTAATTAAGAATTATGTATTTAGAGTAAAATTACCAATGCTTTCTCTTGTATAATAATGAAGTTTTCAGAGCTTGTCATTATTTCAGAGGTACAGTACATCCATTTTCCTTTGGCAATTAAGGGCACCAAGATTCTCTAATAATTTGCCATAGCATAGAGCTCCTAATAAGATCATTTGAATCCCGGGTGTGTTTCCTTCTATGTTTCTTGGAAAATGGAAACAGAACAGAGTAGACACTTATTTATTTAGTGTGATTCAAAGGATTCCGAAAATTTCCACTTACTGAAAATACTTTCTCCCTTTTAGCCTGAAAAGTACAGATTCAGAATATAAAATTCTCAATATAAACAACAAAACTAAAGATTAATTTATTATTATATATTATCCATGTATACGTGAACCTAAGATTATTTACTACTAAAATATATAACTAGGGCATATTAATATACCTGTAGTTTACTAGCTATTCAAAATTACATTTTAAATAAGTGATCATAATTTTGCACTTACCAAGTAGCTGCACACTTATTTCTGCAAATCTACATATAGAAGGAACAGAAATTAATGGTCGCTTAAAACTGCGAGTGTTTTAGGAGGTGAAGAGATGGGTGGTAGAGAGTTACTACTGATTAGTACTAGGTTTCTTTTGGAGATAATGGAAAAATTGCAGAATTAGAATAGGGTATTGCTTGCACAACTCTGTGAATCTATTTTTAAAAACATTGAACTGTACACATTAAATGGGTAAACTGTATAGTATGTAATTATCCTATATAATAAAAGGCTAATATGCAAATTGACCGAACGGCAGAACGACTGGTCACTATGATGTGCACTGACCACCATGTGGAAGATGCTCAATGCAGGAGCTGCCCCCTGGTGGTCAGTTCGCTCCCACGGGGAAAGCACTGCTCAGTCAGAAGCCGGGCTCATGGCTGGCGAGCACAATGGTGGTTGCAGGAGCCTCTCCCGTCTCTGCTGCAGCACTAAGGACCCCTGGGCAAACATCCCCCAAGGGGTCCTGGACTGTGTGAGGGCACAGGCCGGGCTGAGAGACCACCTCCCTCCCCCCCCTGAGTGCACGAATGTCGTGCACCAGGCCTCTAGTATGTCAATAAAACTTTAAAAGTTCCTGTTACGAAGATATCATTTTAATGCACATCTTTATATCCATATGCAAAAGGTGTTCCCTAGATTTCTCTGTGAAAAGTTTTCAAGAGAAAATTGTTGGATAATTTGGCATAGATTTCACTTTTGTTTTATAGTTTAAAAACTTTAAGTTTGTGTCTTAATGTATTTTGGCTCAATATTGTTTTATTCTTTTGTTTAATTTTCTAATTTAGATTTTAAATGGTGGAGAATAAGTATTTTTATCATGAAACATATAATTAAAATTTCCTTATTACAAATATATGCTTCCAACCCTCCCCCCATAAAGTATACTGCTATACTTGTATAGTGTACCTTAAACACTTAAAATTTACCATTATCACAATCATCCTTTTGTATTTATAAAGCCTACTACAGTCTATCAGTTATTTTAAATTATCATTTAATTATTAAAACCCATGAATTATTAATATAAGTGATATTCCTAAATCTTTATTAAGTGAATCCTGGGCCATACTCAAAGACAATCCATTTCCTAATTAAGCTTGTTTAGAAGTCATACAAACTTAAGCTATACACAGAAATTTTGAATGATTGTGATCAGGGTTATCAGTAGCCCCTTCATAAACTAAAGCCATGCCAACATGAAAAGCCTAGTAAATTTTAGTTGAACTTGGAAAAAATTAAGAAAAAGCTGTGTGAATTCTCCAATTAAACGTGTGTGTGTATTTTTAGCTCATCATTTTGCTTTAGGTATTTTGAGTCTCTGTTGTTTGGTGAAAACACAATTGGAATATTGATGTCTTCATGGTGAATTGATCATTTAGAAGTGTACAGTGTCGCTTTCTGTCTTTAGTAATTTTATTTTCTCTGAAGTATACTTCTTTGGATAGTAGTATACCTCCTCTTGCATTTGTCTGTTTAGTATTTGTATGGTATATATATAATTTTTCCATCTTTTTGCTTTGAATCTACTTTTGCTATTACTTTTGAAGTGAGTCTCTTACACATGGTCATATTATTTTCTCCACTCTGCCAAGCTCTTTTTGTATATTTAGACAATTTATAGTTAAGGCAGTTATTTCTTAAATATGTCTTTTTGTTTGTTTTTCTTTCATTTGTTTTGTTTGTTTCCTCTGCTTCTTTTTCTTGTCTTCCCAAGTTAATTAACAATTTTTACATTTTTTAATATGTCTCTGTGTATTTTCCTTACTGGATTCTTTCCTTACTGGATGGAAAATATACATATCGGGGGTCACTGGGGGAATAGGGACACATATGTAATATCTAAATCAATAAATAAAAATAAAGAATATAATAAAAATACATATTTATTACAGTCTGCTGGTATCAACATGCTGGATCAAGTGTGAAAGCTTGACTCCTAAATTATGTCCCTTTTCTGGCCCCATTAAGTATCTATATATGTATATAAAAGGCTAAGTGACCAACTGTACATACATCTGACCATCCAACCGACTGACCGACTGGCAGGTACATATGCTGCGCACTGGCAATTTAAAGATAAACGTTGACTCATACAAGGAAAAATTTCCCATTGAATTTAATAGTATTACACCTTCGCGAATGCCATGTCATAAATTAAAATTGAAAGTAGGTGCAATCATCATGCTACGGAGAAATCTTAGTAGTAAATGGGTTCTTTGTAATGGTACTAGATTTATTATCAAATGATTGCGACCTAACATAATCGAAGCTGAAGTATTAACAGGATCTGTGAAAGGAGAGGTTGTTCTGATTCCAAGAATTGATTTGTCCCCATCTGACACTGGCCTCCCATTTAAATTAATTCAAAGACAGTTTCCTGTGATGCCAGCATTTGCGATGTTTATTAATAAATCACAAGAACAAACGCTCGACAGAATAGGAATATTCCTACCTGGACCCATTTTCGGAGATGGTCAGTTACACGTTGCTTTCTCTCAAGTTCGAAGAGCATGTGATGTTAAATTTGTAAATACTTCATCACAAGGAAATTAGTAAAGCACTCTGAAAGAATTTTTACTCTTATTGTGGTGTACAGGGAGATATTAGAATAAGTTTAATCAATTTATCAGTCATTGTTTTTATCAATGTTGTTTTTATATCATGCTTTTGTTGTTTTTATATCATGTCTTTGTTATTTAATCAATTTATCATTGTTTTAATTAATGGTGTTTTTATATCATGTCTTTGTTGTTTTTATATCATGTTATTGTTTATTAATCAATTTATATATTATTTTCATATACATTTCATATACAAATACAAAATATGGAATATTTTGTATTTTAATTTTATACTATATTGTATATACTATTTTGACATGTAATTTTTTGCAGTAATGTAATTACCACACAAATCTTTCTTCTAATTAATTTCCTTTCAATGTGTAAGAATCTGTGCACCGGCCCACTAGTACTTTATAAAACTCATGAAGAAAAAGTTATTGATTATGTGTACATATATTTCTGCTTTTCTGTTGTTTTCTTTTTCCTTCCTTCCTGATGCTCCAAAATTCTTTTATTAATATCTTTCTGTTTCAATAACACCCTTTAGCCAATTTTTAAGGGAAGGGCTACTGGTAACAAATCTATTTACTTTTCCTTTGACTGGTGATCTTTTATTTTCTTTTTATTTCTGACAGATAGTTTTGATGGTTATAGAATCCACAGTTATTTATTCTATTCTTTCAACACTTGAAAATTAGATAAAGTTTCCTTTGGCTTCAATGCACATGAGAAAAATGTCATAAGAATTAGTATTCCCTTGTAGGTACTAAATCACTACTCTCTCACTGCATTCATTATTTTTTCTTTTACTTTTTAATGTAACTAGTATACTTCTGATATTTTTTTTAGTATTTAATGTTTGGGATATAGTTAGCTTTTGAATCTGCAAGTTTGTGAAATAGTCAACCGTTATTTCTGTGAACACTATTCTTTATTCATTCTCTTTCTCCAATCTTTCTGGGTCTTCAATGATATAAATACTGAATCTTTTGTTATTTCCCCAGAGGTCTCTGAGTCTCTGTTCTTTGTTTTTGTTTTCCAGTCTAGGTCTCTTTTTTGTTGTTGTTCAGACTGTGTAAATTCTATTGATCTGTACTCAAGTTTTCTGATTTTATCCTCTGTCATCTCTACTCTACTACTGAACCCATCTAGCAAATTGTTATTTTAATTTTTAGTTCTAAAAAATTAGTTTGAATTGTCATTTAATTTTTATCTAGGTATTTTTATAAATTGTATGTCTTTACAGATACGTTCCTAACTTTTATTTCTTTCAAGAAAACTGACTGTTGAAGCATTTTCATGAAAACTGCTTTAAAATTCTTGTCAGATATATCAAACATCTGATTCATTTGAGTGTTTATGTCTGTTAATTGTCCTTCTTAATCAAGTTGTGATTATCCTGGTTCTGGGTATAATGAAGTCTTTCTAATTATATCCTGGACATTTGTCCCTGTTTGAATATTTTATCATATTAGGCAGTTCATCCTGTTTTGGTTTAGCATACATGTTCGGGCCTACTTTTGTTCGCAGTGTTTTCACTGACAATGTCAAGTTCAGGACATTCACATGTTATTTTTGATCTGCTTGGTTTATCTGGTGTTGTCAGGGCTTTCACCAGTCAGTCCTTACTAGTGCTATGGGACAAAAAGGGTTAACCTGGTCCAGACAGCTGGGTGTCCTTCAGTGGAAGAGGGACTCTCAGAACTACAAGGATGAAGATACTTCCAGACAGAGTGATGGTTCTGTTGGACACAGACTGCTTGCTGGGATAAGTTCGTTTTGTGTCAGGCAACCCCCCAAACCCTCACCAGGCATTACCTAGAATCTATTTATGTAAAATTTTGTTTAACCGCATAGAAATTCAGTTAATCATATGAAATACTTATTTTCATAACATATTAACATAAGTATCCATGAACACTCTGTCTTCTGTCTAGAATTTTAATCTTAGATGTCAGAAGCTCTGACACTGCTACCTCAATTAATTTGCTTAAAATTAAAAAAACTAAATTGGTCTCAAGAACACCTATCAAGTATATTCAAATACCTAGAGCTCATTAAAAGCCTTGCAGTTACAATTATTAAAGATGAGGTTCTTTTTTTTGCTATGAACCTGACATGTGGTTGGCCATATTGACATCATAAGCTTCACAGGAACAGACAATATAGAGAGCATACCATGGCAGAACCAACCATACATTCATTCCTTTTCCAATCATGGTAGATAATGCCACCTGGAGGGTAAGAATCCATTGGTCTAAAGCCAAGAAGACCTGAGCTCAAATACTGGCTCCCCATCATAGAATTGTATAGACTTTACTAATTTACAAAATTACATTGCTGAATAGCATACAACATATACCTCCTGGTAAGCATGTCTACAATGATTAAATATTGGACACTCCTTCCATCAATTTTCACTCAGTACATCAGGAAAAAATGTCTTTACCTTCTATGGCGTATTTATTCAGGTTGTAACTTGCCTCATAGTCAAATCAGATGTGACTACATGACTGTTTGAGGAGAATAATGAACTGAGAGGTTGATTTTTTTTCCTTCTATGAATGCAAAGATATTAAATTTCCAAGATTCTTAAACTATTTGTGACTGAAGAGTTATAGCAAGGAATTGACTAAAATTGTAGCAATAGCAGCTGAAGAAATCAGCATTTATCCAATAAAAATTTACAAACAGCTACTCTACATCAGAGGCTTTTTTATGTGCTTGGGGTCCAACAGTGAGTAAAGCATCAAATAAAATTCCTCTCTTCATGGTACTTACCCCTTCAAAACACAAATTAAACAATAAGTATATCTGTAAAATAAATTATATTCTAATAAATTATTTAGTCTGATAAAATAAAAGCCACAAAAATAATTGAAATGTTGGCAACTTATTAAGATTGAGCATTAAATATGTCTCAGTAATAAAGTACATTTGAACAAAGATTTGAAGGAGGTCAGGCTGTAAGCTAAGTGGATATATAGGAAAAATATAGTAGGCAAAGAGAAATAATTAAGAGAAAATACCTAATGTAGTGTTGTAGTGTTATTTGTAGTTTGTGTCACTTGTAGTTTTGGGAAATTTCACGCAGAGCAGTTGAAACATTGTGAGCAAAATGGTATATTAATTAAGATGCCATACAGTTGATGAAAGGGGGTTTTGATGGTTAATTTTATGTGTCAATTGAGTAGATCACAGGGTTCCTAGATATCTGGTTAAACATTATTTCTAGGTACATTTGTAATGGTATTTACATATCAAATTAGCTTGAATTGGTGGACTCAGTAAAGTGATTTGCCCTCCCCAATTAGGTGGGCATCATTCAATCCATCTAAGATATGAATAGAACAAAATGTAGAAGGAAGAATTTTGCCCTTCCTGCCTGATTATTTGAGCTGGGACATTGATCTTCACCTGCTCCTGGTGCTCCTGGATCTCTGGCTTTTAGTCCTGGACTGAAATCTACATCATCAGCTTGTCTAGTTCTCAGGCCTTTGAACTCCAACTGAATTACATGACCTGCTTTCTTGGGTCACCAACAAACAGCAGGTCATGGGATATCTCCAGCCTCCATAACTGTGTGAGCCAGTTCCTTATAACAAACATCTTGTGTGTGTGTGTGTTTATCCTATATTGGTTCTGTCTCTTTAGAGAGCCTTGACTAATAAAGGAGCATATCATTCCTGTATCTTGAAGATCATTATTAATATTTTGACATTTGCATTTAATTTAAGTAAAATCAAAGACACTGGGATGTTAGGGGAAAATGACATGATATGGCTTAAATTTACAAACAATCATCTTGGTTTGATTTGTTTGTTTAAAGAATAGATTGTAAGGGCATTAGGAAATACAGGAAAGAGCATCCTAATAACTATGCGTGGGGCCAGGTGGGTGCTTGAAATATCGGGGGGGGGGGGCACTCAGTAAAGAACATGATTTTCTAACCACTATGCAATACGTTTGAAACTAATACAGAATAACATTAAATGCAAACTGTAATTAAAAAAAAATAAAGATGGGGGAAAAAAGGATAGACTGGAAGAGATAAGGAAATAACTAGAAGACCTATTGTGAGATCATTGCAATAAACTATAGTAATCTAAGAGACACATCATCCCATGTGAGAGCTGCTGGATATTAGTGGTGGAATAGAGAATATATTATTTTGGATATATTCCAAAGGTGAAGCTTTAAGCATTTTCTGCTAAATTGAATGTTAAGTGTAAGAAAAAAAGAGGAATAAATATGATATAAAGTATCTTGGTTTGAACCAACAGTGCTGACTCTATGTACTACTGCTATAACACAGCCTTCTGTTTTTCTTCTCTATCTCGCTCCTCCTCCTCCTCCTCCTTAAAAAATTCCTAATTTTACCCGCATTACAAGTCATGTAATTTTTACAACAATCATGTGAGGAAGACAGAACATGTGTTACTGTCCACATATTTCAACTGAGAAAACTAAAACATCCAAAGAGAGGTTGCACAAGAAAGTTGCTTATAACACTGGCTCTTTGGCTGCAAGTACAAACATTTCTCCACCTGAAGGAAGGAAAAGCAGGCACCAATGTTGGCAGGAAAACCAAAGATTTCCTGAAGGCTTCCAGAGCCATCTTGGAGATTCACTAGGCAAAGGCCTATATGGGAAGAAGGGAATATTTAGAAAAGAAGTCATCTAATCCAGCACAGCCATTTTATAAAAGGGGAAATGGGCTTATGTGATGCAGCTAGAAAATGTGAAAAAAGTCTAGGATTGACAGGCAGGAGACCTGAGCTCTGCTCTCATAATGAGAACACACACACACACACACACACACACACACACACACACACGAGAGAGAGAGAGAGAGAGAGAGAGAGAGAGAGAGAGAGAGAGAGAGAGAGAGAGAGAGAGAGGAGTCAATAGGATACAAGTATCTTGGTTTGTATAACTGGAGGGTGCAATTACCCTTATGAACACAGCACTCACCCAGATATGTAACTGTGTTCTTTCTATATATGCAAGCTCCCTGTATACTTTCAGGAAGAAAAGTCAATATTAAAACTTGAAAATTCCTTCCTTATCACTGTTTTTAAAATATAGCTTGCCATTTGGCTATATATGCCTCCATGGCTTAGGGGGAAAAATGGGTCAAAATTAATTTGATTGAACTTCCCACAATTTCAGACTGGAGGAAAGTAACTCAAATTTCAGGTCACCTCTATACTTTTCTAGATAGATCATCTTGTAATTCCTATAGGGCATCAGCAATGGACATAACATTTCTGTCAAGAGTTGTAATTTTTTAAGTAAGCATACCTGCTGAAGGGAACATTCAGAAGATTATCTTCTTTACAAGTGTGTATGGAAGCAAAGGGTAATCACTAGGTATTATTTAAAATTACATTTGCTTGGATAGTACTCTCCAAATTTCACAACATTGTATCCACATAAAATTATGCTTTAAGTACTGCACCTTCTAATACATTTTAGAGAATGTGGGTGCATCTATATGGAACTGGTAAGTAACTCAATTAAATTTTCACCACACCACAGTTCACTCTTTTCTTTTATTAGCAAGTGTGATAATGGTATTTCCAAAGGCTGTACTATGAAACATTTAAAAACAATAGTGAAGCTCTAATTTTTAGAATACCAATGAATTGGTTAGAATCTCATGATGTAATCTGCACGCGCATCAGTTGCAAATGGAAAAAACACCCTGAAAAACTGATGACAGTATCTTAACCTTCTGCTGGCAATTCACCTGCCAGACGACTAGCCTAGTGCTCACTGCTTTCAAATCCAGCATCTTGGGCAGTGTACTGTTTCTTGGGCACTTGGAATAGGAACCCCTACAGAAGTGCAACTTTGTTCACTATAGGCAGTGGCATGCTCTCCAGCTGGCTGCTAAGATAGGCGTTCAAGTGCCTACATTTTGCATTTAAAATTCAAGTACGAAGCATAAAATGTTGTTCATCATTCTTGTTGTCTAACTGCCTGTGGGGATTGCAAGAAATGCTCTTAACCTTTATTGTTCAGCCAAAGCACAAAATAGCATTTAAGTGACAAGAAATAACAGCCCATAAAGGAGACACCAGAAAATTATTATGCACAAAGTTATAAGGAGTAGAGGTGCAAGAATAACTGTGTGACATTTTATAATTTGGCTACAATGCAAAAGAAGAAAGCTGATACTTGGTGAATGCATACAGCCATATGGGAGCCATGATTACTGTTAATGGCAGTTTGTCCAAAGAAACACCAGAGATAAAGACAAGAATTGAGAGTCAGCAGAGAGTACAGTTTAGGGTACAATCCTTTGAAAGCATTGGTTTGAAGCGGGAAATGAGAAACTGAATAATGTTGAAAGGCAATGTAGGGTCATTAAAGGTTTGGAGGGAGGCCCTGACCGGTGTGGCTCAGTGGCTAGAGCGTCGGCCTGCGGACTGAAAGGTCCCAGGTTGGATTCCGGTCAAGGGCATGTACCTTGGTTGCAGGCACATCCCCAGTAGGGGCTGTGCAGGAGGCAGCTGATGGATGTTTCTAACTCTCTATCCCTTTCCCTTCCTCTCTGTAAAAAAAAAAAATCAACAAAATACATATATTTAAAGGTTTGGAGGGAGATGGTTATGAATGATGATACCTGAATATGTGTATGGGTTAAGGATATAAAATAAATGAGAGAAACAGTACAAAGACATAAAAATAGTGAAGGCAATTGACTTAGAAGCCAAGACCAGGGGAAGGTATGTGGAAATGTATCATTCACATTTCCACAGTCCACCCTATATAGCTGAGAGAAATTTAGTTAAAAGGGGCAACTCAGTATTCTCATTGAAGCAGGAAGTAGACAAGTATTGCAAGTCTCATGAGAACAAATAATATGACTTATGGGTAGTGCTAAGAGCCAGAAACTTGAAGTATCTTCCCCATGATACAATCTTGTTTCTCAAAGATGATGCTAGTTATATTAATAGCAATTAGTTATAAACTGCCTACTATGTGTCAAATGCTATTTGAAGCTCATTATAAGGATTGGTAAATTGAACTCTCACAGAAATCCCATAATATAGGTAGTATTATTATACTAACTCTGTAAATGAGGAAATGTAAGTGTGGCACGAAAAGGCAAAATAATTTGCAAAAAAGTCTCACTGCTAATAATTGATAAAGTTGGGCTCTGAACCCAGGCATTTGACTTCAGAGTCTCCACACAACTACTGAATTAAACTGCTACTCTGTGAACCAAAGCAATTTTCTTTCCTTAATAATGTTGATTAAACTGGAAGTGATGTACTGTATACCTCTAAAGATACAACATAGATATTGAAGTTCAGACTACTTACTATGTATGATGATAATTTTTGTTGGTTGACTTCATATCTATGAATATATTCTGTTTAAGCATAAAGTTAATTTAAGTAATGGATATAAAAAATTAAGGTTTAGAATTATTTTTATTCAATGGGACTATGGTCTAAGAATGAACATAGTATGCTAATATTGTATTCTCTGGATAGTATGATGATTTTTAATGAAAATAATAAAAATATACAAATATTTAAGAAACTGTTGTCATTTATTTGCTTAAAGGAGAAACAATATCTAAAATGAAAAAACATTGTATGCTACTTTGGTATTAATTTTGATCAAGCTAATTCTAAGTTTTGATAAGCATTGGATGAGTTTTCTTTAGGGGTTGATTTCCACGTTTCTAAATACTATATGAAATGAAGGCATATATTATTTTCCTTAGTATGTTTTATATCCATTTCTTATTTCTATTTAATGGTTTTATTCATGCTTCATCCCACCAAAAATAACAACCTTGGAGGGAGGTATTCATAAAGCTCTGCAGGACTTGTTGAACAAATGAGTAAAGGGTCCAGAGTCCTACTTATACTTAAACTGCTTGTTCTTCACCTCCTGAGTATGAGTTTCAGAAGGATGGGGGACAGAATTTTTGCCTACTTTCCAAAAATAATCTAAGGTAAAAATATTATTCTAGCTGGGGGGAAAAAAAGAGTGAGGAGTTACAACAGAAAAGAATTGCACTTGTTACTATGGTGGGCAGGATTACACCTTTCCAGTGAACCATATGCAGCCCTGCTGACTGGAGCTAGCCTGGGGTTCTGTAAAAGTATCTCCACTCAAGAGATCTAAAGAGCCAGATATGGATCCCAACAAATGGAATAAACAGAAGCCTGGAGGCTAAGAGGAAGTCAAATCAGCCATTTTGGCAAGGGAGCAAGTAGATGTTGTAGGAACATGCAGGTGTGGAACTCATGTAGAGAATCTTTTAATAATGTCCAAATTTCACCACAAGAGGAAGAGCCAAAAATGATCATACTCCACATTAAAGATAATCAAAACCAGAGTTTAACTGAATTAAACTAAATAAAGATCCTTCTTATCTCTCCTCCCTTTTCATTTGGTCCGGTAAAACTCAAAGCAATAAATGAGAAAAAAAAAGTAAACTATATAATATGGGTTATAAAATAAGATAAGTAGGTTTCCGTTACCCCC
The DNA here is from genome assembly GCF_951640355.1 of Cnephaeus nilssonii. Classification (NCBI taxonomy): domain Eukaryota; kingdom Metazoa; phylum Chordata; class Mammalia; order Chiroptera; family Vespertilionidae; genus Cnephaeus; species Cnephaeus nilssonii. The sequence goes on from NC_137089.1 coordinate 20,187,124, forward strand.
TCTATCAATGGAGATTTACAAACAAGAAACTGCCCTAAACTATCAGAATGGCAAATCTGTAATGGAAAACACTGAGATTTTGATATACTCAATATTTTACTAGGATACAATTATTTTGTTATTACTTGAAAAAAATTAAAACTATGGTGGAAAAGTCCTACTGAAAAGGTCAGGTAATAATTTACTAACAAATCAAATATAATGAAGGAATCAGAGAGTAATGCTGGGTTTCTGCTACATCAAGAACAACTTTTTATTGAGCTGGTTACAATTACATTACAAATAATCAGAGTTAAGTTATTTCAAATGTTTAATCAGAAACTAAAAATCCATACCTTCTCCAAACTTATGTTTGTAAGACAGTTCTTTTGATATCTGAGGTTATAGCAGTAATGCTATTCAAGTATGCGTTTTACTAATATTACTTTAGCACATATTTGGGTTGCCTCTGATTTCAGTAAACACTATCAATTGCCCACTGAACAATTCTACAATTACACTCTCTACTTATCACTAGTGAAACTATGTTTAACTGGCTTAGTGATACATAGTGGAATGCAACTAATATTAAAGGATGAGACTCTGGAAGATGATAACAAGCATTGTTAAGACTTAAGACTATCGCCCTCACCGGTTTGGCTCAGTGGATAGAGCGTCAGCCTACAGACTGAAGGGTCCCAGGTTCGATTCTGGTCAAGGTCATGTACCTTAGTTGTGGGCACATCCCCAGTAAGGAAGTGTGTAGGAGGCAGCTGAATCGATGTTTCTAACGCTCTATCCCTCACACTCTCCCTTCCTCTCTGTAAAAAATCAATAAAATATATTTTTTAAAAAGACTTAAGACTATCAGAGCACCAATCAGAAAGGATATATCCACCCCTATGTTCATGGCAGCACAATTTACAATAGTTAAGATTTGGAAACAGCCTAAGTGCCCATCAGCAGATGAGTGGATTAAAAAAATGTGGTATATCTACACAATGGAATACTATGCTGCTGTAAAAAAGAAAGAACTCTTACCATTAGCAACAGCATGGATTGACCTTGAGAGCATTATGCTAAGAGAAATAAACTGATCAGAGAGAGAGATAAATATCACCTGATCTCACTCATTTGTGGAATATAACGAACCACATTAACTGATGAACAAAAATAGATCCAGAGACAGAGAAGCATCAAACGTACCATCAAACCTCAGAGGGAAGGTAGGGGAGGGTGTTGGTGGTGGGTAAGAGATCAACCAAAGCACTTGTATGCATGCATATAAGCATAACCAATGGACACAGACACTAGGGGGGTGAGGGCATGTGCGGAGGGGTGAGAGTAGCTGAGGAGTGGTCAATGAGGGAAAAAGCAGACATATGTAATATGTCAATCAATAAAGAATAAGTAAGTAAGGAAATAAATACTAAATAAAACAAAAAAAGACTTAAGACTATCAGTTCAGTGGATCAAGTATATAAGGGCATGTAACTAAATGAGTCTCTTTTCCTTTTCTCAGTTCATTATTATGTGGCTTCAGTGTCTGCATTTTAACAGAAAAAAGGGAGAGGAGAAAGAGGTATGACTATATCTGTAAAATTAAAATACATTTCAGGAAAAGTATATCAAACTCATACGAGCCAAAATCCTAGTACTTGCACATTTCTTATTGGAAGTTAAGAGGAGAGGATTTGGAAACAGATTGGATTAGGGGCTAATAAGATATTTGACACTTATTTTTCCAAATTATATCCTATAGAAATTCACTTTATCTAGTTAAATAACAAAGCATAGATTCATTCAAGACTCATTCCTACCTATCATATAATTTGTTTTATCTCAATTGGTCTCCATCAGTTTCTCCTTCATTAGGACTTTGTGTTTTTGCATGTCAATTTTTTTAGTGAATTGTAGTACTTTTGGTTCTTTATGCAGATATGTCTTTATTATGCAACTGTTATAACAACTTAATTTATACTAAAGACCAACATTTCATCATCTGTTGATAAAAGTACTTATTTTATATTTTCTTTCATTTTTGCATTTCTGACTTAAATGTAAATTCACTGTGGATTATATTACATACAGAATTTTTATTTGAAATATATTTTTTCTTTTAAATTATCTTACTATATCAAAAGTATCTACTACTATACTTAATTGAAATACCTTGCAAGGACAAAAAGCAAAAGAACCTCTGCTAACTTAGGTTGCTGCTTACCTTTTGGCTTCTAAAACTGTACCAGCATTCACTGCATAGAAGTCTGATTTTCTCCTTTCAGAATTCACTGTCAAAGAGAAACATACAATTAAAGAAGCATAGTATTCCTTTATTTCTTCCAGGTCAAATATCAGTGATTTACTGTATATCACCATGATGTCTCCCTCTTTCAAAGATTATTTGTTTAATTTTGTTTTTACTACACCAGTAACATGTTTTTTGAAAGTAAATTGACATTTTATATTTAGATTGTTTTTCCTGTAACTTGTGGTTGAAAGAAAGCATCTGTCATATTATGCCATCTTTATTTCTCAAATCCCCTAGGGGGATGTTCTGAATCATTAGTTTATAATCAGTTTTTGTTTTTAATTAAATATCAGCAATATGACTGAGTTAGAAATAAACAAGATTTGGTTCTTGTTCTCTCAAATATATAGATTTATGGAAATAATGTTTGTCAAAATACATGATAAGTTAATGCAATAAATTTTATAAGAAAAGCATCATTTGAAGCTTTTCATACATAGATTACTTTTAGGAAATGAGAAAAAAGTTTGAATTGAGTGATATCAAAATCATTTACTCAATCATTCAAGTAGTTCATAACAAATCTGCAAGACTATGAGAGTACAGTGTTAATGTGAATTTATAAGGTGTGCGTACTTACATGCATATTTGCAATTATAACTATATATACACTCAAAAGCTGCAGATGAAATCTAAACTAATATAAATTGTACTAAGATGGCACCCATCAACTAGTAAAAGCTACCCCTTCCTAAGATATACTTTATTTTGCTCAGTTTAAAGATGAATACAAAAACCTAGTAAGTTTTGTGCTTCATAAAAAGTAAAACACAGATGTATACCCAAATATATATCTCAGAGCTTTTTAAAAAATACTTTGAATAAGTCTACCAACAATTAATCTTGGGATGGAATAAATTTATTGTCGTATGTGATTAAAAAAAATTAGGCAAATATAACATTACAAAACTCAACACTATTCAGATTGAATAACTAAAATTTTAGTAAGCATGTATATACTTTATATATTATACATATATGCTATATATTTACCAAGTATACAGTTTTAGGAATAAAATGTTATATAATTCCAAACAAAGAGGAGATTTGAATATTTACTCGACTCTATAATAATTAAATTCAGAACGTAAAGAACTTTATTTTTCTCAGAAAATAGACACAGCTAACTAAATATAAAACACAATATGAAGGCCAAGGTCCTTGAAGAAAATTAAACTTTTTTCCACAAACTTGGTTTTTATGAACTTTGGACCTTCTATTTTTATGCTGAAGCACTTTCAAAACATTATGTTTGCTTACAAAATATGGTTTAATACAAATAAACCAAGGTTATTCTACACAATATGGCAGCATAATTACCTTTTGGCTTCTAAAAATGCCTTCCCTAATTCTCACTAACATAACAGAATATTATATAAACATTTACATTTTACTTTTTAAATATGAAATAGTTAAACCTTTTCAATGATATATCTTTGTGCTATGTTCTAGGAGAACTCCACTGCTCCATCTTCTGGTTTTAACAGCTTATTTTTCATTTGTTATCCATTCTTCCCAGGATTTAACATAAGTGTTGTTTCAATTTTGTATCAGTTTAGATACTTCCAGCTTCCAGGAATAGAAACTGGCTCAATTATGCCTCCAAGGTCCCATTTCTTTATCACATTGTCACATTGTATCTTTTGCTTTTTTTGTCTGTCTTTTGTTGAATTTTACTCTTGCCTTTGGCATTTACATGATCTTAAAACATGTTTTTCCTCATGGTTTTAAAATGGCAGCCAGTAGAATTTGAGGCTAAATACTTTGATTTCAAATCCAGAAGGAATGATAGGGGGGAACGAAATCAGTAGGACAAAATAGAAGTAAACAAAAAAATTACCCAAATGTCCCTGGAGTATGAACTGTAAAGCCTCCCACAAATGCAAAGTGCAAACAATTAAGCCACTTTCCTGGAAAGTAGAGTGAAATTAGCATAGATGAATGGAAGGCTCATCCTAGAAAAAGGAATGGGCTGTCAACCCCTACTGACATGGGGAAATAGCTGAATAAATCCATTTCTCTGTCATTAGACAAAACAGCAAGAGTGACTAATGGTAGGCAATTTACACTCAAATAACTAGTCAGTTATTTTTAAAATAGTAATTCTTCTTGTTCTTAGAATAAGATATCACCTTATTTCTCTGGTTATATTAATTATGGCCATTTTAATGACTTAGAATTCCATTTATTAATATTTTTGTTATTATTGTTGTTGACATTCCTTTTTTTGTTCCATATTTTTTTCCTTAGAAATCTATTAATTTGATTCACACTGATTTAATTGTATACCCACCTGGCATGTGCCCATTGCTGCCAGTGTTTTTAAGAAATTAAAGCCTAAGACCTATGTAGAAAACACTATCAGATTGCAGAACCTTTATATGACATCAAAACACCAAAGGATTTAAGAACTTGCTTTTTTAATGCTCCTCAGAATAACAAATTCTACTTCTCAGAATAAAAAACAACAAAATTATTTCTAATTAAAGAAGAGATATAACTAAACTTGAAGAAACCTTACTATACCTCTTAATATCCATTAAAAGGTATAGTAATGAAAAGCAGAATTTAAAAAGGAAAGAGAAAAGGAGGCAGAAAATAAGGTATGGACAAAACAGTTTAAAATTACAGGGGAAAGGAGATTTTAAAATAGAAGAATCAATAACGCCAAATGCTGTATGGGTTAATGAAGAATAAAAACTCTAAAAGATCATTCACCTTGGTCTGTGGAAATCACTAGTATTCACTTAAAGTGTTATGTTATTTTGTTTAGTGATGGCCAGAGATTCCATTTGCAAAGAAGTTAAAAATAAAACAATTACAAACAAGCAAGAAGCAGTATTTACCATCTACATATATGTAAAATATGGCAATGAAACAAAAAAAGTCTTATGATAGCCTGATGGAATGACAGAATTATATAAATTTTGCATTTAGAACAATGCAAGATTTACTGAAATACTGTGGTAGTCAAGAAGGAAATAATGGGGACGAAAAATGGCTAAAATAGATGGGTTAAAAAATAATAGGGTTGGATATTTAAAGACTCAGAGAAAGCTTTGGAGAGTTAATCCTCATGAAAAATATATTTAATACATAAAAATCACTGTATCATTTAGTGTACATACCAGGAGACTTTGAGAGCAAAAGTGAGACTATTAATTATTAAAATAAAACAGGCATAACCCCAGATTGTCCAGGCAACCAGTCCATATGGTCTTCTACTATATATCACAACAGTTTCCAGCAACTCAGATTTAATCAGCTGCAAATAATTTGTGTGTGTACGTGTGTGCGTGCGTGCGTGTGTGTGTGTGTGTGTGTGTGTGTGTGTGTGTTTAATGCGCTTGCATCTTAAATCTTAAGTCTGGCTTAAGACACCAATATCTGAAACATCTAGTTCTGTCCTCTCATATTGTTGATATTTTGGGTGTACTAGTAATCTTCTAAAAAAATTAAAAACCAAGCCCTAATACTTGTATCAGTCTGGAGATGAACACAATAACTAAAGTAGTAACAACTAATATGGGGGTGGAAGACATATGTAAACTATGCTAGGTTTATGCTTGTTTAGTACCATATCCCATCTTTAATGTAACAAATACATGGCAAGCCAAGCTGAAAAGGCTACATAATATAAGATTCCCACTATATGATATTCTGGAAAAGACAAAACTATGGAAACATTAAAAAGATGGATGGTTGCTTGGGGAGGAAGGGATAAATAGGCATAACACACAGGACTTCCATGGCAGTGAAACTATTTCATATGTATAATGATGGATACATGTCATTATAAATTTGTCAAAACCCATAGAATGAACAACATCAAGAGTGAACCCTAATGTAAACTATGGACTTTGTGTGACAATGATGTATCCATATAGGTTCATCAATTGTAACAAATTACTGCTCTAGTGAAATATACAAATAGTGGGAAATATTATGGGTGAGAGGTGGAGGGGGTGAATGGGAATTCTGTACCTTATGCTCAAATTTGTAGTGAACCTAAACCTGCTCTAAAAATAGTCTATTAAAATATTTGTAAATGAATGGCAAATGAAAACATGAATTTAAACATTTCATAAAGTTGCCAATTGAATCAAATTTTAATAGCTGTTTAAAATATTCAATAGTTTAGAAAAACCAGTAGGTGTCTCTCATGCTCTATATATTTTTTAAAAAAATATAATAACTTTGAAAACCA